>NC_087515.1:129440053-129753630 GCF_963921805.1 Phalacrocorax carbo
TGCGCAGGCGCCGCCCCGGCCCCGGCCCCGGCCCCGGCCCCGGCCCCCCCGGCGGCGCGGCAGCGCCCCCCAGCGGCCCCCGTAACACCCCCCCGGCGCACGGTGGCACCCCCGTAACACCCCCCGGCACACGGTGGCACCCCCGTAACACCCCCCCGGCGCACGGTGGCACCCCCGTAACACGCCCCCAGCACACGGTGGCACCCCCGTAACACGCCCCCGGCACACGGTGGGCACCCCCGTAACACCCCCCCGGCGCACGGTGGCACCCCCGTAACACCCCCCGGCACACGGTGGCACCCCCGTAACACCCCCCGGCACACGGTGGGCACCCCCGTAACACCCCCCGGCACACGGTGGCACCCCCGTAACACGCCCCGGCACACGGTGGGCACCCCCGTAACACCCCCCGGCACACGGTGGGCACCCCTGTAACACCCCCCGGCACACGGTGGCACCCCCGTAACACCCCCCCGGCACACGGTGGCACCCCCACTGCACAACCCCACACGCACGGTGACAGCCCTCTCACTCGCCCCAGCACCCACAGGATGCGGTGACACCCCGTGACAACCCCCGCGCACGGTGCCAGCCCCACGCTTGGGCATCGGTGCCACCCCACGTGCCCAGCCCCGGCTCAGGCAGGAGGCGGCAGGCAGCAGCCCGGGGGTCACGCTGCTCCTTTATTGGGGTACAAAATGAAGGCAGCTGGGGCAGCGGGGAGAGGGCAGCGCCCCAGGGCTGGGGGCACAGCGGAGCCTCTTCAGCCAGCAAAGCGGGGGCAGGGGCCAGGCCCAGGACCCCCAGGCAGACAGACCCAGCGCCGGAGCCGTTCCCGCTCAGGGATGAGAGGCCACTGCTGCCCTTCCAAAGAAGAACCTGAGCAACACGGGCAGCGGCGGCTGGGCAGACCCCGGCCCCGCCAGCCTCCCTCGCCGCCCTGGATGCTGGGCATGGAGGAGCCCGCGGGCCGCGCTGGTCCCTGGGCCAGCCCCACAGAGCTGGACAGCCCTGGCGGCCCAGGGGCTGGGATGGCGGCGACAGAGTGTTTGAATATCAAACCCTCCCGCCGGCGTGGGGGCCAAAGGCAGCCCCTGCCCTCCCGGCGCCGGCGGCCAGCCCAGAGCCCGCACGGGGCCTGGCCGGGGCGGGGAGGGGATGGAGTGTCAGATCGGTGGGGACAAGGTGGTTCCTTGAGGAGATCCCCAATCCCTGATGTTTTTCAAGTAGCTGGCCTGCCCCACTGGAGAGCCAGGTGGGCAGCTGCTCAAAATAAATACAAACAAATAAATACAGATTCCAGCAAGGGAGCCTGCCTGGCGCCCAGCCAGGGCCCAGAGGAAGCCTTGAGGGCACCAGACCCCGTCCCCCTCCTTCCCAGGGAAGAGGGTGACTGGCCCCTCAAGCACAGGCCACAGGAGACCACCCCTCCCTCCTGCAGGCACAGGCGGCCCAGGGTGCAGAGGCAGGTCTCGGGGGGCGAGGAACACCCTCATGTTCCACAGGACATGCCACCCCTCCCTCCTCGGAGGGGAAGATCGATCCCACAAGGGGCCACTCCTGCGGGGTGGAGGGAGAGGCTGGCAGCAAGGGGCTCGTCCTGCGGCCAGGAGAGCCGGGGGCTGGCGGGGCCATGCTGTGGGTGGGTGGGCACAGGCTGGCAGCTCGAAGCCCCTCCTGGGGGCAGAGGCAGGTGGCCGGCCCCATGGCCAGCCCAGCTGGTGGCCCAGTGGCCAGCCAGCTCAGCAGTCCATGCCATCGCTCTCACACCAGGCAGAGGAGCCATCAGTGCCGAAGTATCTGTCCCCAAAGTTACCTGAAGGATGAAGGGACAGAGTGAGGTGACGGCAGCCCTGGCCCCATTGCACTTCCCCCCGCCAAGGCTCCAGGGCTCCCTCAGCATGGCCAGAGGGCATCCCACTGCTGGGGGAAGGCGCTGGGTGCCCAGCCTGCAGGGCACAGCACACCCTTGCCCACCCTCACCGATGCCTGGGATGATGTGGAACTCCTCGTTGATCCTCTTGTCCACAGCAGTGGTGATGATGCGGACACGGGGAAAGGCATAGGCCACGGAGTGCACCCCCATCTCTGCCATCAGCAGCGACAGCAGGAAGATCCTGTCCTCTTGCACGTCGTGATCCTGCAGCACGCACAGTCGTGAGAGCCCGGCCAGCACCAGGAGGTCTGCACGCCCCTGCCCCACACCCCGCCGCCCCCGGGCCCTCACCAGCAGGACACGCACTGCCATCATGGCTGCAGCTCCTGTGGACACGGTGCTGTCCATGAGGATGACGTAGTCCTCGCTGATTTCCTTGGGAAGGCGCAGGTAGTGGAGCTGAGGAGGAAAGGAGAGGTGGTCACCCATCCCACGGTGCTGGGGGGCTCTGGGCCAGGGCAGCGGGTGCTGCTCACCTCGGGCTCCCCCGTGTCGTGGTTGGTCTGGATCAGGATCTTGCCCAGGCGGATGTCCTTGCACACAGCAGTGAGGGCCTGCTCCATGGTCTCCCCTGCACGCAGGATGGACACACCTGTGATCTGCAGAAGGGACAAGAACACGTCTGCCTGGTGCTGCACAGGGGAAGCAGCCACTCTGGTGAGCTCCTGAGGCTCTGGCGCCACGGGAGCGGGGAACAAGCCCTGCCGAGCAGCTCGCCTGCACAGGAACAGACCCCAGGAGCCACCAGGTTTTCCCAGACCATGCCAACCCGAGGTGGGGCAGCTGCATGCTCGTGAGGAGAAAGGGGCCAGGACAACATCTCACCCTCTGCCTGTGGAACCGCTTTCCTTCGTATGTTGTCCCCTGGGGCGTCTCCACAGTGACCGACTGCAGAAAGGGGAGGAGAAGGCAGTGCGGACGAAGCCGGGCCCCTGCATGGCCCGGGGGCTCAGGAAGGGGAGATGTGGCCACGGCCACACCCAAGGAGCGGTCACTCACCTTCAGTGGCAGGAAGGAGAGGGCATGTTCAATCAACAGCCTCATCAGGCGCTTGGAGTAGAAGATGAATTCATCCCTAGTTGTGTCCTTGTTCCTATTGAGGGAGGACACTCACGTGAGACAAGCAGAGCCCCTGCTCCACCCTTGCAGATGGCGAACGGGGCTCCAGAGGAAGGCTGGCACGAACAGAGAGCAGTCCCTGGGAACCTGGAAGCTCTCGGGGAGGAGACACAGTTAGTAATCACTGATGTTTCAGGGGTTGCTGAAGACCAAGGGTGTTGTCTAGAAAGGACCACATGGTCAAGAAACGTGCGCAGTTCCCCTTCCCCTGGAAGGTGGACACAAAGCCTGCAGCAGATCACACAGATCAGATAAAGTGAAAGATTGCCATGTGATGCTGCTCAGTCCTCTTTGGGACACGGGACAGTTCAGAGCTGACTCTGCATGGCGGGATAGCTAGACTAGCAAAGTGAATACAGCTAACAGAAAAAAGGGGGGGATAAATGAGCATAACACGAGCGGCCTGGTATATAGATGTACATCCTGACCCTGAACAGGGATGAGGCAGGTGCCTGAGGCAGCATTACTTGCTCTGAGCACGACCTCTAATCGCTGCTGAATCTCTGCTGAGGATTTGCAGGGCTGGAGATTTAGGCCTTAAATGCTGACTATGTGGAAAGAGCCAGGAGGAAAACGGAGGGCGGGAACAGCAGATTGTCAGGCAGCACCATCGGTTCTCGGGGCAACAGAAACTCCGGAGGAAGCGGCAAGTGCTTTGCATGGGCCCTGTCAGGGGAGCACAAGGCAGAAACGGACCACAGCACAGCAGGACAGGCAGCTCTGGGAGCCCCTCAGCATGGAGGAGACCAGACTGCACCATGGCCAAGAGCAGCTGGGTTACCTGACACTGGCAATGGGAAGGCATCTGACATGTTCTCAACTCCTCTCCGTTTATGTACCAAATTAGAGGTAAACTACTGCCAGGAACCAGACAGATTTTGAAATACCTGGCGTTATCTCATCACAACACTGAAGTGCTGAGGACCGCAAGAAATAAAATAAATAGAAAACAGAATAAAACCACAATGGGATTGCAACTGACAGGAAACCTCCCCTTTTCCCTCGGAGGAGTAAAGCCAACTCTGTGTGCACATGCGCTAATCCCAGTGCTGGGGCAGAGGGGGAAAGAGGCTGGCTTTTCTTATCGGGAGCAGTTTGACCATCAAGCATGCACACACACGTTGTAGTCTAACTCATCCATCGCACAAAAGAAACCACTGCACAAAACCTCGCATTTCCTGCAGCACACGGTTCTCAAAGCACAGTAACACGAGCCTGTGCAGCACTTCACTTACAGGCAGGCTTGTCCTGGTGCCGTGTTACTCCGAGGGTACCTGCAGGGGAGCAGAACAGCTCCTCCACCAGCACTGTCAGTGCCAGGTGCCTGAAGGCAAAGTACCTACAGCAAGGGGTCACGCAGCAGGAAGAGGAGGAGAATCTGAGATTTGCTTGTCATTTAAAACATGACCATAAAGAATCCAACAATGTCCATCTATACCTCTCGCAGTCTGTGGCTGCTTTGGCAAAAGAGTAAGTAGCAGGTTGTAACGTAAGTGCCGTTTGACTGGAGAACTGTCAAGAACAAGCTCCTGGCTCCCTGGCTGAACAATAGCCACGAGGCAGCCTGACACCAAAGGACTGTGCTTAATAAGATGCAGCTGAAATCTGTTTTCTCTTCTGTGACCTGTCTCTAATGCAGCGCAGCCTGCATATACCCCTGGTGTTTTCTGGAGAACGTAAGGAACAAAGGAACCCTACAGACATTTGCCAGTTTCCAGATGGAAGAGGTGGAACTGGCAACGGTCCAGATGAGGCAGAAGGATATTGAATATTTTTACTCTGTATTTTAAGACATAATCTGCCACTTCTCACATCTCACCACGATGACAGACAGCCCAGCCAACAGTGCTCAGGAGAAGGATAAACAGACTGTACTATACCAAGATATTTTTGCAGCCAGACCTGGGTAGCTCTCACCCAGGAGCTCTGCAATGACCACAAAACCCAACGAACACGGACATTTCCAACAAGCCTGGGGAGAGCGGGGCACTCCCAGAGAAGTCAGAAAATCAGTTCTGGTCTGGAAGAAACAGGCACCCTGCCTACAGCCTTTCAGCGTGGGCTGTCGGCATACGTGCTCCCCCACGGGTGTGCTTCACCCACAAGCTCACCCACGGCAGCTCTGGAAGCACTGCCTGAGCTCCAGGTGCACAAGCCCGGCAGCAGCCCTGCCTCCACAGGCAGTCTCTCCCAGCCAGCCGCCCCTGACAAGCCCCACACTGGCCCTGTTGGCCCCGGGGCCGCTCTGCCACAGATGGGGCAGTCAGCCGCCACGGCCAGCCCCTGACCTGCGTGGGACAGGCCCGTCGGTGCTCCCACAGAGGCAGGCTCCTCCGCAAGGCGTCCCAGGGATGGACGAGTACCCTCAGTCCCTGTGCTGCAAAGGCCCCAGCGTGCCTCCCTTTTCACAAAGAGGCGAAGACAACCAAGAAACCTCACCCCAGGGACAAGCAACCATCGATGACGCAAGGGCGAAGGGGTGCTGCAGGGGAGGGCAGCCCTGACATCCCCCGGCAGCAGCAGGGGCCCCTTCCCGCAGCGGTCAGAGAGCGGGACAGCTCCGGCCGTGCCCCCACGCCAAGAGCACTCCCAAAGGGGACACCCCTGTCCGCACACCAGGCACGTGCTCGGACCCTCGAGCATTGCGCAGGCGAAGCCCCAGGGCAGGCACAGCTCCAGGCGCTGCCCGCCTCCTCGGTGGAGGGGGCAGCTGAGCCGCGGGCAGCGTGCACACCCCCACAAGCCAGGAGCCCACAGCTGGGCACAGCAGCGCTGCAGCCAGCGGCTCCCAAGAACCTCCATCTCCCCAGCACTCTCAGCACGAGATGGCAGGAAAGCAGCGGGTGGCCTGACAGGGACCAGCGAGCTTCTGGCTGGGAGCCTGAACACGGTGTCAGCTCAGCTCATGAACAGGATTGTCTGTAGCTGAAAGCCAGCCATCGCATTCAGGCCCCCAGGAAACTTGAGCATGGACAGGTTTCATGTCTGAACCACCTTCCCTGGCGCTGCTAGCTTCTCGGCACACAGGGAGCACCTTGCCCTGCCCCTCACTGAAGCACCAACAGCCACACGCTTCTCAAGGGCAGCTCCAGCGCAGGACAACGTGTCCCGCCAAAGGACAAAGTCCAAAGGCTCAGGCCAGAGCAAACGTGCTAAGAGAGGCAGGTGACCCACGCCACCCACAGGCTGTGCCGCAGGGGATGTCCCAGAGCCTCTCCATGAGCGTGTGGGTGCCAAGATGCAAGCAGTGGAAAGAAACTGCCGTTCTCCTGCGGCAGAGAGATGCTTCAGGGCTGCTGGGAGGCAGAAAGGACTGTTCAGGCCCTGCAGAGTCCTGAGGGGTGGCACAAAATGTTCCTGTTGACTCTGGTGATCTGGACCCAATACCGAAGACTCTTACATAAGTCGGAAGATATGACCCATACCCTTATTACAGTGTCCATCTTCAACCTGATCATGAATAAAATAATTCAGCTACTTTACTGCAGGACTATTTTTCAGTTCAGTTTTCCCACCTCTCCACAGTAACAGAAAATCACTCTGGAAACCACTTCTCCCTGAGATGCCTAGCCTGAATTTGCCGTGACTATGCTCAGTGAGATGCTCATCTGCTGCCACAACACGATCTTCCAGGAGGGCCCTCAGAGACAGAAGGCTGAAACACAGAAGAGCCTCCAGTGTTGAACAACAGGGAAACAACGTCGGCCAGCAGCAGCCTGGCAAGCTGAGATCAACAGGCTGCCTCCAAGAGAGCCATGCTGGGAAAAGCAGGATGGAAAAAGGGAGCCTCGAGGGAAATCCTGGTTCGCAGCTCTCTGGTGCACCCACAGACGCCAGGTTTGGTGTGCCAAGGCACTCCAAAAGGCAGTCCTGGCGGGAGCACCAGCACTCCGTGAGCGCTGCTACTGCAGAGAGGGGCTGACAGCACCGCGGCAGCGCAGTGAACACGAGAGATCAGATTTGCCAAGACGGTAACTTCACATGCTGAGGTGCAGGAAGCTTGGCAAAAGGCGTGCGTTTGATGCTCTGCCAGCCTGGACCTCTCTAGGGAGCCCAGAATGTCAGCAGATAAGGAGCAGCACCTCTGGAGCAGAGGGAAGCCCAGAGGGTCGCACATGAGGACCGTTAATAGTTCCACACCATGCTGAAGTCACGCAGAAGCAAATGAGTGCTGCCAAGTATCACCTACAGGCACCAGAAATACAAGCTGCCTTGCTGAATACAGGAACTTTTTACCAGAAGAGTTCCTCAGCTTAGAGATCTTAGTAACAGCACTGCTTCAGCTTTCCTTGCTTTCTTGGGCTGCAGCAGGATTTGAGGGGGTGGCTGACAGGCCAAGTCAACGCCCCTCATAAACGTGGTATTTTTCAGTTACCATCTGGAAGAGGCAAAGTCCGCCTTCCCGCAGCCCTGACGCTCACACCAGCCGGCTCCAGAAGCACAGCGCCACTACAGTAACCCGAGATCAGCGGCGCTTCTGGACTCCAACCACAGCCTGCATGGGTTCGATCCCCTCCCGCCCCGGGGCAGCTGAACAAACTCCTAAGTCTAAGCAGATTAAGGTTATTAGACGCTTGTGGCATAAAAGCGGAGGCACAACAGGCCGTTCCCGGCAAGGCAAAAGGACACAGATTTCAAGGAGGAAGATGGGAACAGCAGCTACAGATGAGAGAGGATTCAGCCCATGGTGCTGCCCCTTCCGGACGAGGGCTGGCCAAACCTGGCCCTTGGCGCTGCTAACAGATCGGCCCAGGCTCATGTTTGCTGGCTCTCCCACGGGAGCGGGAGGAGCTGTAGGTAACAGGTCCGCGCCAGAGCCTGGGAACAGCAAGGCGAGACAGGGCGGGCTGCAGCACAAAGACTTGCATTCTTCTCTCCCTGCATAACCCCGGCTAACAGCAAACTGCTCCCTTGCAAGTAAACAACATTCAGCTTCCGGAGGTGCCGCTCCCCCAGGATCTCCCTTCGACCTTCATCTACCACTGAGCACACAGACGGCAGATGAGCTAGGGAAATCGGCTCAGGCTATGAAGAAGACACTGCCAGAGCACTGAAGCTCTTGCTGGAGGGACATAGTCATACCTGCTCCAAAGTTCCCTTAGCTGGACCTGAACTCAGAAATACTAGAAGTCCACAGCTTAGGGGCGAGGTACGGGGGCTTTGGACACTGGCACAGGCCTCTGCCCAGTGCACATAAGGTGCCACATCACCCGGCTTTTTACTGCTGTGAACTGCCTCGGGAGCCTGCGCTTCAACAGGGAGGAGTCACAGGAGGAGCCTGGAGAAGGAACACCTACAAGGTGTAATTCGACGAGGGGCACAGTGGCAGTAACTACTGCTAGTGATGGAACGAGAGGAAACGGCCCCAAGCTGCGTCAGGGGAGGGTTAGGTTGGGTATGAGGCAAAATGCCTTCCCTGCCAGAGGGGTCAGGGGTTGGCACAGGCTGCCCAGAGAGGTGGGGGAGTCACCATCCCTGGGGGGGTTCAAACACCATGCAGCCGTGGCACTGGGGGCCATGGTTTAGGAGGCCTGGGGGTGTTGGGTTGGGGTTGGACTTGGTGATCCTGGAGGTCTTTTCCAACCTTATTGATTCTGTGATTATGGTCTATGATTCTACGATTCTAAGAGTAAGAGCTGCAACAGAGTACATGTCGATGAGGAAAAGGAGGGTTCTCAAAGCCAGAGGAACCCACAAACATGCAGAGAGACCCTGCAGGAGCCAGCAGATCCCCAAGCGGGGCTGATGTGGTGGGGACATGGCCAGGAGCAACCACGGGAAATTCAAACAGCTCCAGGGAGCGCGAGCGACCAGGACGGGCAAACGGCACGGCAGTTCACGCAGGGAGAGCCCTGCCACCCGAAGCACAAGCTGTGACCCACTTCTAAGGAGCTGAGAACAGCAGGGGCCATGGTATCCACCCAGCAGAGCGGTGCCCCCACGGCCCCTCCAGCTGCAGGAGCTGACACAGCCACCCAGACAGAGCCTGCGAGGCACCACGCAGCCGCCCAGGCCCGGGCTGCAGGGCGAGCCTGAGTGTCGGGCCAGCACCTGGCCGCAGCACTGAGCTCGCCTGGGGGAGAGGCACCCAGGTAAAGGAGCTGCTCAGCCCGGGGACAGAGCTTCGGGAGGAGGTGTCCGGGCTGAGGAGCACCAGGGAGACAGAGAAGGAGGTTGACTGGTGAAATAGTACTCTACCATTCCTTTCTGAGAGGGACCTGCAGCAGCCACCCACAGCACAAGCACAAAGGGCCCTCTAGCCCCTCACCACCAGACGAAGGGCCCCCTAGCCCCTCACCACCAGACAGAAGGAGGTAACCCAGAAGACGGGGAGAATGGAAGCAGGTTACTGCTCGGGGCATCAGACGAATCCACTCTCAGCCTGCCTCACCTTCCGTGGTGCCCGTACACAACAGGTGTGAGGCCCTGGAGTTGGAAGGGCAGACGATGGATGATGGGGATCAAGGTCTTCCCAGGATGGAGCGGTCATCTAGGCAGCCTACCCCCTGCATCACAACCAGTCATGGTGAGAAAAAAAGAAGGGCAGTTGCCATAGGTGACTTCCTTCTGAGGGGAATGGGGGATCCGATATGCCGACCAGACCCAACCCACAGGGAGATCTGCTGCCTCCCTGGGGCCAGGAGGCAGGGCACTAGGAAACTCCCTAGCCTGCTGAGCTCCTCAGACTATTACCCACTATTGGTTCTCCACATTGGCAGAGAAGAGGTAGCAAGGAGAAGCCCAAAGGCTGTCAAAAGGGATCTCATCTCAGAGCCTTGGGATGGATGGTTGAAGGTTCAGGTGCTCAGGTAGTATTTTCCTTGATCCTCTTGGTATCAGGGAAGAATATTGCATGGAACAGGCAGGTCCAGCTGATCAACACGTGGCCCCAAGACGGCGTCATCAGCAGAATTTTGGCTTTCTCAATCACGGGATGGTATACTCAACACCAACCTGCTGACACCTGATGGGATTCAACTTTCTCAGAAGAGGAAAAGGGATTTTGCTCAGGAGCTAGAAGGGCTGATTGACAGGGCTTTAAACCAAATTGGAAGGGGGAAGGGTACGAAGCTAGTCAGCGATGAGCAATGGGTAGACTCAAAGCAGGAGCTGCGCGCTAGTGAGAGTCCTCAGCTTGCTGCACGTGGCGATGGGCACAAGGAGCCACGCTTGAAGTGTGTCTACACAGATGTGCGCAGCATGAGGAACAAGCAAGAGGAGCTGGAAGCCTTGGCCCAGCCCCAGAGATACGACACCGTTGCCGTAAGTGTAACCTGGTGGGATGAGCCCTGTGACTGCTGTGCCTCAACGGATGGTTACAGGCTCTTCAGGAGGGACAGGCAGGGCAGGCGAGGTGGGGGGTGGCACTGTATGTAGCGGCAGAGCTGGGATGCACGGAGCTTGCACCTGGCGACGGCACCGTTGAGGGTCTCTGAGTAAGGATGAAGGGACAGGCAAATAAAGCAGATGATGTTTGGGAGTGTGCTATAGGCCACCCAGCCAGGAGGATGACATCAATGAGTTAGATGTCTCTAAGCCACCACTTGTCCTTGTGGGGGACTTCAACTCACCAGATGTCAACTGGAAATACCACATGGCTGGGACAGACAGGTCCAGAAGGTTCCTAAACCATCTGGACAACAATTTCTTGGTACAGGTACTAAGGGAATTGACCAGAAAAGGTGCCTTCCTCGATTTGTTGCTTATTAACAGGAAGGGTCTCATGGGTGAAGTGGTTCTTGGTGGCTGCATTGGCCACAGCGACCATGAAACAGTCAAGTTTAAAATCTATGGTGACAGAGGAAAGCTGCCAGCAAGCCCCCAGCTCTGGGTACGAGGAGAGCAGATGTCAGGTTGCTCAGGGAACTGCTTAGGAAGGTCCCCTGGGAAAAAGCTTTTGAAGGTGCTGGGGTCCATCAGTGCTTGTCACTTTTTAAGTACCACCTCCTAAAAGCACAGAGGCAGGCAATCCCTAAGTGTAGGGAGTCAGGCAGGCGAGGCAAAAGGCCGACTTGGCTAAGCAGGGATATTCTAGAAATAAAGTGAAAAAAGAAAGTATATGGCCAGTGGAAGCAAGGTCAGGCAACATGGGAGGACTATAGGGATGCTGTTTGCCACTGCAGGAGGAAATACGTATGGACAAAGCTCAGTCAGAGTTGAAGCTGGCCAGTACTGTGACGGACAATAAGAAGGGCTTTTTTTACTACATTAATGGCAAAAGACAGGCCAGAAATAACATTGGCCCGTTGCTTGATGAGAACGGTCATCTCACAAGCAGGGACACAGACAAAAGCAGAGACATTTAATACTTTCTTCACCTCGGTCTTCAACACTGATGATGGGCTCTGGGGGTCCCATCTCTGGGCTACAGAACCATGCCTACTATGGGAGTGATAAACTCCTAATAAACCCTGAACTTCTGCAGCACTTGCTGCCCCAGCTAGATCCATGGTGTGAATCTGGGGTTGTCCTGTGCAGGGACAGGAGTTGGACTCAATGATCCTTGTGGGTCCCTTCCCACCCAAGACATTCTGATTCCATAAGGAGGTGCACAGGCTGCGCATTGTTACGACAAACCAACACATGGGCGCCAGTAGCCAGCCACAGCGTGAGCAGGCGCAGAAAAGCCCTGCTGAGCTCAGCATCCCCCTTCTGTTTTACAACCCAGTGACAGAAATGCACAGAGACGCTGCAAGTTTCTGCAACCGCAGTAACAAGGAACGTCCTAGTGGTCCCACGGGATTCAGCTCTTGACCCGACACTAATGCTACTGTCATCTGGAAAAAAGGAGCATCAGTAGGGAACGAAAAGAGCTGGTGAGCAGCAAAGTCATGGAAGCAGCACCCTGTCACCTTCTGTAAGCTGGCTCTAAAACCAAGTGCCTGAGGAGAGGGGCAGCAAGGGTACCTGACCCCATGCCACCAACTGCTAGGCCTGTGCTCCAGCTAAGGAAGAGCTAACCAGTCTCCCCTCATCGTAAGAAACAGCTGCCTGTGGCTCAAAAGTCATCCCAGGGCAGATGTGCCAAGATTTTGTTGCAAAAAAAAAAGTGTCTGTAGGCCAGAGCCAGCTCTGTTCAGCAGTTCTGCTCCAAGAAAACACCTACATCCGAAGCTCTAAAGGCAAGGAGGGAAAACTCACACCTGTGGAACAGCCCTTCTGTGATGGGGACAGAAGAAATCCTGAAGGAGGCAGGGACCTACCTGATGATGGTGTGCATGCCTCGCACCTGCGGCGTGTTCTCCAGGACGCTCAGCGTCTTCGGCAGGGGCTGCCCTTGGTGGGCAGAGGCCAGAGCTGCCCTGCAACAAGGAAGCAGTGACCAGAGCTGCACAGCACACGCGGACGGACCACCCTGCTGGAGCCCCTCAGAGTAGGACACGGCCCCCAAGTAAAAGAAGGATCCTCCCGGAGAACCCACTGCACAGGCTGGACACCAGAAAGCACATGGCCTTCCTGCCCTGATCCCTATGAAAGCCCCACATCTGGTGCCAGGTATGAGATCCCAAAGCAGTATCACCCCGTAAAACTGGGGCAAACCTCCCCCGACCACAAATCCAGCCGTCAGCTGCCCCTGCACCCACGAGCCTCCGCCAGCATCTGGGGAGCAGGAGCAGCAGCTCTGCATGTGCAAGACCTTGCTACGTATCCTGAGACAGGGCTGCCTGGGTTGCACTCAGGTACGAGGACTGTCCCACTGAGGCTGCCTACACAGTGTCCCAGAGAACAGGGAGGACCGTCCAGGGCACTTCTCCCACAGAAGGGAGCAGCCTGGGGCACTCCAGCATTCAGGGCAGGAACCATGCTCCAGAAAGGGGCAGGAGCAGCACAGGGAGCCAGTCGCACGAGTCAAGCATAGCTGCTGTGGGATGGGTTACACAGGAGCCTGAAGCCACAGCAAGACAACCCCGAAGGAGCTGCATGCAGGGCAGCCACCTCAGCAGTCGAGGAAGAGCAGCTACGCTCAGGCATCTCAGCAAAGCTTTGGCCAGCAGGGACAGGGAAGAGGCAGGACTTGGAGAACAGTGGGTGCTGGCAGCCTTCTACCCCCAGCCTAGGAACCAGCCCCCTGCGCTGGCAGGGTCCCCACATACCTGACGGTGATCTCACGCTGGGTGGTAGAGCAGAGTCATCCAGCGTGTAAAAGGGGAAGGAAAGGACACTCAGTCACTGCACTGGCCAGCCCCAGTCCAGCTCCTACACCTTCTCCTGGGGTTAAACCGAGAGCAGGGAAACCACCACTGGGCACAGCTGGGAGGCAAGGGCGGGCTGCTGGGTGCAGCCAGGGGCGAGGGAGGTGGGGGGATTAGAGAAGCTGAGATCAGAAGAGCTGACAGGGACCAAGGGGGACAGCAGGCGGACAAGGCCAGGCCAGATCACAAGTGCCAGGCATCACTGCCAGGGCGGGGGCTGTGCTCAGACCCATCTCAGTTTCCCCAGTTCCCACATCCCAGCTCGCTCTGCCCCGAGCGCTGTGCTAAGACCTTTTGTAAAGAGAGAGGGGACACCAAGAGCCTCTGGGTGCTCCAGGAGCACATGGCTGTGAGCAGCAACATCCTCCTCTCTGCATGCAGAACCCCCCTCCTCCTCACCCATGCTAGCAGCAATCAGTCAGCCCACGCCTCACCTTCTCCAGCTGGCTGTGCACATGCTGCACTATGAGGTCCAGGGCCACAAAGTTCTCCCCACCTGACAGGAGAGCGGAGAAGCTGGATGAGACACATGCTGACCCAACCCCACCCCCGGACACCTGCCCCGATGCTCAGGTCGGGTCTGGCACCACAAGGTGGTCTCACCCCTGGGCACCACGATGTCAGCGACCTGCATGGTGGGCTCGATGTACTGCTCGAAGGCTGGCTTCACAAACTTGTTGTATTGCTTGATGACACCCACGATGTCGCGCCCATGTTCCATGATGTCACGCTGCAGCCGTCGCACCAGCCGGATGTCAGAGTCCGTGTCCACAAACACTTTCATGTCCAGGAGCTGGAAAACTGGGAGGGGTGAGCACCCCCTATGCAGCCCCCCATCAGTCCTGCCTCAATTCCCCTTGCCCACAGCCCAGCCAGGTCTGACCCCCCTCAACGATGGCATCCAGCACTTCCTCCCCTGAAGCCTGCGACATGGAGGTGCTCTGCCAGCAAGCAGTGGGTGGCCTCTCCCTCCGCAGCCCCCGGCCATCACCCTGCCCCAGTGGCACCAAGGGCCAGAACAGTGCTCATCCCACCCGCAGCAGACCACTGTGTGCCTCCTCCCACGCCAAGATGGGCCACCAGCTGCATCACGCAGCGATACCTTCAGCAACTCCTTGTTTGCAAAAGCCAGTATCCCTTCAAACACGATGACGTTGGCCCCATACACTGTTTTCTGTGGGCAGATAAGAGCTGTACTCATCCTGCCCCCCTCATGCACGCTGCAGCAATGCCAACACTCGGCACAGACATCACCTTGACCCCTGACCCACACCCAGCTCTTGCCACCCATGGGCAGAACTCCCCATAACCATCCTACCTCACCCAACCTCTAAGGGCCCTTTTTCTCACCCCTGGACTCGATACCCCAGCCCCACACTGACCCAGAACCCAGAGCCTTGCTCCAGAGCCACAAACCTCTGCCCAACACCGTCCCCCAGCCCCCACCCTCCCAGCGCTCCTTCAGGCTCTGCACCGCTGCCTCTTCCCGAATGCTGCGCTGGTCCGTTTCCACGTCCATCTCCATGCCTCCATGCTCCCTCCCTGCCTCCACACCCCCAATCCCCCCGAGTGACCCTCCCACACCTGATGGCCCCCAGCCCCTCCCTCCCTTGCCCTCCCAGGCCCCACAGCCCCTACCACAGCCCCACAGGCATCCCCCCTATTCCTGGAGGCTCTCCCCGCAGTACCTGGCCCACCCGCCCTCCCTCCCGGGGCCTGGCCCGGCTGCCCTGCGACACCCACCCACTCGCGGCGGCGGCTGTGCGTGGTGAAGTCGTAGACTGGCACCTTCACGCTCTTGCCCTTCTTGAGCTTGCGAAGGACGCTGATGAGCAGCTCGAAGTCAAAGGCGTCGGGGTGGTCAAAGTTGTAGTCGCTGCGGGCTGCCAGCGCCTGCTGTCCCTCGTCCAGCACCTGCAGGCCCCGTCACGGCTCAGCACCGCGCCGGGCCCCCGGCCCCGCAGGCCCCGTCACGGCTCAGCACCGCGCCGGGCCCCCGGCCCCGCAGGCCCCGTCACGGCTCAGCACCGCGCCGGGCCCCCGGCCCCGCAGGCCCCGTCACCGCTCAGCACCGCGCCGGGCCCCCGGCCCCGCAGGCCCCGTCACCGCTCAGCACCGCGCCGGGCCCCCGGCCCCGCAGGCCCCGTCACGGCTCAGCACCGCGCCGGGCCCCCGGCCCCGCAGGCCCCGTCACGGCTCAGCACCGCGCCGGGCCCCCGGCCCCGCAGGCCCCGTCACCGCTCAGCACCGCGCCGGGCCCCCGGACCCTCACCTTGTAGAAGGACTCCATGGAGAGCAGCACGACCCAGGGCACGTCCAGCGCCTCTATGATCCGCGTCGCCACCGTCGTCTTGCCCGAGGCGTTGCCGCCGCACAGGCCTGGGGGCGAGCGGGTGGTGACACCGCGGCGGCCACCGCCCGGCCCCGGCCACATCATTTTGCCGGCTCCAGCCGCGGTCCCAGCCCCGGTCCCATCGCTTCCCCGGCCGTGGCTCCGGCCCGGCCCCCTCCCTTCCCCTTCCCCGGCCCCATCCCTCCCCCGGTCCCAGTCCCGGTCCCAGCCGCGGCCCCATCCCTCCCCCGGCCCCGGCCCGCCGCTCACCGATGACGAAGGCCTCGTCCACGGGCGCGCCGGTCTCGCTGTACCAGGGCGGCCGCCCGGCCGTGTAGATGGTCCGCTTGCTGGTGCGCAGCAGCGGCGGCTCCGGCTTGCACTGGCTGGCGGTTCGCCGCCGCGGGGACGGCGCCAGCGGCAGCCGGCTCAGCAGCGAGCCCAGCGGGCCGGGGCCGGGGCCGGGGCCGGGGCCGCGGTCGGGGCCCGCCGCGCCCCACGCGCCGCGCCGCTCCCCCGCGCCCGCCGCCGCCGCCATCTCCCCGCGCCACCGCGGGACGGGCCGCAGGGGCTGCCGGGATGGGCCGCGGCCCCGCCCCGCGCCCCACGCGAGCCCCGCGCCGCGGGCGGCGGCGCCTCGGGCTGCGGGGGCGGGTCCCGCTGGTCCCCGCGGGCGCCCGCCCGGGACCGCGGCCGGAGTCTGCAGGGCCGGAGACCCCACCGCCTCCCCGGGCAGCCTGTGCCCGTGTCGGCCTCACGCCGAGGAGTGTGTCCCGGTGTCCGGAGGGACCCTCCCGTGGCCCGGTTTGTGCCCGTGGCCTCTGGTGCTGGCACTGGGCACCACTGGGAGAGCCTGGCTCTGTCCCCTTGACACGGGTTCGATCCCCCTGAGCCCTCCCTGCGCCAGGCTGAGCAGCCCCAGCTCCCTCAGCCTCTCCCCACAGCACAGATGCTCCAGTCCCTCCCCATCGTGGTGGCCCCTCGCTGGGCTCTCCCCAGCCTGTCCATGTCCCTCCTGTACTGGGGAGCCCAGGGGTGGCCTCACCAGCGCTGAGCAGAGGGGAAGATCCCCTCCCTCCACCTGCTGGGAGCTCTCCTCGTGCAGCCCCGGGCGCCATTCGCCGCCTTTGCAGCAAGGGCACGTTGGTGGCTCATGGTCAACTTGGTGTCCACCAGGACCCCCGGGGCCTCTTCTGCTGAGCTGCTTTCCAACTGGGCGGCCCCCAGCACGTACTGGTGCTACGGGGTTGTTCCTCCCCAGGGGCAGGACTTTGCACTTCCCCTTGCGGAGCTTCATGGGGTTCCTGTCAGCCCCTTTCTCTAGCCTGTCCAGACCCTTCTGCACTACAGAGCAGCACGACCCTCTGGCGTACAGCTGCTCCCCCAGCTTGTGTCATCTGCAGACTCGCTGAGGGTACACTCTGCCCCACCCTCCAGATCATGGATGAAGATGTTAAACAAGACTGAACCCCGTACTAAACCCCAAGGTACCCTGGTCGGTACTGGCCTTGTGCCCCTGATCAGCACCCTCTGGGCCTGGCCATGCAGCCCGTTTTCCAAGCACCTCTCTGCTCATCCAGCCCACACTTCAACAGCTTCTCTAGGAGGATCTTAGGGGACACTGAGGCACCGGTCTTGCCAAAGTCTGGGTAGGCAACATCTGCGGTGCTCCCCTGATCTACCAGGCCCGTTGCCTCATCACAGAAGGTGTTCAGGCTGGCCAAGCACAACCTCCCCTTGGGGAAGCCATGCTGACTCTCCTGAGAACTTTCGCATCCTTCGCATGCTTAGAAATGGTTCCCAGGATTGGATGTCCCATTGCCTTCCCAGGGACAGCGGTGAGGCAGACCCCCTCTACACCAGCTGTCCTCCCCATACCTAAACTGCCCCCCACGCCCAATCAGCCTCCCCCATCAGCCCCCCACGTACCAGTTAGCCAGGGCACCCCCCACTGCCCCGGCTCCCGGCACTCCTGGCAGAGGTGGTACCGCTGCACAGTGCCTTCCCTCGGCCCCGTGGGGCCTCGTGGCTCCGGTGCAGCGTCCCGCGGCCCCACGCAGCCTCGGCTGGAGAGGCTGGGTCACCCTCCCACTCTCCCTGTGCCCTTGGTTGGTGTCTCGGTGGGGCCGCGGGCGGGTCCGCCCCCCCGCTGACCCCGCCTTGCTGACCTCCCCCCGGCAGCCCCCCCTCCCGCTGCCGGCGCCCCTCCGGGGCAGAGCCGGGGAGCCCGCGGGGTGCCGGCTCCTCCCGACCCCCGGCCAGGACCGGCCCCCCCCCCGCAACGCCCACGCAGCCCCCCGACTCTGTCCTGCGCGTGACCTGGGCGGGGGCGGGGCCAGGGGCGGGGGCGGGGCCGCGGCGGGGCGGGGCCGCGGCGTCCCGGCGGCCGGTGCCCACGGTGCTGCTCGCCCGCGGCATGGAGTCCCCGACCGGCACCGAGAGCGCCCGCCTGGTCAGCCCGCGGGGCGGCCCCGCCGACGGCAGCCTGCGCCTCAAGAGGTACCGCCGGCCCCGGCACCCCATCGCCCCCCGCGACCACCACCTCCCAGTGCCCCCGGCAATCCCTGGCACCGCCACCTCCATCATCCCCTGCATCTGCAGCCCTCGATCCCCCCGCACCCCCGCACCTCCACTCCCGGCACTGGCTCCCCCTTCGCCCCCGGCATCTCCACCACCCCCCGTCGCCCCCGGCGCCTCCGGCCTCGCCGACACCGGCACCCCAGGCACTCCCCGAGACGCGACAGCCCCCGGCACGTCCAGCACTGCCCAGCTCCTACGCCTCCCACCTTCCCGACACCGGCACCCCCCCGGCACGTCCATAACCCCCCCAGCCCCCGCGCCTTCATCCATCTGGCACGGACATCAGCGCCTCCGCAGACCCCGAGCCAGTCCTGACCGTCCGTGCACCAGCACCCGCACCCCCCGACACCGGCACCCATCCCCTCCCTGGTACCGGCACCCCATCCAAGCGGAACCAGCACTCCCCCGTGCGCCAGCCTCGCTCCCCCCTCGGGTGTCCGTCCGGCTGCTACCGGCGCCCAAACGTCACCCACCCGCACCGGTATCGTCCATTCATCACCTCCCCGCACCGGCACGCTGTCCGTCCCCTCTCCCGCACTGCTGCCCCGCGCATCAGCGCCCTGAGCCCCGGCACCGGCTCCCCGCCCGCCCCCCCGCTTCCCACGCTTCACGTCCCCGCACCGGCGCCCCGTCCAGCAGCCCGGGCGCGACACCTCGGTCCCACCGGCACCCCCGCCGCAGGCACCCGCTCCCGCACCGCTCCCGGCCCCGGCATCCCCTGCCCCCGCCCGCGCTCCCCTCGGCCCCGCCGCGTAGCCGGGGTGAGGCGGGCAGCTTCGGCCATGCGGGGCCGGGACCGGGGCCGGACCGTCCCCCGAGCATCGCCCCGGCCTCGCCGCCCGTCCCGCGCCGCCGGCGGCCCCGTGGCTGCCCGTCCCGACGGGGGCGCTCGGCCGCTGCGGGCCCGGCTCCTCCGTAGCCTCCCGGTGACCCGCCGGCGGCCCGGCCACGGAGCCCAGTGCGGCAGCGGGACCCCGGGCGGGGGCGCAGCCCGCGGGGAGCCGCAGCCTCCGGCTTTGTTACCGGCTGCGGCGGGGCCGGGGGCGGCAGGTCTCGGGGCAGGCACACGGCGCGGCCCCCCGGGACGGGCCCGGGTGCCCTCGCCGGTGTCACACGGGCCGGTGGGGGCCGGGGCCGGGAGGGGCGATGCTGTGCACCCCGTGCTCTGCAGCGGCCGGGCCACGGGGAGCCCTGGGCAGCTGGGATGGACTGTGGCTACCGGGAGCCGTGGGGGTGCCAGGAAGGGGCACCGGTAACCAGTGTGGCCAGCAGTGACTCTCGCCCCCAGTCTGTTTGCAGGCTCCCAGGACCCCCTGGCACTGCCAGACCCACCAGCTCTGGCTCCCCGCTGCCACTGCAGCCCCCTCACCCCCAGCCCTGGCCAGGAGAGGCTCCAGGCCCGCCGGCAGCTGAGCATCGCCTGCACCGTCTGCTGCATCTTCATGGTCGGGGAGGTGATAGGTAATGGTGGGACAGGAATGGGGATGGGGACAGGGGGCTGCCAGGGCTGAAGGTGCCAGCGGCTCTTTGCCCGCAGGTGGGTACCTGGCGCACAGCCTGGCCATCATGACCGACGCAGCCCACCTGCTGACGGATGTGGGCAGCATGTCCGTCAGCCTCTTCTCCCTCTGGGTTGCCACCCGCCCGCCCACCAAGACCATGAGCTTTGGCTGGCACCGCTCTGGTGAGCTGGGGGGGCACAGCTCCACAGGAGCCCCACAGCCAGGGTGGGTGCTGACGGCTCCCATTCTGCAGAGACGCTGGGTGCGCTGGCCTCTGTCCTTTCCATCTGGGTTGTGACCGGGGCCCTCGTCTACCTGGCAGCCGTCCGCATCATCAGCAACGACTACGAGATTGAGGCACGAGCCATGCTGGCTACGTCCGCCAGCGCCGTCGGTGTCAACCTGGTGTATGTCCCACACAGGGCTGTGCGCACCCCTGTCCCCCTGCACACCCCCAGCCTGAGCCCTGGCCTCCCCTCCCATACCCCTGCCCCATGTGTGTCCCTGGCACACCAAGATCCCCAGCCCTGGCTCCCAGGTCACCTTCTGTCCCTCTGCATCAGCATCGTGTCCCCAAGCGCTGCCTCCCCTTATTCCCTGTCCCCCACATGGTTCCAGCTTCCACCCCATGTATGTACATCCTCTGGCCCCACAGCCCTCAGGCCGCCTCAGCTCTGTCCCCACACTCAGCTGGAGCCCTGGCATGTGCCCCAGGCCTGAATCCCTGCCCTGGCCCCACACACCTCCCTGCAGTGGTGCAGCTGCCCTGTTCCTGCTGTGCCTCCAGCCCTGCCCCATGGTGGGACTCTGCCCCACACTTCTTCACCCTGCCGGGGCCTGAGTGTGCATGCCCGTGCCCCCTTTGCCTGCAATGCCTGGGCACCACTGCCTGCATGCAGGTCCAAGCAGGGCCAGCGAGGCCCCTGCACGCTGTCTGGCACAGCACTGAGCCAGCCCTGCTCTCCCCAGCATGGCCTACATCCTGCACCAGTCCCCCACTGGCCATGGCCATGGCACAGGGGGCTACGAGCAGCTGGAGAGCACCGGGGGCTGCCTGCCCAGTCATACCCCCCTGCCCGGCAGCACCAGCGTCCGTGCGGCCTTCATCCACGTGGTGGGTGACCTGCTGCAGAGCGTTGGTGTCCTCGTGGCTGCCACCATCATCTACTTCAAGGTGCCTGGGCTGGAACTCCCCTCCGCTGCCAGCGGGAACAGCTCCCTCAGCCCCATGCAGGGTGCCATGGGATACTGGTGTCCTGGCACCCCCACACCTGGGTGCCCATCTTGGCTCTGCACCCCTCAGCCTCACACAGACCTTGCTCTCTGCAGCCCCAGTGCAAGATTGCAGACCCCATCAGCACCCTCTTCTTCTCAGTCTTTGTCCTTGGCTCTACCTTCACCATCCTCAGGGATGTTTTCAGAGTCCTCATGGAAGGTGAGTGGTGGGTGAGGAGGTGTGGGACCATGGGCGCAGAGGGCTCTAGCAGGGCGCTGGGGGCTCTAGCAGGGCGCTGGGGGCTCTAGCAGGGCTGCAGCTGCCACAGCCCCATCCCAAGTAGCAGCTCACCCCCTCACAACCTCTGCTCCCCACCCACCACCCCCAGCCTGGTCAGAGCATGGGGAAGCCCCCACCCCTGCCTACTCCCACCACAAGCCGTGGGCCCGGCAGGGGTAAGGACCAGGGCCTGGCCACCCGTGACCAGGCATTGCTGGCAGGGACACCACGGGGCCTCAAGTTTGACGCAGTGAAGGAGGTGCTGCTGGGGGTGAGCGGGGTGAAGGGCACCCATGACCTGCACATCTGGGCCCTGACGCTGAGCCACCACGCGGTGTCGGTGCACGTGGCTGTCGGTGAGTGTCCCGCGCACGGCCTGGCCAGCTCGCACAGCCCCCATGAGATGCCTGGGGGGAAGCCGATGGCTGTCCCCACACCCGGGCTGAGCCGTGCTGCCCTGCCATCCCCAGACGCCAGCACCGACCCTGAGACGGTGCTGCAGGAAGCCACCACCCAGCTGCAGAGCAAGTTCGGCTTTGCCTCATGCACAGTGCAGGTGGAGCGGTACCAGGAGGAGATGGCAGCCTGCCACCACTGCCAGGACCCCCGCGCCTGAGACCCTCACCCGCTCCGGAGCTGCGTCAGGGCTGGCCCCAGCCCCCCGTGGGGGAGCAGGAGCTGCCCCTGGAGCAGGGAGCGTGGGACAGGAGCAGGGGCACCGCTTGGGCCCCTGTCCCTGCACTGCACCCACCGCGCTGCTGCAGAGCCCCGGGCTGGGACGGTGCCGCGGGCGCGCAGGGCCCTGGGGGGGGGCGTGCAGGGCCCTGGGGGGGGGGGGCGCACGCAGGGCCCTGGGGGGGGGGGGGGCGTGCAGGGCCCTGGGCGGGGGGGGGCGCACGCAGGGCCCTGGGCGGGGGGGGCGCACGCAGGGCCCTGGGGGGCGGGGGGGGCGCACGCAGGGCCCTGGGGGGCGGGGGGGGCGCACGCAGGGCCCTGCGGGGCGGGGGGGGCGCACGCAGCCTGGCCCCAGCAGCACAGGAGCTGTGCCCGGAGGGGACCAGGCCTGCCCTAGCCTCAGGAACGCTGGGACCACCCCCAAAGCAGGGGGATCCTGCCCCTGCCCCACCGCACGGAGCCCTGTTGTCCCCTGCAGGAGGGAGCCGCTGCAGCTGCTAGAGGGCCCGGGGAAGGGAGGGGACGTCCCCGGGGGCAAGCCCAGACCGGGCCTTGGCCCCAGCCGCTCCTGTGCCCCCACGGCCGCAGGGGCTGCCCCGCGGCCCCCATGGCTGTGGCCTTGCTGCTGCTGCACCCACCGGGGGGCAGGGAGACAGGGCAGCCGGAGCCTGGAGCGCAGCCCTGAGCACCGGCTGCCCTGGCCTCGCTGCCCCCCGCCCAGCCCAGGCCAGGGCCGGGTCCTGCCAGACCTCGGCCCGATCCCTTCCCACCGTTGTGAGTCTGTGTCCGTTGCACCCGTGGAGTGTCTGTCTGTCTGTCTCTTTGTGCAAGGAGCCCAATGGGCGGTGGCAGAGCCTGCAGCCACCAATAAACTTGTTGAAGAGCAGCAGCAGCAGCACAGGCAGACAAGAGGGGGCTGGGGGGGACATGGCCCTGGCCCCCCGCGAGGGCCACAGGCACGGCCGCCCCGGGGGCCCCGTACCAGCACCACAAACAGCCTTTACAAAACAAACCACGTTTACTGCACAGTTGAACACAGGCTCAATGTGAGCGACTTCAGAGCTCCTGGCACCTCTGCCGGCCCCATCCACCCTGCCCAGCACAAGGCTGGTGCTGGCAGCCCCACCTGCACGGGGGCTCAGCCGGTGACCAGGGGTGGGAGGCAAGAGCAAGCACAGCCCCACGCAGGTGGGGACTCACGGGTGCTTCCCCAGCATCAGGCTCCAAGACCCACAGCTCAACCCAGGAACACGCACCAGTCCCACTGCCCTCCCCGCACCAGCTCAGACCAAACAGCGCAAAAGGATCCTTCTGGGCCCATAGCACAAGGACAAGTGTCCTGAGCGTTGCAGGTGACAGCCAGGAGCAGCCGTCCCTCCCCCGCTGTGGGGGCTCAGAGGATTAGAAGCACCGAGAGGGGGCACGCAGCCCTCCCGGACAGCACAGCCTGCCCCTGGCCCGAGCTCCTGCCCCCGGCGAGTGTGTGGCGGCAGCAAGAGGGGTCTGCTGCACTACTCTGCCGGCAGCGGGGAGTGCTCGGTGGGGCTGGGGCTGCTGGGCTTGTCTCTGTAGAGGGAGGTGAAGCGGGCACGGCGCTCTGGGAGCAGCTGGCAGCCTACACTGGAGGCCAGCCCCACCAGGCAGTGCACCCGCACGATGCCCGCCTGCCCACCCGACACCAGCCAGCCGTGAGAGTCCAGGTTAGGGCTGAAGCGCACCTGCAGGGAGAAAGGGGTCAGGAGTGGGGGGGACGAGGTGCTGGGACCCCCGCACCCTGCAGCAGCAGTGGCCTTGTGCCTGTGCCCTCCCAGGCTCTCACCTTGTGCAGGGACTCCAGCTGCAGGCGGTCGAGGCTCAGCTCTGCCTTCACCTCCTGTGTGTGCATCCTGCGCATGGGCTCCCGGCTGGGGAAGTTCTTGAAGCTGCGCTGTGAACCGGCGGCACCACGATGGGCAGCGTGCCCCAAATAGGAGCGCTGCACACATGGCAGCTCTGGCATCACCAGGACCACAGCACGGGCAGGTGCTGCTTGGCCGGGGGACACGTGTTGCCCTCGTGGTCACCCACCAAAAAGCCACGGCAAAGGGCAGCAGGAGCCAGACCCCAGGGAGTGCCTGGGCAGGGCGGCTGGAGCGTAGCAGATCCCACCCCACTGGTGCCTCTCCAGCAGCTCTGACCCATAGACTCGCTCCCCCTCTCCAGGGGGCCCTTGGGCACAGCATGGCCCTGGTGCCCCATGTCAACACTTCCAAACATGGCCCAGCACACCAGAGAGCAGGGGCCCAGGCAGGCTGTGACCCCCTGCAGGCTCCTTCCCAGGGCTGGGCACTCCAGACTGCTGCCATAGCCAGGACACTGCACTGCCTGGAGCTGATGCCCACAGCCGTGCCCCCCACTGCCCCACGACCAGACAACCAGGAGCTCTCTGCCTGCGGGACCCCAGCCCAGGCCAGCAAGGGAGGCAGGCCCAGGCTTCACAGAGGCCAGGCAGCGGGGCAGCCTATCCCCACGCTCTTGGGGCAGCCAGCCTGGGCTCTGTCAGAGTGAGGGGCTGCCACAACATCTGAGCAGTGTCTCCTTGCCCCACTGCCCAGCCACAAGCCCACAGGCTCCAGCCCTGCTTCCATGCGTCCCACTCATGGTCAGGACCACCCAGCCCCAGGCCTGGCCCCTGCCCTCTCCTACCAGGTCCGTGTCCTGGAACTGGATGTAGCTCTTGGTCACCATCTCGCTGTAGAGCCTGGTCTTCGGCAGCAGCTGCTCACCACCCTCTGACCCAGCGGGGCTGCGGGGCAGCAGATCGGCTTTGTAGACAGGCTGTGGGCAAGATGGGGCTCAGGGTAGGGCAGGGGGTCCGTCTGCTCCTCCACAAACAGGGACCACCAGGGACCAAGTGGGACTGGGGGCCCTGGGAGCCATGCGCTGCCCTGCGGCACGGCAGGCCTGGGGGCAGGGGAGAGGAAGGAGGTGCTGCCGTAAGGGCAGGGGACAAACAGGTCCAGGCCTGCCCCACACATGAGCTCAACCCCAAAAGTCCCATTGCCAGGGCAGAGGCTGCTGCCACTGTCCTCCCCCACCACGCAGACCCTGCCCAGGTGGGAAGAACACAACGCACACGCATGACATGCACACACACACACGTGTGGGGCAGCAGAGGCTCTGAGGCCGGCTCAGGACACTATTCCAGCGACCCAGGAAGAGAACTCCCACGCTGCCCCATCCCACACGTGTCGCAGACAGGCCCTGCTGAGCACGACAGCCTCTTACAAATCTGCGGTCCGAGGACCGCTTGACGTTAAGGGGGTTGACGGCCAGGTCGGGCAGCACTGCAGCCACCAGCTCGCCGGTGATGTCTCCTGCAGCCACCGTGTTCAGCCAGTCCGAGCCAGATATGCTCTGCAGAAACAGACGGCTCTAGGGCACAGGGTCCCAACAGGCTCCCCACCACCCCAAGATGGGCTGCAGCACCACAAACGCCAACCCCTGGGCACCACCCTCTGCCCCTGGGCAGGGACAAGCTCGGAAGCACAGCCAGCTTGGACACAGGCAGGGACACCACACAGCTGCCACCGTCCCTAGTCTGAGGGGCAGAGGGTGACCCCAAGAGCCAGGGCCTCATGTGGCCAGGCAGTGTCACCCCCACCTGCAAGCTGCTGGACCCGGGGTCTGGGGCAGGTGCCCACCCCACTGACATGGCCCCCAGGGCAGAACTGCCCAGCACCAGCCTCTTACCCACACAGTCCCCTTGCGAGGGGCCACAAAATAAGCCTTGAAGCCCAAGTAGCCTGCGTCAATGTAGTGGATCCCACAGAGACCGTAACTGCAACAGAAAGGGAATGTATGAGGACGGAGCTCTGCGCTGCCACCCTGAGACTGCGAGAGCCAGGTAGGAGCCCACCTCCCCAGAGACCCTGGCGGATGGAGGGGGGCTGTTCTCGCTCTAGCAGCGTGTCACAGCCTCACGAGGCAGCTCAGGGCACCTCCCGGAGGCTGAGAACACACCAAGACCCCAGAACCCTTCTGCCAACTTGTGTCAGCCTGCATCCACCCAGGAGCCCCGCTGCCCAGCCCAGCTCAGGGGCCTCATCCTTCCCCTTGCCCACCTTGCATGTGCCGCAGGATGGTGTGGCTGAGGGATGTCAACACTGCCAGCCGTGGCATGACCCAGTACGAGCAGAGCCTGCCCTCGCCACGGCGCAGCTATATGCTCCCAGGGAGGGAGACCAGGGCGGGCCCCTGGGGAGTAAGACCAGAGCCCAGCAGCAGGGCTGGCCCCAGGCACAGAGCAGGCACTGTGAAGGCCACAGTACTCACGAGGCATAACAGTTGTCCTGGGCCACGGTGACCCCGTTGTAGGGCAGCAGCCAGGCCACCTCAGTGCTGAGGAACCGCTTGATGCTATTGATGGGCTCATAGAGCCGCCGCAGGTCCCAGAACTTGATCTTACGGTCGTTCCCTGCCGTGACCAGGAAGTTGCTGAGAACCAGGAGAAAGGCAGTACTGAGACCCCAGCGCAGAGCTGTGCCCTGTCCCTGCTGCAGGGATGAGGTGGCCCTGGTCCCACAGGCAATGGCTCTATCCTCCCTCACCCCGGAACGCCCAGCCCAACCTCTTCAGTGCCTCAGAGGGCCAAGTGCCATCAGTACCGAGTCCTCTTAGGCCCATCTTCACAAAGGACCCTCATCTATAGGAGTGAGCCCGCTCTCCCAGGCAGCACTCACACCAGTGCCTCCTCCCTGCCCTCACCTGTCGGCCTTGCACCACTCGATGCTCCGGACTGCGTGGTCATGGGCTAGAAAGCACTGGAAAGGGTAGAGCTTGAGGGAGTCGTCAGGCTGGCGCACACACTGCAGCAGGGACTTGGTGAGCAGGTTCCAGACGGCCACAGTGCCTGTGGGATGAGACCTGTGCTTGTGAGAAGCTGCCCCAGCAGCTGCCCCGTGACTGTGCCACTGCTGCAGCGTGGGACCTGAAGCAGCGCGGGGCTGGGCAACGGGCAGCGGTGCAGGCAGGGGCTGCAGGAGCTGCAAGGACCAGCGTGGGGGCCAGGGCTGGGGCTTAGAGCAGGACAGGATGGATTGGGCACAGCACAGAGCTGCAGATCACCTAAGCCAGACACAAAATTGGATCCAGGCAACTCAGACAGATGTGGATCAAGCCAGAGCCACGTCCTGGACCTGACAGGCATGTGAGGGTACCTATGGCCAGCCCACAATAAGCCCATCCCAGGGACAGGCAGAGAGATGCCAGCATGGTGCCTGCCACTTGCTGCTGCTCACCCCGACGCTGCCCCTGTACCTCATCGTCAGGCTCCCCCATTCCCTGCCCCAGGCTGAGGCTGAAGGGGCACAAAGCTCCATGCGTGTCTCTGCCTGCTGCAGGGCGAGGGCTGCTCCCCAAAGGCTCTGCCACAGGATGCAGGCCCCTCTTGCGCAGGAAGGGGACTCACCGTCATAAAAACCAGCAGCAAGGTAATGATGGGGCTTGGATGGCATCCAGGAAAGGCTAAAGCACTGGCCACACTCGGACGCATTCCCTGCCTGGATAGAGCCCACCTGGAGGGTGGCAATGCACTGCACCTGGAGGCCAAAGGACAGACATCAGTCACAGCCCCATGCTGGTGCCATCCATGTCCCAAGAGCTCTGCTCTCCAAGCAGCCAGGGCCAGCGAGCTCTACTGGCGTCCCGACTCCCTCCCCAGCTCTCCCACCTGCACCAGCCAGGAGGCTCGCTGGGTGCCAGCCCCAATGGGGGACCGCAGTGGTAGAGGACACTGACCTTGCAGATAACGTGCTTGTGGAAGGACCCATCTAGAAGAGAGCAGAGGAGGGTCAGGACAGGCACCAGCTCTCCTAGAAGCTCCCTGCAGCAGGGGCTGCTCAGCAGCCCGGAGCCTGGCTCACTGCTCCCCACAGCCCTGGCCACGGCTCCCAGTCCCTGTCCTGCCACCCACCCAGACCAGTGTCCCCACCACAGACAACAAACGGCAGGCGAGCACACCCATCAGTAGAAAACAGCACATGGAGCAGCAAATCCAAGGGCAGGCAGCGGCAGGACATCCAGCAGCCAGACCTGCCTGCGTTGGCAAAAGGGGTTCCCCGAAAGGTGCTGCAGGCAGAGGTGGGGCAGGGCTGACATGACCCCCACCCCAGCAATCTTCACCACACCATGACCAGCTGCCTGCCTTGATGGAGGACACCTTTGCCAAACTCAAGGGGACCCAGTAACACACAGCGACCAGACCAGACCGTGACCACCCTGGGGAGGAAAGGAGCAGCTGTGCAGGACAGACTGCTTTGCCAGGCAAAGGTGGCCAAGCTGGCCAGGGCAGCCGGTGATGGCGGCTGGAGCAGCCGGGGCAGCCACTCCTGGGGAGGGCAGACTGTGCAGAGACCTCTGTGCCCAAACAGCTCGGCACAAGGTGCCTGCAGGATCTCCCACGCACCAGCTTTGTCCACCAGAGAATCTCCCCTGCCAGCAACACATGACACAAGTGCTGCGGGGCCCCATCCCACACCTCTCGGGCCAGAAGGGCTTCCCCTGTCCCCCAGCACGGGGCTGTCCGCAGGCACAGTGAGCGCCAGACAAGCAGGTCTGCGCCTCAGAGTGCGGCAGCCGCAGGCGGAGGCGGTGTTGTGCAGAGATACGGAGGAGCCATGCATCTTCTCTGGCACCTGCATGACAGCCAGGGCACGGCATCGAGAGCAGCCCCGGGCTGTCAGGCAGAAACACCAGGTGTGGGTACCTGGAGCCCCAGGGAAAGCCAGCACAGCCACGCTGACCCGGGAGCTCCCAGCAGGGCCCCAGCACACCGCAGTCTGGCACTGATCCTGCAGCTGCAAACCAGCACCCTCAGCCCGGCTGCGAGCCACAAGGACAGTACGTGCTGCTGCAGCCAGGCTGACGCTACATTACAGGACCCGGCCTGTCCACCGGAGCTTTGCAGGCTGGGGAAGGCTCCGCGCCTGCCGCAAGCTCCTCACGTGGGGGCTGCGGCAGCCAGCGCAAACCACCCGGAGCCGGCACTCCGAGAGGGGGGCGGGAGAGGCAGAGCCAGCGGCCGGCACAGGCAGCAGCACGACGTGCTGATGGGGGGCGGCAGCCACGCTTGGGTGTAAGGAACCAATTCCCATTGTCAGCCACGGACGTGTGGGCTGTTGGCCACGGCTGAGCGACCACGAGCAGCACGCACAGGTCATCAATCTCGCTCAGCACCCAGCAGATGAGACTATTACAAGCACCATTAGCCCAAGACAGCGAGCACTCAGAGCCCCAGATCCCTGCTATGACAAACAGCTCGAGCTGGGCTAGAATAAGCAGCTCTGCCACAACAGGACACGCTCCCAGCAGCAAGCAGGAAGGTGAGGAAAGGCTCGGAACACACTACCGCAGCTACACCTCGCCCTGCAACCCCACTCCAGTCACAGCAATGCCGCTGAGAGCACCCTCCCACCGCACCCAGCTCCAGGCAGAGCTGCCCCGGGAGCCACGCACCGGCTGGGCTGCGGCAGTGTCCCCCAGAGGCTGAGCTTGCCTCTGGATCAGCAGTGCTTTGACATCCTCCGACATCAAAAAGCACCTCTGTGCCCTCCCCTGCTGTGCCTCTCTCTGGCAGAATCCAGCCCAGGGGCGGCAGCAGCAGGGGTGGCAGCTGGTCCCAAGCCTGGAGGCGTGCCGGGCTCGCTGCCCTGCTGGACACAGCTCCCAGGCAGGGTGGCACTGGCCTGGGCACCGTCCTGCTGCATCTGGTGAGGGGGGCCTGCCCCACGCCATGCCCCTGCCCAGCCCCCTCGGCACCACGGGCTCCCTCCCGCATGGGCAGAGGAGCCCCAGCCCCGGGGCTTGCACGCCGCCCACCCCAGCACAGTGGGACGAGGGCCAGGATGCCCCTGCCCAGCAGCATGGCTCTTCCTACCTTTTACCTGGGTTCTCTTGGAGCGCTGCAGGGCCCCGGGGTGCGGGAGGGAGTACAGCACCACCCTGCCGTTCGAGAAGGCCACAGCCAGGAGGCCCAGCCGGCTCATCTGTGGGTGCTGCGGAATGACACATGGGCTCAGCCCCAGGGTCACCGTCTGAGGGGCCTCAGGGTCCCCCGCCCAGGAAGGCAAGGGTTTAGCGAGGGCATGGACTTAGGAGCCCCAGGGGAAACCAAAGGTGGCCCCCAGGGCCTGGGTGACCCTTCCAGCAGCACACCCACCTTCCTGTCAGTGGTGGGCGGCTCCCAGGCACCGCTGGGGCAGAACTTCATGTCCCAGACGCAGCCATGATCGGCAGCGATGGCGTAGGCCAGACCAGCTTTGTCAGCAGAGCTGCAGGCACAGGTCAAGCCATGAAGAACATGGCAGCTGGTGCCCAGCAGCTCCAGTATACACCAGCAGCTTCCAGTGTACACCAGCAGCAAAGCTGGCTACCAGCACAGCCCCCATCGGGTTCACACCACGGCTGGTGGCTCTGGGAGAGGACAAACCTCACCACCCGCTCGGCTGTGGAGGGACAAGAGGTACGGGCCCTGCCCCATCCCTGAGAGCCGGGCAGCCCCCAGCCCCTTCCCCAGGGAGGCCGTTCCCCAGGCCAGGCCACTCACCCCTTCTCCTGCTGCAGCGTGCCCAGGCCCCAGAGCTGCAGGAGCGCAGGGCCCCCGTGGAGCCCAGCCACGCTGTGCGTCTCCTCCATGCTCCCGTGGCAGTAGAGCGCCACGTACTGAGAGGCTGCCGAGCCCTCTGGGGACGGGCACCACTCCATTGCCCACACAGGGCCGCCCACGAAGAAGGACACATCCAGGCGCTCCTCGTGGGGCTGCAGGGAGCTGAACCTGCCGAGAGGGAGGCAGGTAAGGGCACGGGGCAAGAGTGGTGCTGCCGCGGGGTGGGAGTGTGCGGGCTGGCCAGGGCAGCTCCCGGCAGGCACAGAGCCCTGGCACAGGGCCGGAGGGTGGTGGAACCCCGGGGCACACTGCATGGTCTCGCTGCTCAGCCCACAGCCACTCCTGCTGCTGCATGGCCCTCAGACCCGCTGGGGCCAGGGCCCTGGAGGTCACCAGCTGTCACAGGCATGACCCATCACCCCAGCAGTGCCTCTGGTCACAGACCTGTTTACCCTGTACAAGACACCGTCGTCTTCAATGCCCTCCCGCTGGATGGAGAAGAAGGGAGACTTCTCCTCTGCTGGTAGGTACGGGGCAGCTTCACTAGGGAGGCAGAAGAAGGTGAGAAGGCATCTCCCCACCCCTGCCCCTCACCCAGTCATGCCTTGGGACAGCACCATGCCCCAGCACCCATCCCAGTGTGTCCTGCTGCAGGCCACCCTGAAGGCTTTTAAGACTCCATGGCCAAATCCATGAGAACCCCAAAGCCGACACCAAGAAAGCCCCATCCTCTCTGCTGGGGCCTGATCCTGACAAAGGGACGGGGGAGTACAGCACCCACCGTGCCCTCATTCCCCCCACCCCCAATGGCTGGGGGCCAACCACTGCCCTGCCCCACCTCACCCCAAGCACTGCCGAGACCTGCCCCATCACGAAGGCTGAGCGCAGGCAGTGCCTGTGCCGCGTGTCCCTCCCAGCCCCTCCCTTCCTACGCTGTTCTGAAGGCACCTTTCAGAGAGACGTGTCCACTTGTGCGCCAAAGGGATCCAGTCTGGAAACTCCCACTGTGAGTACTTCTGATCCCGCCTGCAGCAGATGTGCCAGACATCAGTGACAGCCCAGCTTCCCAGCCCTGCCTGTACGGCAGCCAGCCCGCAACACGCCCTGCCTGCAGCACAGCGAGGCCCCCACACGCCCTGCCTGCAGCACAGCGAGGCCCCCCACACCCGCCCTGCCTGCAGCACAGCGAGGCCCCCCACACGCCCTGCCTGCAGCACAGCGAGGCCCCCCACACCCGCCCTGCCTGCAGCACAGCGAGGCCCCCCACACCCGCCCTGCCTGCAGCACAGCGAGGCCCCCACACGCCCTGCCTGCAGCACAGCGAGCCCCCCACACCCGCCCTGCCTGCAGCACAGCGAGCCCCCCACACCCGCCCTGCCTGCAGCACAGCGAGCCCCCCACACCCGCCCTGCCTGCAGCACAGCGAGGCCCCCACACCCGCCCTGCCTGCAGCACAGCGAGGCCCCCACACCCGCCCTGCCTGCAGCACAGCGAGGCCCCCACACGCCCTGCCTGCAGCACAGCGAGCCCCCCCACACGCCCTGCCTGCAGCACAGCGAGCCCCCCACACCCGCCCTGCCTGCAGCACAGCGAGGCCCCCCACACCCGCCCTGCCTGCAGCACAGCGAGGCCCCCACACGCCCTGCCTGCAGCACAGCGAGGCCCCCACACGCCCTGCCTGCAGCACAGTGAGCCCCCCACACCCGCCCTGCCTGCAGCACAGCGAGGCCCCCACACGCCCTGCCTGCAGCACAGCGAGGCCCCCCACACCCGCCCTGCCTGCAGCACAGCGAGGCCCCCCACACGCCCTGCCTGCAGCACAGCGAGGGCCCCCACACGCCCTGCCTGCAGCACAGCGAGGCCCCCCACACCCGCCCTGCCTGCAGCACAGCGAGGCCCCCCACCCCCCCCTCACACCCTGCCTGCAGCACAGGCAGCCTCCCACCCCCCAAGACACACCCCCTGCCTGCAACACAGGCAGCCTCCCACCCCCCCCCCACACCCTGCCTGCAGCACAGGCAGCCTCCCACCCCCCAAGACACACCCCTTGCCTGCAGCACAGGCAGCCTCCCACCCATCCCCCTCCCCCAGCACCCTGCCTGCAGCACAGGCAGCCTCCCACCCATCCCCCTCCCCCAGCACCCTGCCTGCAGCACAGGCAGCACCACTCCGAGGGCTCTCAGCCCCTGCACTTCCTCACACCCCCAGCTTGGCCCAGCCGCTTCCCCAGATGATGGGGCCCCGTCCCCAGTGGCGGCTGGCAGAATGCCGACGTTCCCGATGGCACACGCTCCTTTCTCCTCATACCTGCGAGAGCGATGGTACCCAACAGCCATCGCTCCCTGTAGCCTACCCCAAACCCCCCACCACCCCCTCAAGCCCCCACTCACAGGCTGCAGGTAAGGCTGGAGCACTTCTCCACTGGGGCCATGATGGAGTTGTGGAAGCCGTTGGGAGCAAGGCCTCGGCACTGGGGCTTGGACCTCTGGGCACAAGAGCAGACTCAGAGCAGTGCCTCGCCAAAGGGCCCCGCCTGGGCTGCCTCTCCTGCCCAAGTGTTCCCACAGGCCCCTGGGGTCCCGCCTGTCCTAAGCACCGGTGCAGCCCACAAGCACACCGCTCTCCCCCAGACACAGCGGAAGACACCGAGACCGTGTCAGACTGGGCTAACGACACAAAGGCCCATTTTGGCGACATCCACAAACTACAGAACAGCCTCCAGGACCCTGCCTTTACCTCCCATCACCTTCAGCAGGAGCCCAAGACCCCCGCACCCTCTCCCAGGAGTACATGTCACCCTGTCCCCATCCACGCTCACTCAGAGCTGCCTCTGCCCGCAGTTAAGCCCAAAGAGCTCATGCCCGGATTCACAGCTGGTGGGCACTCTGCCATCCCTGACTGAATCCTGCCCAAAAGAGCCTGGGGTGGGGACACCACATGACAGCTCAGACACTTTGTGTCGTTCATGCTGGGCCAAAAGTAAGAAGTGGCTAAGGCAGAGACCCTGCCCTTGCTCCTGCCCTTACCCCTGCAGATGACACTTTCCCACCGTGTCCTCGGAGTGGCTCCAGCTCTGGCTCTGACACCTCACTGAATGGCACATCGCTCCCCTCCTCTTCCTCCGCCTGCAGCAACACCTCCTTCGAGGGTACAAAGTCAGCATCTTGTGCAGGATCATCACTGTCTGTTTCGTCCTCCTTCTTCCTCCGGCTCCGACGCTTCTTCTGAATATGCTCAAGCTTTGGCTCCAGCTCCTGGGCACCCTCGGTGGGAGCCGGAGGCTGGTACACTGATGTCAGCTCCTCTGCCAGCTCCTGCAGGTACAGCAAAGCCCTGGGACACCAAAGACATTGCCCAGAGGTGAGCAGAGGGACCATACAGGGAACAGCCAGCCCTCCCTCCAGGACCAGGCAGATGCACCCCTCCAGCTCATAGTTTGGGTGAGCCATTTGCTCCAGCCCTGCCCAGCCAGGCTGTGTCAGAGCTGATCTGGATCCGCTGCTGGCCTCCAGGCCAGCCACTGTGACAGCCAGCATCTCCTGCCCCTCCCCAGGGAATGCCAGCCTCCCTGGGACTCCAGCAGCAGGCAGAGGAATGCATGGCCCTTTGCCAGCCAGAAAGTGGGAAGGCCAGAGATCCTCTTGCAAGCACCCTGAACAACGGGAGCTCCCACACTGGGTGCCTCGCTGCAGGTGCTGCTCCCTCTGCACCGTGGAGCGAGGCAGCTGGGGCACTGCGACCCTGCCAGCCCTGCCCCTGCAGAGCCAGGGCTCGCGCAGGCACTCGGAGAACGCAGGCACCGCCTGAGCTGCCTTCAGAGGCCCCAAAGCACACAGGCTCCCCCCAGGACTCCTCCTTAAGCAGTGCATGGCTTGTACAGTGTGTTCTGCTGCCCCCAGACCAGCCTCCTCCTGGCTTTGTCAGGAACCAAGGAAACCCCTTCCCCACTGCAGACAGCCCACTACCGTCAAAGACCCACTGCACGTGAGCTCATCCTCAGCCCCTGCTGTCCCCCACATCCCTGTTTCCCTGGATCAAAACACGTTCTCCTCAAGCAGGAAAAGACCGTTCTGTGGGGAACCGGTCTGTCCCACTGATAACAGTCCTTCAGGAAAGACACTGAGACCCCCAGGTGAGGCAGAGGTCTTGAGGAACCATCCTGAGAGCAGTGTCTGCCCATCCTTCCAATCTCCCCAGGGCACCCACCCCCAGACTCCCCCATCTCTTGCCCCTACTTACACTTTGGCTGCTCGCCTCTTGGGGCGCCCACCGCGGGGGGTCTCCAGGCCTTCCGCCACCTCACTGCTCCCCAGCATCTTCTGCACACAGATGGGCTCCGGGGTCGGGCACTCCAGGTCCTGAGACAGTTTCAGCAGCAGCATCTCTGTCTTGGGCTTCCGCCCGCGCTTCCCAGGTGCCTTCGGGGGCAGCACGGACCCGTTCTCAGAGGTCCTGGAGGGCTCACCGTGAGCCTCAGCCTCCGCAGGGGCTGGGCCATTGGGGTCACTGGGACTACTTTCTGGCTTTTGGTTTCGGACAGTTTTATTCCGGGACTTGGTAGGCTCTCCTCTCTCCTCAGAGCAGCTTAAAGAATCCAGATCTCCGAGTGGTGACAGTTCTCCTGCCCAAAAATAACGGCCAGAGTTAGCAGGAAAACACAGCAGGGCTCTGCTACCACCCCTGGGCGCAGCGACCGGCCGGCTGCCACCGCCCAGCCGGGCACCGGCAAGGCAGCAGCTCCCTGCCCGCAGCGAGGAGCCGGGGCCCGCTCGGACACGCGGACGCGGGGTCGGACACACGCGGACGCGGGGTCGGACACACGCGGACGCGGGGTCGGACACACGCGGACGCGGGGTCGGACACACGCGGACGCGGGGTCGCACACCTGTGCCCGGACAGCTTCTCAAACCCGCCGAGGAGCGCAGCGAGCCTAGCTCAGCTCCAGGCCGGGCCGAGCAAAGCCGGCGGCTCAGAGCAGCGGCAGGACGCACGCAGCACCCCCAGCCCCGCACGGGCTCACGCCGCCCCCCGCCCGCCCGCCCGCCCCCGTACGTACGGGGCGCCCGGGGCTCGCCCTCCCGCGCCGGGCTGCGGCTGCGGCCGGCGGGCACCGATCCCCGTCCCGAGCGGCCGCGGCGGCTCCGCTCCCGGCAGCGCGGCCCGCGGGCGGCACTGGAAGCCATCCGGGCGGGTCCCGACGGGCTCCCGGAGCCGCCGCCGCCCCGTTGCGGGCCGCGCCGCCAGCACGGAACCGGATCCGGAAGCGGTGGCGCGGGGCGATGGCGTCACTCCGGCAACGTCGTTACCGCAAAGGGCCGCGCCCTCCCCCGCCACGTGACGGGCCGGCGTGGCTTCTGCGTGGGCGCGTGCAGCGCCGCGTCCCGCCGGGACCCGCGGGAGCGGAGCTGCGGGGCCGCGCGGAGGCACGAGCGTACTTCGCCCGGCGGCGCCGCGCGCGTCCACGAAGCGCCTGAACAGCACAACGCGGGGTCCGCGGGGACGCGCGCCTGAGCGGGGCGGAACCGGGGCGTGGGGGATGAAAGCGCTGAACCGCAGCGCCATTAACAGCGCCCAAACGGCAGCACGCGGCAACCCTGCGCCACGGAGAGTGCGGGTGACCGTGGCTGCAAGGAAAGAGGTGAATGGGGAGCCCCGACCCGGGCCAGCAGCCGAAACGCGAGTGATGCGTGACACCTTGGGTAGCCTTCGCAGCCCCGCCCCCCAACCAGGTCTGCTTTTGGATACGAGAAGCCAGGGGAGAGCGCGAACGCAGTCCCCCACTACCACAAATTATGCAGTCGAGTTTCCCGCATTTGGGGAAATCGCAGGGGTCAGCACACCCGGAGTGCAGGGGATGAGCCTCGCCCTGGGAAAACCACCTGCCTGATCATGGTGTCTCCCCTGCCAGGTAAGTATGACACCAACCCCCCCGGCGCCGCGCCACACCACCCGCCTACCGCACATAACACACGCACACAGCAACCCGCAACCCCCGCACGCCGCCGGCGCCCGCCGCCTCCCGCGCCCCGCGCCGCGCTGCCGCCGCGCAGCGCCCACGCATCGCCCGCGCACGGCCGCGGCCGGTGACCGTCGTGTGCGGGCGTGTCCCGTGATGCCGCGCGGTGCCTGATCTGCATGGACACGCCCCCACGCCAGGCCACGCCCTCCCGGCCCGTCCCCGCGCCCCGGCACCGGCAGCGGTACCGGCACCGCCCGGGCTGGGCCTGTCCGAGCCGAGCGGGACCCAGCTGCGGCCGCAGCGCCGGCAGAGCGGGACACCGCGGGGCCCGCGGCGGGAGGGGACCCGTGGGACGGCGCCGGGGCCGAGGCAGCCGCTGTGGCCGCCCGGGGCAGCGTCTGCCGGCGGGAGGCTGGGGCTGGGCGGGGTGGCCGGGGGTGGCCGGGGTGTCTCGGGGACACGGGCTCAGCTCCGTGCCTGCCTGAACCTGCAAAGGGGGAAGCGGGAGCCATGTCCTGCGGCTGGGGCAGAGACCCCCGGTCCCCAGACGCGGGGCTGGGCTCCAGTCGACAGGCAGCACCCTACTGAGTGGTGCTGCTTCGTCCTGGGCTCCAGTACAGATCGACACGGGGCACCTACAAGGCCTGTGGACAAAAGCCTTCGCAGCCCGGTAGATCCAGTGCCGGGACCGTGGGATCTGGGCGCTGGCAGCAGCGCAGCAAAAGCAGGTGCCCGCAGAGGAGCCGCCCCACGAGCACACGGTGCCGTCAAAGTGACCGCACACCCTCCATGGGGAAGGGGAGGGGCTGGTAAATGCCGGTGCTCGAGGAACCCCAGACCCGCCAGCTCCCGCGCTCTCTGCCTGTAACCCCACGGGTCCTCGAGCTCCCTCAGCAAACGCAAACCCACCCTCTAATCCATCTCCTGGTGTCTGGGCATTGCTGGGTGGGCTCATAAACCTCGCCCCGCCACGGGGAGGTACCGGGACTCTTGGGCTCTGACCCCCGGTGCCTTCGGAGACAAAAACGTCCCTGTTCGTGTTTCACGCACCCACCAGCCCATTACACGTAACCAAAACAACGGGGTTCGAAGGGGGAAGGGGTGTAGCCAGGCTCCCTAAAGAGGGGCCTAGAGGTGACGTGCCAGGTTTGGGGGTGAAACCGATAGCCCAGCTCGAGGTCATCCGCACCAATGCACGCAGCACGGGCAACAAACAGGAGGAGCTGGGAGCTGTTGTGCAGCAGGATAGCGATGACTTGTTCACCAGCACAGAGACATGGCGGGATGACTCTTACGACCGGAGTGCTGCGATGGATGGCTCTAAGCTCTTCAGAAGGGATGGGCGAGGAAGGAGAGGCGGTGGGGTGGCTCTGTATGTTAGGGAGCGCTTCGGTTGTCTGGAGCTCAGCCACTGTGAAGACAAGGCTGAGTGCGTATGGGTGAGGATGAGGGGGAAGGCCGAGAAGGCAGAGATCCTGCCGGGAGTCTGTTATAGACCACCCAACCGGGATGAAGAGGTAGATGAACTGGTCTACAAGAAGCTGGAGGAAGATTCACAAGTGGTCCCCCTCATTCTAGTGGGGGACTTTGATTGACCAGATGTCTGCTGGGAATACAGCACAGCAGAGAGGGAACGGCCTGGGAGGCTCCTGGAGCGTGTGGAAGGTAAATTCCTGATGTGGCTGGTCAGTGAGCCTACCAGGGAGGCACCTCGCTTGGCCTGCTCTTCAGAAAGAGAGGAAGACTGGTGGGAGATGTGCGGGACAGCCAGGGGATCGGGCCCAGCCAGCACGGCTTTGTGAAAGGCAGGTCCTGCCTGACCAACCTGATCTTCTATGACAGGGTGACCCACCTGGTGGGGGAGGGAAAGGCTGTGGGTGTGTCTGCCCGGGCTTTAGCAAAGCCTGTGGCGCTGCCTCCCACAGCATCCTCCTGGAGAAGCTGGCGGCTCATGGCTCGGACGGGTGGACTCTTTGTTGGGTAGAAACTGGCTGGATGGCCGAGCCCAGAGAGTTGGGGTGATGGAGCTAACCCCAGCTGGCGGCTGGTCACGAGTGGGGTTCCCCAGGGCTCAGTGTTGGGGCCGGACTTGTTTAATGTCTTCATCCGTGATCTGGACGAGGGGATCGAGGGCACCCTCAGTGAGGTGCAGATGACACCAAGTTGGGTGAGTGTTGATCTGCTTGAGAGTACGAGGGCTCTGCAGAGGGACCTGGGCAGGCTGGAGCGATAAACTGAGGCCAGTTGTGTGGGGTTTCACAAGGCCCAGTGCCGGGCCCTGCCCTTGGGTCACCCCAACCCCAGGCAGCGCCCCAGGCCTGGGGCAGAGGGGCTGGGAAGTGCCCGGCGGAGAAGGCCCTGGGGGTGGGGGCTGACAGCCGGCTGGGCATGAGCCAGCAGTGCCCGGGTGGCCAAGGAGGCCACCAGCCCCCGGGCTTGTGTCAGCACTGGTGTGACCAGCAGGGGCTGGGCAGGGATGGGGCCCCTGTGCTCGGCCCTGGGGAGGCCCCACCTCGAGTGCTGGGCTCAGGTTTGGGCCCCTCGGGACAAGCAGGACCCTGAGGTGCTGGAGCGTGTCCAGAGAAGGGCAGCGGGGCTGGGGCAGGGTCTGGAGCACAAGTGTGCTGGGGGGCGGCTGGGGGGGCTGGGGGGGTTTAGCCTGGAGAAGGGGGGGCTGAGGGGAGCCCTTCTCGCTCTCTGCAGCTGCCTGAGAGGGGCTGGAGTGAGGGGGGGCTGGTCTCTGCTCCCAAGTCACCAGTGACAGGACGAGAGGAACCGGCCCCAGGCTGCGTCAGGGGAGGTTTAGGTTGGGTGTGAGGGAAAATGCCTTCCCTGCCAGAGGGGTCAGGCCCTGGCACAGGCTGCCCCGAGAGGTGGGGGAGTCACCGTCCCTGGGGGGGTTCAACCACCGTGCAGACATGGCACCTGGGGCCATGGTTTGGGAGGCCTGGGGGTGTTGTGTTGGGGGTTGGACTTGATGATCCCGGAGGTCTTTTCCAACCTAAATGAGTCTATGAGATAAACAAAGTGGCAAATGCCCCCCGCACGCTCCTTCCCCACCTGCCGGAGCCTTCCTCCCCGCACAGAGCACCGGTCACAACAGGACCTGCCACCAAGGCCCTGTGACAGGGTGGGGGTGCTGGTGCTGCAGGTGACGCTGTTCCAGCCTCACAGCCGTGGTGATACGAGCCCCAGCACCCACGGGACAGGGCAGCTCTCGGGTCCGCGCCAGCTGCTCGTGGGTGGGGGTGTGTGGGCCAAGAGCACGTGCTGTACATGTGCAGAGCAAGGTCAGAGAATGGAAGCAGCTGTGCCTAAAAGCGGAGGTAAACTTCAGCTGGAGCATGAAATACCTGGGAAAAAACCTTTTGACAGGTGGGGACAGTTCCCAGGCGTGGGAGGATGGATAAGAAAACTGCTGGGGACAGCAGTGGGGTCCAGTTGGGTTTACTGATGCCATTGGTTGTGTACGTGGGGGTCCAGCTGATCCTGCATTGAAGCAAACTGGTATGTGAGAGGCTGGAATGAGGCCGGGATGGCACAAGTGGAGGCCAGAGGAGGAATGCTGAGTGCATCAGGGGATGGGGAAGAAGAGGAGGGGGAGAAAGAAGAAGAGGTGAAAGAGCTTGGCATAATGACTGGAAATGATAACGAAGCCTAGCAGCACGAAGGGGCGAGGGGATGGCAGGGACCCGTCAGCGATGGGTGCTGAGCTCCCAGGCCGTCGGTGCCAGCCCTCCTGCCGTAACCCTCGACTTTCAGAGGCAGACGGCGCGAGTCTGTGCGCCTCAGCGGGTCGCGGGGCAGCCGAGCAGCAAACGCTTCGCAGGCGTTTCAGGCCAGCTCGGTTCGGAACTGTCGGCAGGAGCCCGGGCCCCCAGCGAGCGGGCAAGGTTGAATTAACGCCGGGGTGAGCTGCCGGCAAAGGAGAGCCGCAGCGGCAAAGAGCCACCGAGGCTGGGGAAGACCCCGAGGGTCCCGGCGCCCGAGCGCGCCGCCGCCGCTGCCGAGCCCACGGCCAAGCCGCGGCCCCACTCCCCGCGGGGCGCGTCCTTCGGGCGTGGCCCGGCGTGGGGGCGTGTCCATGCAGATCAGGCACCGCGCGGCATCACGGGACACGCCCGCACACGACGGTCACCGGCCGCGGCCGTGCGCGGGCGATGCGTGGGCGCTGCGCGGCGGCAGCGCGGCGCGGGGCGCGGGAGGCGGCGGGCGCCGGCGGCGTGCGGGGGTTGCGGGTTGCTGTGTGCGTGTGTTATGTGCGGTAGGCGGGTGGTGTGGCGCGGCGCCGGGGGGGTTGGTGTCATACTTACCTGGCAGGGGAGACACCATGATCAGGCAGGTGGTTTTCCCAGGGCGAGGCTCATCCCCTGCACTCCGGGTGTGCTGACCCCTGCGATTTCCCCAAATGCGGGAAACTCGACTGCATAATTTGTGGTAGTGGGGGACTGCGTTCGCGCTCTCCCCTGGCTTCTGGTGCCCAAAGACAGCTGCGGTTTGCGGGTGAGGGAGGTCAGCGAGCGGTGCCGGTTCTGCGGTGCTCGCGGTTCTGGCTGGGTGTTGAGGTGTCGGCACCGGTGTCGGGGCCGGGCTCGGGACGAGATGTGCGGCTGTTCGGGGCGCGGGGGCTGCCGGCGGGGGCTCTCGCCGGCCGGTGTCCCACCGGCGGGGCTGTCCGGGCCCCGCTGCTCGCGCAGGGGTCGGTGCCGCCGTGGGTCCCCGGGGCGGGCAGGGCTGCGGGCGCGGGAGGCGGCCTCGGAGCGCCGGAGCCGGGCGGGAGGTCGCGGCAGGAGAAGCCGCGGCCCGAGCGCTCCCGCCCGAGAGCGGCCCGGCGAGGCAGAGCGGCGGCCCTCGGCAGCGGGCGGCTCCGCCGAGCCGGCGGGTGCCCCCCGGCGCCCCGAGCCCACACGCAGCCCCCGCCGGCCGCTGCTCCCCGCTCCGGCGCGGCCTGCCTTTCCCTGATGCAGCGCCCCTGCGGGTTTGCTGAGGGCTTCCGCGGTGAAGAACAGCCCGAGCTGGGTGCCTCCGGAGAGGGACCCCGAGCAGAGGAGCCCTGCGCGGTTATCCCCGTGCAATCCCCGTTCCCCTGCCCCCAGCTGATGCTTCCATCCCGCAGCGATGCCTGGGGCTGGGGTCGCCTAGTTCCTCATTGGATCCTTTCTCTGTCTCCACGTGGGACGTTCCCTCTCTCATCTTGATGGATGCGGCTTCTGCTGACGGTTGTGGCTGTTTATCGAACATATATAAGTTTATACATGCTCCTCGTCCAGGTTAAGTGTCGGTGCCCCATCCGGCCCATCCACCTTGGTAAAGGCCGGTGATAAAGTGTCCTTTGGGCAGGAGCGGTGACACGTCACGATACCGACCCCAGTTCGTCCCTACTTACTGTCGCCCTCGTTACCCGAGCTTAGGTCGCCCTCGGCTGCTCCAGGGGGGTCCGCATGCTGCCTTATGCAGAGAGAGAGGAAAGGGCAGTTGGTTTATAAACCATCACACAACATGCTTAGACTACATCAAACATTAAGATCTTACAACGGTTCTTGCTTTACTGGCAAACGTAGGCATAACGTCCACTGAAGAGAGCAGTGCTCGATTCAATAATCGGTGAGCCAACTCGCGCAGGACTCGTCCTCCGCTTGACAGTGTCGACAAGGTTTAATCTGACTGTCCTGTCTACCCTTGCTAGAAATTCTCTCGTCGCGTAGTCGCTGGCTCTCAACCGTAACGGAGTGACAAGCTTTCTGTGGGGCTTGCCCCCATAAACCTCTCATCGGTGTTGCTGATCTCATCCTTCACGAAGCTGGAAATACCGTGGCCCTGGGAAACCACCTTGGTCCAGTTCTCACATTCCCACTTCCTCCAGTTACAGGCCCTCGGGAAGGTGACGTCTGGGGCAGGTACCCCCCGTTCCGAGGCTGGTTGCTCACTGCTGGGCTCCCCGGATGTCACCACCGCTCAGGTCCCAGAGAGGAGGACCTTTGCCCTTATCCCCTCCTGCTGCAATCCATAGTTTTTCAAACTCTTTCTCAAGTCCCTCTTGTCAAGACACCGCACGGATCATTGCATCCGAAGACCACGCAATTCTGTGTAGCCTTCGGAGCTGCACGCCGGGGATCCATCCCGAGAGCCCGGTGCTACCCAGGCCTCCGTCCCGAGTGCTGGAACGTAGGGCGGCATCGCACGCGCTTCCTGGGAGACGTAGCCGTTCCTTGGCAGTTGCTTGAATTGCCAGGTCAAGGGTGTCTGGGTGCGTGGCTTTCCTGTCAGCTGGTCTGCCAGGAGACCGGTCATGGGAGAGCATCAGGGCTGCCTCATCTGTCTGCGCTGCACCGGTTTGGGGCCTGCCTTTGTTGCAAAGAATCGCCACATTTGTCTCTAGGAGAAATAGAACATTAGAATATTGTGTGCTTTGAAACTCGTAACCATAGAAACCTCACTAGGTAGTTACTGTTTTGCATTAAGAAACTAAGAGAAACTGGATGAAACAACGAAGAACCAAATAAAGGAGTTTTGTTTGAATCCTGTAACTCCAGGAACTCTATTTGTTAGTATATTTGTTAAGTCTTGTGAAACCAAGGAAACTTGCTCTAGAAAGCTGTTACGCACCTGTGATGGCGCTTGGAAACCCCCTTACCCTTCCCGTCTCGATTTGAATAGCAAGAATCCCGATCGGTGGGCATCAGCAGAGGGGACTCTCACGACCCCCTGTTGGGCTGAACAGTTTGGCAGAGGTTAAACCCCCTTGCTTGCCTCAGATAATTCTGGGAGGTTGGGGGCTTAACTTGTGATTGACTCCAATGTGTTATCGTGACTAGGTCCTGTGACATTCTCGGGAACAGAATTAAGACTCAAGATGGAGTCAAGTGCCAAGTCACTTTATTTGGCCCAAAATAGATACGGGAGAGAAAAGCAAAGAAAAAGAGAAAAAAAAGGTGACAAAGGGAACAAGAGGGAGAGAGGGCAGGAGAGAGTGGGACTGTTGCGATAGCTGTCACCATGGATCTGCAGCGGTCCGTCCGGCCTGGGTGGGGGGGAGCCTGGGTGGTCCAGGGTGGGGGTGGGGGAGTCCAGGCGTCTGATGCATCTCTGAAGCCGGTGGAGGGGGGGATGTTCCAGAAAGCACCTCTGTCGTCTCCGCTGGTTTCCCCTTTTATAAGGTTGCTCTCTTGCAGAGCCAGTAACTGCTCCGCACACCCCTGCCTCCCACTCCGCGGTGGGGCACGTGCCCAGTACCGTCACTAGATGGTGCTTGAAAGTTCTGGAGGGTCCGAGCCCCCCCAGATGTTGCCCGTCGGCCTTGGGCCCGGGCGTATGTGCGGGGGACGAGCGCTCCGAGGTAACGGGGCGCACGTTCCTGCCGGGTCGACCTTGGTGATCTAACTGTTCCGCTCAGCTGCCGGAGCGGTCCGGCTTTGGTAGAGAAACTCGCCTGCCGACAGTGTTGAGACAAGTTTCTAGTCCTGACAGTGACCAATGATAATTTTGGGATATGAATATTGATGAAGTTATATAACCAAAGAAACCAATCAAAGCCAAGGTTAAATTTAACAGCGAACGTAGTATGCGTTTTCATGTTAAGCAATTTATGTAACAGGAACTTGACAGAGAAAGTGTGTAAAAACTGGTGCATTTTAACGCAAAGGCGGCCACGTGCTTGGCGCAGCTTCCCCCCGTGTCCCAGCGCGGGAATTAAGAAACGCTGCTGGCCTGTGCCGGGCAGGCGAGTGTTTTCCTACGCGCTCGTAGCACCTTCGCGTAGCTCAGCAGAGCTCGGCGTAGGCTCAGCCTGTCTCGGGGAAAGTCCGCAGCCCGCGGCCGCAGGCTTTAGCAAGCCTTGCTACCGACGCCCCGCACCGGGTCCCGCCGGGGCTACGGGGCACCTGTGCAACAGCGTCCCGTTACCGCCCCGAACCCCGACATCACGGAACCCCCGCCCCGCCGCCGCATCGCAGCCCCGCGCACAGACCCCCGCGAACGCCCCCGACCCACCGCCACGTCTGTCTTTGGGCACCAGGAGCCAGGGGAGAGCGCGAACGCAGTCCCCCACTACCACAAATTATGCAGTCGAGTTTCCCGCATTTGGGGAAATCGCAGGGGTCAGCACACCCGGAGTGCAGGGGATGAGCCTCGCCCTGGGAAAACCACCTGCCTGATCATGGTGTCTCCCCTGCCAGGTAAGTATGACACCAACCCCCCCGGCGCCGCGCCACACCACCCGCCTACCGCACATAACACACGCACACAGCAACCCGCAACCCCCGCACGCCGCCGGCGCCCGCCGCCTCCCGCGCCCCGCGCCGCGCTGCCGCCGCGCAGCGCCCACGCATCGCCCGCGCACGGCCGCGGCCGGTGACTGTCGTGTGCGGGCGTGTCCCGTGATGCCGCGCGGTGCTGATCTGCATGGACACGCCCCCACGCCGGGCCACGCCCGAAGGACGCCCCCCGCACGCCGCTCCGCAGGGCCGCCGGCCGCCGCCGCGGGCCGGGGGCACCCGCCGCTGGCCCGGCCCGGCCCGGCGCTCGCCGCGCTTCACCCCCCGGTGTAGGAGACGCGGCAGCAGGGCGGGGAACGCGCGGGGGCCGCCGAGCGGCCGCCCTGCCCGGCGACCGGCCTCTGGCCGAGCCCAGCAGCAGAGCGGGCGGTGCCCAGCACGGGGGGCTGCGGGAACAAGCCTCGCTCCCCCAAATGCGGGACCTGCGGGAACGCCCCTCCCTGCGGCTCCTGCCCCGGGACCGCCGGGCACCTCCGCGCCCGGCCGGGACAGCGCAGTGCAGGCTCAGCTGCTCCGGCCCCTGGGGGCAACAGGGCTCCTGGCGTCCAAGGACACACGGACGCGTCCCTCCTCTGCCCAGGGAGAGGATTTCGTACTCTTTCCTCCCCCACTGAGCTGGGTCCCTTCTAGGGGTCTTAAAAGCCTCGGCCCTCGACAACGACGACGAGCCGGGCACAGGAACGGGACGGGGACAGGTTTGGTGCCGTCCTGCCGGACGCCCCCTCGGGGTGGAGGGGGTCGGTGCAGGGGAAGGGGCTGAAGTGGCACCCAGACCCCCCTGAGGAGCCTGGCCGGCGACGCTCAGCTCCCTCCGCCACCGCACGTGGCTCCGCGCAGCCACCGCAGCCGGCGTTACGCATGTACACGCACCGGCCACCGTAACAGGGTCCGACCTGGGGTCCTGCTGGTGAACGTAAAGTCCAGGTGAAGGTTTCCAGTCCCTCTTTTATTAGTTCTCAGGTCACAGCTCGAGCTGGTGCCTCTGGAGAGGGACCCCTACCCCAGGGCACGCCCCTCAATGCTACCCGTACCACCCAGCACTCGATCCCCAAGTCCCAACACTAAATTCTGGGCGGTGGTCTCTTGGTTCCTCACTGGTTTTCACTGTCTCTGTGCTGGCCGCCTTCTGAAGTTACCTCATTGCCTTGGAATTGTCTCCTTGGCCCTTATCTCCTCCATCCCACTGGTACCTGCTGGACTCAGCGAGTCCTGTGTCTGCAGCATTAGTTTTATCACAAAGTTTACTCTCGCTCAGCTCTTGCGGCCTAAAGCTTCAGCTGCTTTAGCTACTCGTGCGAAGCTACTAATGCTAAACGAGACTATTCGGAGGGAAGAACACAGTTATCAAATTCTGTACCAGGGGCGGAGCCGCCCCGCTCCCGTGCCCCGCGGGGCCCGCTCCAGCCGGGGGTGGCAGCTGCCCCCGCAGGGTGGCTTTGCTCCAGGTGTCTCTCCCGCACCTATCGCCCAGTTATTTCTCCCTTCCCAGTGCTAATCTGGGCTGGATGAGAGCCAGGGAGAGCTTTGGCAAAGCCCCCAGCTGACGACCGCATCAGTAAAGTGTCGGCGTGCCCCACGACACGGCTGATCGTGCGCCGGGCTCGGCTGCGTTGGGTCACCTTTTGGCACAGCAGCCCCGGCAGTGCTGCGCTCTGCCCCACGCGTGGCCGGCACGGGGCTGGCGATGCCCACGCTTCAGCTGCTGCTGAGCGGCGCCGACCCCACACCAGGGTGCCCTCTGCATCCCCACGGGGCAGCTGGGGTGGGCAAGGGGCCGGGTGGGACCCAGCCGGGACAGCCAACCCCAGGGGTATCGCACAGTGTGTGCCGTCCTGCTCAGGGATAAACGGGTGGGGTGGGATGGGGCGGGAGGGATGGGATGGGGATGGGATAGTTCAGCTGGAAGGGACCTACAAGGCTCATCTGGTCCAACAGCCTGACCACGAATTAAAGCATGTTATTAAGGGCATTGTCCAAACGCCTCTTCAACACTGACGGGCTTGGGGCATCGACCACCTCTCCAGCAAGCCTGTTCCAGGGTTTGACCACCCTCCCAGTAAAAAAAATCCTTCCTCACGTCAAGTCTGAACCTCCCCTGGTGCAGCTTTGAACCACTGTCCTGTCCCTGGATGCCAGGGACATCAGCACCTCCCCCTCCACGTCCCCTCCTCAGGAAGCTGCAGAGAGCAAGGAGGTCACCCCTCAGCCTCCTCCTCTCCAAACGCAACAAACCCAGAGCCAAACCCAGAGTTTAGACTTGTGCCCAGCATTACTCTGTTGAAGGAGCAGAATCAGCATTTATTCTTGTTCTATTTCATGCTGTTGATGATTGCCCCCTGCTCCAGTCTGTCTAGATCCCTCTGCAGGGCCTCTTGCTGCTCGAGAGACTCAGCGGCACCTCCCAGTTTGGCATCGTCAGCAAACTGGCAAATGATGCGTTCAACTCCTGCACCCAGATCGCTGATGAACCCATGGAGCAGAACCGGCCCTAGGACGGAGCCCTGAGGATCACCACTAGTCGCCGGTCACCAGCCAGACGTAGCCCCATTTGCTGCAACCCTTTGAGCCCTGCCGCCCAGCCGGTTCTTCACCCAGGGCACTGCGAACCTGCTCATCCCACCATTGGACAACTTGTCCAGAAGGATGCTGGGAGGGACAGGATCAAAAGCCTTACTGGAATCCAGAAAACCTCCATTCTCCACCTCCCCTTCATCCACCATGAGGGGGACCTCATCATGGAAGGGTATCAGACTAGTTGGCCAGGGCGAACCCTTGCGAAGCCATGTTGCCTCTGCCTGATGACTGCGTTGTCCTTTAACAGCCTTTCAACAGCGCCCAGGATGATCTTCTCTGTCATCTTCCAGGTGCTGAGGCTGGACTCACAGGTCTGTCATTTGCTGGGGCTTCCCTCGCCCCCTTCCTCTCAGCTGGAATAACGCTGGCCAGCTTCCAGTCAGCAGGGCCCTCCCCGGCCTCCCAAACCTTGCCAGGTGGTTGAGACGGGTCCTGCCGCAGCACCCGCCAACTCCTCCAGCGCTCCGGGGCGAACCGCACCGGGGCCCCGGGCATGTGAACATTGAGCTGATGCAGCTGGACCCTGACGATTTCAGTGTCCGCAGAGGAAGGTCACTGTTCCCACACTCGTGGTCCCCCAGCTCAGGGGACGCGCAGCCCCACGTCTGTCCGTGTTACCGAAGACTAGGGCAAAAGACGCACCGAATGCCTCTGCCTTCCTTCACCCCGTTTGCTAGGTGTCCATCTTCAGCAAGCGTCGGTCCAACGTTCTCCTTAGGCTCCTCCTGCTGATAACGTACGTAGAAAGCCTTTCTTGCCTGACACAGCCCTGGGCGGTGTCCGCTCCAGCCGAGCTGTGGCCTTTCATGTTTTCTCCCTACACGCGACCCACGGCTCCGCGATGTTCCTGCAAGGCCTGACCTTGCCTCCAGAGATGGTGCTGTGCCTTCTTCCTCCTGAGCTCCAGGAGGAGGCCCCTGGTGAGCCCGGCTGGTCTCCTGCCCTGCGTGCCTCCCTTGGGACACCCTGGGACTGCAGCTCCTGGGCTTTTCAAGGTGGCTCAAAGACCTGCCCCGCTCCCACGGACCCCCGAGCCCTCGCCAGCAGGTTCCCCGGGGACGCTGCCCAGGGGACGCTGCCCAGGGGCTCCGCAAGCAGCTCGAGGGTTGCTCTCAGGCAACCCGGGGGAGCTGCTCCCCGTGCTTCCTCCTCATTGCACAGAAAACACGAAGGCGACGGCATGACGCCCCCGCGAGCAGGAGAGCCACCGGCCCCCAGCTCCCCGAGCCCTGCTCCACGCCCGGTGGGGGTCGGGGGCACCTTCCCGCCACTCCCGGTGCCTGGCACCGGGGCTCCCCGTCACGCGAGCCGCCGCCGGGACTGCCCAGGCCGCCGGGCACAGCTGCGGCCAAGCCTGCTGCCGTGGGAGGGGTGGGCGCTGCGCTGAGGCCGTTCCAGGCTCCGACGCCGGGGAGACGGGACCCAGTGGGGGGCAGGGCCTCGGTGCGGGCAGGACCCGGTGCCGGTGGGGCCCTGGTGCGGGCAGGACCCGGTGGTGGCGAGGTGGCTCTCGCTGCGTGAGAGTCGCTGGCGGGGGCGCGGGTGTCGGTCAAGGCGCTGCCCGTTATGTACCGTTCCCGGTGCGGGAGATGGAGCGGACTCCCCCCGCCCCTGCTCCCGCCCCCGCCCCGCCGGGCTCCGCCGCGTCCCCCCCGCGCCGCCGGGGCAAAGCCGGCCCGGCTGGGGGCGTGGCCTGGCGTGGGGGGCGTGTCCATGCAGATCAGGCACCGCGCGGCATCACGGGACACGCCCGCACACGACGGTCACCGGCCGCGGCCGTGCGCGGGCGATGCGTGGGCGCTGCGCGGCGGCAGCGCGGCGCGGGGCGCGGGAGGCGGCGGGCGCCGGCGGCGTGCGGGGGTGGCGGGTTGCTGTGTGCGTGTGTTATGTGCGGTAGGCGGGTGGTGTGGCGCGGCGCCGGGGGGGTTGGTGTCATACTTACCTGGCAGGGGAGACACCATGATCAGGCAGGTGGTTTTCCCAGGGCGAGGCTCATCCCCTGCACTCCGGGTGTGCTGACCCCTGCGATTTCCCCAAATGCGGGAAACTCGACTGCATAATTTGTGGTAGTGGGGGACTGCGTTCGCGCTCTCCCCTGGCTCCTGGTGCCCAAAGACAGACGTGGCGGTGGGTCGGGGCCGTGGCAGCGCGGTGGCCTCGCTCCATTTCCCCCCCCCCCCCCCCCCCCCGTGGGTGCCGGCGCGGGAGCTGCACCGCACGCGCCTGTGTCTGTATCTGTGTATTCTTGGGTGAAACGGGAGCGCGCAGGAGGCGTTAGTGGTTAACGAGGAACCAGAGCTCGGAGCGGAGACCGACAGCGGAAGGTCGGAACAAGACGGTCAGTAACGCTGAGGCCAGGCGCGGGGCTGTTGGCGACGAAGGGCCCGTTGACAAGAGCCCCCTCGAAGAGCCAAGTCAGTCAAACTGCAGGGATTGAGCGCGGGAACATCCTGCTACAAAGCGGGGGCGAAGGTCAGGGAAGGCCACAAATCCGCCAGCAGCGACAGCGGGGATCGTCTTGGCGGCGGGGCGGGAGCGGCCCGGGATAAACGGGGGGTTTCCGCGGTGCCACCCCCAGGGTCGGGACTGAGCGACAATGTGCAAAAAGCGGTGGTCGCGAATCCCCCGCGACGTCTCGCACCCGGGGCTCCTGACGCAACGAGTGCGGTGTTACCGCCCGCAACGGGCCCGAGCCGCGAGGGCAAAGCCTCCCGCAGGCGGATCAACAAAGCCCCGCAAACAGATCTGCCTTTGGACACCAGGAGCCAGGGGAGAGCGCGAACGCAGTCCCCCACTACCACAAATTATGCAGTCGAGTTTCCCGCATTTGGGGAAATCGCAGGGGTCAGCACACCCGGAGTGCAGGGGATGAGCCTCGCCCTGGGAAAACCACCTGCCTGATCATGGTGTCTCCCCTGCCAGGTAAGTATGACACCAACCCCCCCGGCGCCGCGCCACACCACCCGCCTACCGCACATAACACACGCACACAGCAACCCGCAACCCCCGCACGCCGCCGGCGCCCGCCGCCTCCCGCGCCCCGCGCCGCGCTGCCGCCGCGCAGCGCCCACGCATCGCCCGCGCACGGCCGCGGCCGGTGACCGTCGTGTGCGGGCGTGTCCCGTGATGCCGCGCGGTGCCTGATCTGCATGGACACGCCCCCGCCCCGCACCTTCGCCATCCCGCTCCCCGCGGGTCCCCCCGCACGGCGCGGGTGCGGGGTCGGGGCTCCGAGGAGCGGCGGGACCATTACCCTGCGGTGGGTGGCGGAAGGTGGCGCCCCCAGCCCCGTGGGCCGCTCCCCACAGCAGCCGGAGGGTCCCACGCTGCCCTTGGGCGGCTGCCAGCACCTCCCCGCCTGCACCCCCCCTCCCCGCACCCCCCTTATGGCGGCCCCCCGGCTGCTCCGGGAGGCCATCGGACAGACATACGGTGAGGCTGCTGCGAGTTTTATTCATCCCCAGCCCCCACATGGCGAGCCAGACCCCAGGGCACGGACCCCCCTGGGACCCAGAGCCCCTGACCCTGCCCCTGGCCTCCGCAGAGGCCCTGGCACAGACGCCCCCTCCCCGCTCAGGGGGTCTTGGCTTTCCGGCGCTGGGTGCCCCACAGCAGGAGGGCCAGGGCCATGGTGGTGGCTCCCAGGATCCCGCAGAAGAGCAGCACGGGGAATGTGCCCTGCGAGGAAGCTGCAGTGAGTGGTGCTGCCCCCCACCCCGCTGCTGCTCCAGCTCTGGCGGGGGGCACAGGGCGCGGGGGTCCCGCTCCACAGGTGCTCACCTCCCGCAGGCACTTGTAGCCATGGAAGGGGCTGTCACAGAGGCACTGGACGAGGCCGGGGCCGTCGGGGGCACAGGCGGCGTTCTCAGGGCACGGCCAGGCTGGTGGAGCAGAGCAGGGGGTCACGGGGGCAGGCGATGGCCAGCCCCCCCCCCGCCAGCCCTGCGGCACCCAGTGCTGGGGATGCGGCCCCCGGCCCCCCGCCGTACCGAGCTCCCCAGAGCCGTTGCAGGGGTTCCTCTGGCCTTGGCAGAGCCGGCTGCTCCCGTTTGTCGTCACCTCCTCCCAGGCGCTGCTCCCACCCGGGCACTCCAGCGGCAGCGGCAGCGCGCTGGGGAGCGAAGCTCAGCACCTGGTTCCGTGGCAGCCCCGCGCCCCCCGCCCCGGTACTCACAGGCACTGCAGGTGGGTGAAGCCCAGGAAGGAGCCGTTGGGGAGGGTTGTCAGCGGGTTCTCCGTCAGGTCCCTGCAAAGACACCAGGCGCCATGGACCCCCACGGGCCGCTGCCCGGGTGCCCACACACAGCACCGGCAGCAGCCCCCTGGGGTGCCCCTCTGCGGGGCAGGCGAGGGCTGTGGAACAGCGTGGGGACCCCCTCTCTGCGCCACATCACTGCCTGGGGCCAGGCTGCTCCACCGCAGGGACACCAGCCCCGGGGAGGGACAAGGTACCTCTGGGATGGGGTCAGAGGGTCACAGAGCGCTTTGGGTTGGAAGGGACCCTCAAAGATCACCTAGTTCCACCCCGCTGCCATGGTGAGGGACACCTTCCACCAGACCGGGTTGCTCAAAGCCCCGTCCAGCCTGGCCTTGAGCACTGCCAGGGATGGGGCATCCACAGCTTCCCCGGGCAGCCTGTGCCAGAGCCTCACCACCCCCAGGGTGAAAGTTTTCTTCCCTGTGTCCAACCTAAATCTCCCCTTGTCCTGTCACTACCAGCCCTGCTGAAACATCTGCCCCTGTCTGCCTTAAAGGTGTCTTACAGCCCCTTCAGGCCCCGAAAGGCCGCAATAAGGTCTCCCCGCAGCCTCCCCTTCCCCAGCTGAACAAGCCCAGCTCTCCCAGCCCGGCCTCGCAGCAGAGGGGCTCCAGCCCTCGGAGCATTTCTGTGCCCCCTCTGGCCCCGCTCCAACAGCCCCGTGTCTGTCCCATGCTGAGGAGCCCCGAGCTGGAGGCGGCGCTGCAGGGGGGTCTCACAGAGCGGGGCAGAGAGGCAGCACCCCCTCCCTTGCCCGGCTGCCCACGCTGCTGGGGATGCAGCCCAGGGCATGGCTGGGGGTCTGGGCTGCGAGTGCACGTTGCCGGCTCGTGTCCATCTTTTCACCCCCCAGCACCCCCAAGTCCTTCTGGGCAGGGCTGCTCCCCATCCCCCAGCCTCGATTGATCCCCGGGGCTGCCCCGACCCAGGTCCAGGACCCTGCACTTGGCCCTGTTGAACCTCAGGAGGTTCATATGCGCCCACCCCCCGAACCTGCCCAGGTCCCTGGGGATGCCAGCCCCCGCCTCCAGCGAATCAACCGCACCACGCCGCTTGGTGCCATGCGCAGACCTGCTGAGGGTGCGCTTGACCCCGTTACGTCATTAATAAGACATTGAACGGAACCGGTCCCACACAGACCCCTGCGGGACACCACTTGTGATGGGGGTCGTTTCCCTTTTGCAGTCACTGGGGGCTCCCCCTGACTGCCACCGCTGTTCAGAGTGGCTCTGTCCCCATGTAGCGGGGCGCTGTGGGGCCTGGGGATGACGGGGCTGGAGAGTGGGACCAGCGAGACAGGACTGTGCTGGCCTGTGGGCCCATCGAGGAGTGGGGTTCCCACCAGACCCCACCCCAGACCCCTCTTCCTGCCTGGCCCAGCCCTCATGGAGAGCAGGAGGGGGCGCATTCCCCCCTATGTCAGGCACCCTCGCACACCCACCCTGAGCACACCCCATCCACGCGTCCCCCAACACCCTCTGTGCACCCCACAGTGAATGCCTGCCTCGCACCCAGCCTGTGCACCCCCCACCCGTGCACACTCTCCCAATGCATCCCTCCTCCACCACTCCAGAGGAGGGGCCCAGGGATAGGGGCAGTCCTTCCCCGCTGCAGCCTGGAGTGGTAGGAGAGGGGCCAGGCAGAGCTGGGCAGAGGTGCCAGCATGCGCAAGGAAAGCGCAGAGCTGATCCTATGGTGATACCAGGTGCCAGGACTTCTGCCACGCCACAGAAGGTAAACAAGGTGTATCTTGGGGCCTGGTTTATTAGTGTCCATGTAGCTGCCGCTACTACTGATCCACGTTCTTGACACGCAAGACGACAGGCACCGAGGTGCAGGGGATCATGCCCAAGTCCGTGATGACCAGATCCACCAGGTCAGGCGGTGTCACGTCATAGACCAAGTTGAGGAGGCGCAAGGACTTGTTCTCTGCCCAGCCACCCAACTGGGCCTGGCCCTTCCGGAGCATGATCAAGTCATCGGGGTCATCTGCGCAGAGAAGAGCAGCAGGTAGGACCAGGGGGAGGGACAGCACCTCTCCATCCTGCCCTGCTGCCAGCCAGGCCCAACAGCCACCCTTCCTGCAAGTTGTTGCCCCTTGGCCAGGAAGGGGAATGGCAGGGCACATCAGTCCGTCCTGGCCAGCAGTGGGAAAGGGAAGCAGGTCCCAGGTGGGAGGAAGGGGACAGAAGCCTTACCCAGCTCATTGGAGACAAAAGAGTCCGTCTGCACTCGCTCGCAGAACTTGTAGGTCTCGCAGCACACCAGGACAGGCACGTTGTAGGCCTTGGAGACCAGTGCTATCTGGGACGTCCCCACCCGGGACATGACAGAGCCGTTGGCCAGGAGCGCATGCGCTCCCAGCAGCACTTTGGACACCTGTCAGCGAAGCACATGGATCTGTTAGCGCCTTTCTTCATGCTGCAGCCTCCCCCATGCCTGCCACCGCCCTCAGTCCGCGCTGCTCCTCACCTCAGGCAGCACGTAAGAAATGGCGTTGATCATCACATAGGTGCAGTGAATGCCCTTACGCACCAGCCGGCGCAGCGTCTCCCGGCCTTCCAGCCGCGGCCGGCTGTCCACCACGATCACTCGGAAGGCCCGGCCCTTCTTCACGTGGGCATCGCACAGTGTGCGGTTCACGAGGGAAGAGCTGATGGACACCAGTTAGGAGGCTGCCCCGTCCCGTCAGGCCAGGTTCTCACCCGGCCCATGTGGCTGCCCCAGCTGCCCTGTGCTGACGCTGCATGCTGCCAGCATTGCCCAGGAACCCAGCCCAGTGCCAGAAGACTTCCCCTGGTGTTGGCCCCAGGGCGGGACTTGTCAGATGCCGGTCAGGCAGGAGGCTTCCTGAGTGCTAGCCTGGGGTCTTGCCCAGGGGACAGCCCCAACAGGCACCTGGTGGCAGGAGCTGCAGCAGAGTATGCGCTGCCAGGCACCAGCTCCCACAGCAGGTCCCCGGGCACATCCAGCCCAGACAGAGCAATGTCTCTCTTACCCAGGGTGGGAACTGGACTCCCACCAAGACTCTGATGGGCTGGTGTTTCCTAGAGATGACTGTGGACAGAGCTGATGTCCACCCTCGCCATTAAAAGTGCTGCCCCTCCCAGACACTCTCCTGCTATACTTGCTTCCAGGGCCCCCTCTCCCTGTCCTTGCACAGAGAATCACTCCCTAAGAAAAGTGATGTCTCAGCCCTCCCTGGAAGCAGCACTGACCCGTCCACAGCCACAGCGAGGGACTCTCCCTCTAAACTCTCTCCAAGTTTCCCTCTCATAGCTACAGTCCCACAGTGGCCTCCTGCCCCTGCTCCTTCCTCCACCAATCACCCAGGAGGCACAGCACATCTGGACTCTTTTGCCACAGCGGTCTCTGGCTCCTTTCCCACCTCTACTTTCTAGGACACAGTCCCTGGAAGGGAGAATGAGCTTCCATATTTTTGCTTCCTGACATTTGGCTTTGTTGCAGTTTGTTTAAAGTGCCAGTAAACAGCCATGACTGCTCTGTAAGTGCCCTGTATTGAAGCAGCAGTGAATCTGGGTTTATTGAAACACTGAACTCTGGGCACATGCGGAGGACAGTGCTGAGCCCTGAACAGGAACAGCAAAGTCTCACGGACAAGCCTTAGGTACAGGCTTTGCTGACAGCAATGGCTTTAGGCCTCTGTCGGGCACCTCTCTGAGTGGTGGCCCATTGCCCACCACTGTAATGCTACAGGCTCGCAAGTCTAGGAGTCTGGGTTAGTTGAGATGGCAGGCAGTGAAAACTCAGGCATTCACAAACTGAGTTTGAGGTGCTAACACAACTACAATCATCAGTATAGGCTACTTCGTCAGACCCTCCTGTTCATTCCTCTAATGAATCTGGCAGCTCCAGTGCTTCCAGCACCTAGCCTGTCCCAGCACATGGAAAAATCTGAAACAACATCAGCAGGACACAGCCCTCCGCAGTGGGGCCCGCCAGGGACACCTGCTCACAGCCAGGCCTGCCAACACCATCCGCTGCACTCCACAGACACGGTTTAGGCATTCCCCTCAGCAGCTGCCAGGCAGAAAATGCTGTCGCCACCTCATGACGCGAGCTCATCAGCCTGCCTGTCTCCCAGGACGGGACAAGAGTCCTAATGACCTCTCTGCTTTTTCTAAAGCACTAACAATACATCCACATCCAGTTAGCAAGTGCTGATCCCAGGGCCATGCTCTGCTCTGTCCTGACACCCTTGTACAACCACTATTCTGTCCTGCCCCGCAGGTCAGAAACTTCTCCCTTGTGCCCTTATTTACCAGCTCCCCACCATGGCCAAGTTCTGGCTGGCGTCCCCTGACTGCCCCCTCCCTGCTTGTTTTATTTCTAGTTGCTGGACCCAGAGCCACAACCTCTCCCTCCCCCTTGCACAACGCTGGCTTTTCCATCCTTGAAAAACGGCTTTTGCAAGAGCCTCCCATGTTCACTCAACTGCTCTGTTTCCTTTTTCCACCCACTGGCCTGGCTGCCCTGGCTCTCCTCTTACCATCCATAGACCAGGATCACATCGTTGTCATTTATCTTCTCAAAGGCAGACCTTGAAATGGCTTCAGCTGCCAAAAGAATCTTCTCCCGCAGATATTTGTCAATAGTGTCCTGCAGCTTCTCCTTCGCCTGGGGAGACAGTGCCATCACGTACAGCATGGCCTTGCCACTCTGCAGACTCTCTGTTGTCCGTTGCAGCCTAGCAGGACCGTGGGCTGAGCTCTCCTGCAAGCAGAGAGCCCTGCCCTGCTCCCAACCAGCCTGTCTGCTGAATCGCACCTTCCCCTGGGACTGGGGCTCTGCAGGACACAACAGGCCACTCCTGCCCCAGCACAAGCTTCCCAGAAGACCATGGTGCCCCACCACGCATTTAAGCTGCCATCAGGCCCTCCCCAGCTCTGCCCGTTCTCTCTCCTGCATCTCCCGGGCCAGTCACTCTAGTCATCCCATGGAGATTTTACTGCTCAGACTCTCCAGCATGACTCCTCTTAGCCCACCAGCCATGCAGTGTCAGGCGTGCTGACGTGTACCACCACCCTGCCCCTTGCTCCATGGCCACTGAGCTCCTGTGGAACTTTTTGCATGGGACGAAGCCGAGCACTGGAAAAAACACATTCTTTTTCATCTGTGACTTTACTGATGCTATCAAACTATGCTCTCATAGGCAGTCCTGGTGGGCAAAGGCAGCTCATGGTGCCCAGCTGCTGTGGTCTTGTGGCCTTCCTGCACTGCACAGCACCAGCTGGACCAGCCTGCAAGTCCTCCAGCCGCTCAAGAGCCACTTCTCAATGCAGGTGCAATGCCAGCTGCTGGCCAGGCCTATGCTGCACTGCTGCATTCACCGAGACCGTGTGTGTCTACTGAAGCTTCTCCCATTTTATGTCCCTGCTCCTGACAAGCTCCAGTCCTACCAGCCCAGTGACGCTAACAGCCCAGCATTTGCTGTGGCACTCCCTGGCCCCTTTGGGCCCTGCTGGGTTGCGCCTGCTGGCAGAGGGGGAGCAGGTCTGGGCACAGGCCATGGCTGGTGACACTGACGGCCAAGTCTTCCAGCTTCACTGCAGCACTGCTCCCAGTCTGCATCCCACCACCTCTCCCCGCTTAGCCCGCACCAGCACTGTCCCTCCACCCTGGTGCCTGCAGCCAGAGGGCTGGAGCCTGTTGCTCACGTGAGGCCACTCACCTCCTCCTCCCTCAGGGTGTCAGGTAGGCACGAAATCTCCTTCTTGAGGAACTTAATGGCATTGCCCATGCTGGCTGAGAGGGGTCGGCACTGGTTCAGGAAGCTGCAGAGAGGAAATGGGCTTAACTCCAGAGCAGCCTGGAGGGCAGGGATAGGAAGAGGGAGTGTTCAACTGAGCTGGGGATGGTGGGCAGGGAGGCAGAACCCAGAGTCCCAGGAAAGTCAGCCCAAGTTTGGGTGGACACCAACCCGAGAGGCGAACGATGGACCACACTCAGCGGAGCTTCAGTCCCTCTGCTCTGGCACTGGGAGCCCTCACCTGATGTGTGGCTTCAGCTTGGCCACCAGGTCCCGTGACAGCTCCTCGTTGGGGGGAGTTGAGTAATCCCGGATCAGCTGAGACAAGAAGGAAGAGAGCATGAGTTCAGGGCACCGGCCCCCTCTGGCCAGGTGCTGCATGCGACCACCCTTGCCCAGGAGGCTGCAGACCAGGCACAAGCATGTACCACACAGCCTGACTCGCTTTCACAGGGAGGTCAAAGGGGTGCTCCAGGAACTCAGATCTGCAGTGTCAGCACCAGAACAGGACACCAGCAGGGCCCAGCCCTGGGCATGGACAGAAGGAAGAGGCTGAAGATGACTGAGGACAGGTACAGCCCCAGCAGTCAGGGAACAGGAAGGGATGCCTGTGCCTGGTGCAATGCCCTTGCAGCCTGGTGGGCATGGGTAACTGCTCACATACCTGTTTGAAGACTTCCAGCAGGGCGATGCAACGGGCATTGGAGCCGTTGATGATGCCCTGAGAGTACTGGAGGCCAAGGCGCACCACAGCAGGGTGAATTACCGTGGAGGGGATGCTGCAGGGACAAACGTGAGAGAGCTGTCAGCCCTGGCCCTCTACAGCCCAGGAACAACCAACCCATTGCCAGGCTCCCAGCCAAACAACCCAAGGGATAGCTCAAGATGGGAGCTGTCAGTCTGGCCCCTACTTGCTCTGCGACCTAAAGAGTCAAGGATAACCCCACAGCCCCTTCTCCTACGGCCCTGCACTGAGGAGAGCTCTCCTCACCCCACAGGCAGGATATCCAGCTGTCCCTGCTGCTGCTCCTCAAAGCAAGCGAAGGGGTCCCCCTCCACCCGATCAAGCCTATTCCACGCCTTCACTAGGGCCATTTTGCAGCCAGACAAGCCAAAGCAGAGCCAAATGATTGCCAGGGGCCTGGGCTGGGGAGGCCACGTACCTCATCTGCTGTGTCAGTGGCTTCTTCCGGCTGTACTGGTGCAAGTGGGAGAACAGGTTGACCTTGGTGCCATAGTCCTGCCTCAGAGGTACCTGTAGCCAAACAGTGTTGATGATGGCTTACCCAAGGCCACCATACAGCCCTGCTCACTCCAGCACCACCAATCACACCAGCACTCACTTGTGGCACACCTGAGAGCCGGCCGTAGTCCCACCACACACACACAGCCTGACCCCACCACACTGCAGCATGCAGCCCATCACCCAGCCCTGCTCCTACCTGCTGCCGCTCCAGCTTCTTGGCCAGTTTCCTCTGTGCAGCAGGGTCATCCACCTGCACATGCTCTGGCAGCCGCTTTACCACTGTGAGGGTAGTGGGGAGAGCAGTGTGAGGTGGTACCATCCGGGTGCAGCCCCCAGCCCAGCCATGCTGCCCCAAGACTCAGGAAACACACGGCAGGGCAGCACCCAGGGCACCCTGGAAGGATTGGATGGGCAGCCCCTGCAGGTGCCTGCCCCAGCCCCCTCCCTCCCTGCTCACCTACCCACCCTCTGCACCCTCTGGTGACGATGGCTTTACCAGACTGAGGCTCGGTGGGGGTCAGCCGGGGCTTGGCTGCTGTGGCTGCCTGACTCAGCTCTGCTTTCTTGGCCTGCTTCTGGGCCCGCTCAGCCTCCTGCTTGGCCCGCCGCTCTGCTCGCAGCTCAGCTTTGCTCTTTCCCCCTGTGGGCTTCTCACCATCGTTGGGGCCATCGGCCAAGGCTGGGAGGGACGTGGGGTGAGCAGCTGCTGCAGGAGATGGAAAGGGGAAGTCTGTGCCCAGCCTCTGTCACCAGGAATTGTAGCCCAGTACGTGGGGCAGCCTACGGCAAGCAGACTGAGCAGGAGTCTGCCTTTGGAGGGGCAGGTAGGACTAAGCCCCAGATTCTCCAGCACCTTGCCACCCCTGTGTGGCTGATGCGGAGACCACCAGGCCAGCCCTGTATTCAGGTGGGGAGGTGAATGGCCTCTCTAGATCTCAGCCCCCGCAAGGTGCAGGCACTGGAGATGCCAGGATTCAGGTGTAGAGAGGTGTGACACCCCAGAGGTCCCACCGTGACCTCCCCTAACTGCAGGATGCTCCTGGCTCAGGGCTGTTCCAGCCCGAGGGGCGTTCTGAGCCTGGGAGACCACCGGTGCCTCACCACAGGGCTGCTCCCGCTCGGGGTGCTGGGGAGGTCTGCGGGGGCTGCCTCAGGGGGAAGGAGGTCCTCACCGCGGGGCTGCCCTGGGTCGGAGGGCGCCCCCAGCTCCGGGGACTCGGCGGCCGGCCCCTTCTCGCTCCTCTTCTTCTTCTTCTGCTGCTTCTTCTCCTTCCGCAGCTGCAGCTTCTCCTCCCGGGAGAGCTCCGGGGCCTGCGGGCACAGACCGTCAGGTAGCCCCCGGCCTCCACGCCGGCCCGCGGCCCCCAGCCCCACGCCGGCCCCGGCCCTGCTCACCTGCGGTCCCGCCGGCACCGGCGCGGCTGCTTCAGGGCCCGCACCTGCAACGAGGGGAAGCGTGAGAGGGGCCGGGAGCGGGGCCGGGCCCGGCCGGCACCAGCTGCCGGGGACGAGGAGAGGCCGGTGGGGGGAGGCCGGGTGGGTGCGAGCAGCGGGGCGGGAGCAGGTCCCCAGCGGTGCTGCGGGGGGCTCCCGCCGCCCACCCGGTGCCCGTCCCCGCCCGGCGCGGCCCCGCACTCACCGCCCGGCGCGGCCCGCTCCGCCATGGCGCCCGCCCGGCCGCCCACAGCGCCCCCTGCCGGCCGGAGGGCGCTGCCGTCCGCGTGCTCCGCGTGACCTGTCGTGACGTCAGCGGCCCGCCGCATGACAGCGCGGTGACGCCACTCCGTGGCCGGGGTGTCCCTCCCCGCGCCGCCCGCTGCCCGCGCGGCCGGAGCCCCGCGCCCTCCCCGCTCAGCCCCCGGCCCTGCTCCCTCTGTCTCCCCGGGGGCAGGGCCCGTCCCGCCGGCCCGCGCTCAGCACCGGGCGCGGCGGGGCAGGGCTGCGTCACGGCCGGGTGTTGCCGGGACGTTACCGGGCGCCCCGCGCCAGGCACGGGGCTGCGGCGGGGTCCCTGGGCGGGGGAACACGGACGTGTCACCGGGACGGCCAGGCCCCGGCGCCGGGGGCCGTGCCACTCCCCGCCGGTTCGCCCCGGCGCCGGGGCCGCAGGCGGCGGGGCGGGGCGGGGCGGGGCGGGGCGGGGCGGGCGGCCGGGCCGGCCCCGGCGGGCGGTTCCGCCGGCCGCGCCATCGCGGGGGCCCCGCGGGGCGGCGCCGGGGAGCGCCCGGCCCGACATGGCGGCGCGCGGCAGGTAGCGGGGGCGCGCGACCCGGCCCGGCCCGGCCCCGGCCCCGCCATGCACTTCTCCATCCCCGAGACCGAGACCCGCGCTGGCGACGGTGGCGCCGCCTACGTGGTGAGCGGGGCCGAGCGGATCGAAGCTGTCCCGCGGTGCGGAGCGGGGCGGGGCGGCCCGCGGCCCGGTTCCGGCGGGCCCCGCGGCGGCAGCGCCCGTCCGGGTCCGGGTCCGCCGTCCCGGGGCGGGCGCTGTCCCCGCCCCACCCGCCCGGTGGGGCCGTGCGGGCCCGCAGCCCCGGCGGCGGTGGCGGGCGGCCTGGGCGGGCCGGGACCGGCACTGGCTCCGGGCGAGGCGGGCAGCTCCCGGCCGGCCGCCCGCCATCCCCAGCCGGCGCCCCGCTGCCGGGCCGGGCGGGTCTCGGCCTGCGCCACGGCGCCGGGCCCTGTGGCCCAGGCTGGCCCCCGGCGGGCTCGGGGGGTCCCTGGGGTGCGCCCCCGCAGGCGCCGCTCGGAGGGTGCCCGGAGCGTGCCCTGTGCTGTGGGGCGGCTGGCCCGCCGTGCTGCGGGCGGGGGCGGATGACGGGCACGGGTAGGGACGGCGCGCAGGGGCTCGCTGCGGGCCAGGGCCCCATCCCGTCCCTGGGGCCCGGCTCGTCTTGGCCCGCCAGCCTGTCCATCCGTCCGGGCTTCCTGTTTTGCTGAGCGCGCCGCGAACGCCCTCCAGCTTGGCAGCTCCTCCAGGAGCGGGCCCCCAGGGCGCCTGGAGGGACGCTGCTGTGGGGTGGTGATCTGACGGCTCCCCAGGTGCCAAAAGACCCCTCTGTGTCAGGGCCTGCAAGTGGCAGCGCTGCCTGCAGAGCAGGGACTCGGTGCGTGGAGATGGCAGTGCGGCCGCAGGGGCCGGGTCCGGGTCTGTACTCCCCTCTGCTCCCAGCTCAGGGCGAGGGCAGGCAGCTCTGGGCTCCATGGCCCCTTCTGCTCCAGCCCTGCAGGAAGCTCTGTGCTCTGGGCAGTGTGCTCCTCCACGCCTGCTGCCACGGGGATCCCTTGCCTCTCTCCCCTTTGCCAAGATCCCTCTCTGGGGGATCTCCCTGATCCTTTCAGAAGCACAAGGCGTTGTGTCAGGGACATGAATGGCAGTTGTGAGCTGCGGGAAGGACTACGAAGGGACCTGGTGATCCACAGGCAGCTGTGGTCGCACAAGGGCAGGAGGAGCAAGCGCCCGAGGTGTGTTTGACCCTATGCCTCTCCCTGCACTTTGCCCTCAGGTGCTGTGTTGGCTCCTTGGGTGGGGGGGAGACCTCATCCTCAGTGTCAGTGGAGAGCTCGTTTGCAGCCCTGGGTCTGGACAGGAGCTGGTGTCCCCACAGAGAACCCTGCCAGCACAGGCCCCCGTGCTGGTCCTGGGCAGGTGTGAGCACTGCCTGGACCACCCAGCATCCATTGTGGTGTCCTGGGCCCTATGCAGGGACCCTGAGCAACAGGGCTTTTGCCTTTGGGTTGGAAGGTGGTGTGAGAAGCCAGCGTGAGATCTAGCGTGTGCAGGGCCAGCGTGGCCTGGACCTGTGCCTCCGCTGACCCTGGGCAGTCCCAGCTTTCGGGGGCGAGAAGATGCTTGGGGCTTCCAGTGAGCAAAACAGCCATGGGAGATACTTGCCTGGGCTGCTATGTCCAGCTGGAGGCATGTCTCCAGCGGCTGCAGTGCAGTCCTCCTGCCCTCCCAAATACCATTCTGGGTCTGGCAGGACCTGCTCTGGCACAAAAGGGACAGCACTGTCCCCTGGGAGGACGCTGCCTGTGGCGAGGTGCCTGGGAGCTGGGGCATGGGGTCGCTGGGCGCTGTGCAGCTGTGGCTGTGCTCTGTCTGTGGTGTCAGCAGGGAGCTGAGCCAGGGCAGGGTGCAGGGCAGAGGGGACACTGGGGGCAGCAGCCAGGGACCAGCTCCGCGGTGTTGTAGTAGTCAAAACTTAGTGCTAGCATGCGTAATTTCTGTAACAGTGGAATCCCCCGCAGCAGGAGCAGTTGGCTCCCCATCTCTCTGTAGGGCTGCCCCTGAGCTGTGGGGCAGGTGAGCCCCAGCTGGGCTGGTGCCTTCTGGGGTAGAACTGTCCCAGAGGGGTTCCAGCCTCTCCCCTGGCCCGGGGGGTACGCAGTGGGGACATGTTCTGCCGGACTCACTGCAGCAACCCTTATGCTTCAACCAACCAGTGCCCCAGTAGTGCTGGGGTATGTTGCGGTAGCCCTAAGGTGGGCTGGCAGCACACGAGGAAGGAATCGCCTTCCCTGTGGCGAAGGCTGGCCATGGCCTTGCACCCCAGAAGGTGGTGGAGTGAGCCCAGGCCCGCAGCCTTTGACAGTGGGGATGTTCTGGCTATGCAGCTCTCAGCGGCTGGATGCCAGGCTCCTGCTTTGCTGGCCTGAGCACAGACTGGGTCACTGTGCCGGCCACCATGTCGCTGAGCTCACTCCTGACGTGTTGGGGTCAGCAGAACGGAGAGCCTCTGGTCCTTGCTGTGGGGTGTCCTTGCCTGCTGACTTGGGGACAGCCGTGTCCACGGGGCTGCAGCGTGGCTCTATACTCTTCCCGTGGCTGGGCAGCTGCAGGGTTATGCCTTCCTGGTGTCCATCAGACATATCCCTTGGATGCACTTGTACTTCCTGAGCAATTTTGACCATATCCACTGGGCTGCAGGAATGCAGCGATGCTTCAGAGAAGCAGCACACAGAAACCTTTCAGTGCTGTTACTGTACTTATCTGTGCAAGTCCTGGGTGTTTGATCTGTCCTTACTTGCTAATGTTTAGCCCTCGACTGCTGACAGCAGCCCCTCCTGGTCCTGGCCGTGCTGGGGGCTGTGGCCGTGGCTGCCTGGGGCTGCTTGTTGCATGCATTGGCCTCCATGGGCAGCCTTGGGGCGCGTGGGCCCTGCCCCTCTCCAGGCTGCTGGGGGTCCTGCCCCTGAGAGCTGGAGGGGGCCCTGGCCCCACAAGTCAAGTGCTTCGGAGCTGTGTGCTCCAGGGCAGTGCCTGGAGGGGGTCCAGGTGGTGGGAGGTGTGCTGCTGGGATCAGTACCTCTGAGCTGGGTCTGGCGCCTGCAAGGCAAACCCAGCTCTTATAGCAGTGTCCAGCCCGGCATGGGGCACCTGAGGGCATCAGGTGGGTCCCAGTGCTTCCTGGGGTAGGGGCTGAGCTCTGCTGACAGGCGGGGAGGGCTGGGGGTGCCCCATCTGCCCCTTAATGGGGTCCTCAGGAGCACTGCTTCTTCCTGGGCTGCAGTGGGGCTGGGTCCTGCAGGGGATTCTCCCTGGGGTGGCCCATGTGCCCTGAGCTCGGCAGGTCCCGGGGCCCCTCCATCCAGCGGATGCTGGGATCTGACTGGTGTCTCTCCCTGCAGGCCTACAACATCCACGTGAACGGGGTGTTGCACTGCCGAGTGCGTTACAGCCAACTCCTGGGGCTGCACGAGCAGGTAGGGAGATGTCCCCGGCAGTGGTGGGAGCTGCTGCCGACTGGCCCCCTCCGCGGGGCAGTGCCCGCTGTGCTCCTGGCAGGCAGGGTGCCGGGCCCTGCGGGCTGCAGGAAGGCACTGCACACTGCTGGGGAGCCAGAGCAGTGCTGGGCATCGCGCTGGCTGCGGGCAGGCATGTGCTGCCCCCGGGGCCAGCCAGGGTGTTGCTTTCTGTTCCTTGACATTGGGTGCAGGGCTCCTCTCTAGCTCTGTGACATCCTGGCTGGGTTCATGCAAACTGCTGGCTGTCCATTTGGATGAGGAGCACTGGCGAGCTCTCTGCTGCCTGCGCCTTGGAAATGTGCTGGGTGGGGGTGGTCAGAGCAGCTACCATCTCCCTGGAGGCTCTCATAGCACTCTGCTTTCTTCCCAGTTAAGGAAAGAGTATGGCGCTAATGTGGTGCCAGCCTTTCCCCCAAAGAAGATCTTCACACTCACCCCGGCAGAGGTAGAACAACGACGGGAACAGCTGGAGAAGTACATGCAGGCTGGTAAGCTGAGTCTGCCCTGTGCTGCAGCTCAGGGCTGGCTGCCTCCCGCTTGGTCACTCAGGGTACCAGGGCACTGCCCACATCTTCCTCCTCACACTGCTCCATTTGCTATGGCCCTCTTGATACTTACTCCTGGTCTTGCTCTGGTATTGGTTGGTCTTGTCCACTGGATGTCAGCTCTTCTGTCCCAGCCCCTTCCCCTTCCCTGTGCTGGCAGAGGTGGAGACCTGCTGGTGCTTCCACCTGCAGGGAGTCCGTGGCTGCCCATGTGCACATCCTACATGCAGTGCACACTTAGTCTGGGTGTGAACTCTGAGGGGCTGCAGAGTGGATGAGTGTTGGTGTGGGTCTGTGCCCCTTCCCATGTAATGCCTGACTCCGTGCTCATCTTCCACCCCCAGTGCGGCAGGACCCGACGCTGGGAGGCAGCGAGACCTTCAACAGCTTCCTGCGCAAGGCCCAGCAGGTGAGGGGGCAGGAGCTGCTGGATGTGGTGGGCTGCTGGGGCAGCCTGCGCGGGGGTGAGTGCCGACCACCAGGCCAGGCGGCGCGCGCTGGGGCCCTCGGACTGCGGGGCAGTCTGAGCGGCGCAAGGGTGGTCAGCGGTGGAGGGGCTGGCGTGCTAATCCTGTTTCTCTCTCCAGGAGACACAGCAGATACCCACAGAGGAGGTGGTGCTGGAAGTGCTGCTCTCCAATGGCCAGAAGGTCAAGGTCACCATCCTGACCTCGGACCAGACGGAGGATGTCCTTGAGGTGCCAAAGCTCTTGTGCTGGGCAGGACCAGCTCCTCCTGCTGAGTTCTGTGGTTTCCCACACGTGCAGGAGTTCCCTCAGCCTGGCAGCCCCCCAACCCTCCCTGTCCCATCTGTACCCCAGAGCAGGGTTGCCTTGCGGGGCTGAAGAGCAGTAGAGCTGGAAAGGGTGTGCTGATGTGCTTGTGCCCCTCTCTGGGCCTAGTCTGATGTCAGGAGGTCTGATGTCTCATGGTGGCAGTGATCTCCCGGGCCCTGCTTGTACACTTGCACCCCCTGCCCTGGCCCCCAGCACAGCAGAGGTGCTGCCTTCCTGCTGTTGGGAGGCCCCAGGACACACACAGGCTGGATCCTGCTGCGGGGTAAGGATGTAGGAGTGTTGCCTCTCGGAGGGAAGTGGTGACCTCCTGCTCTCACACCCAGGCGGTGGCTTCCAAGCTGGATCTGCCAGATGACCTGGTCGGCTACTTCAGCCTCTTCCTAGTGAGAGAGACCAAGGATGGAGCTTTATCCTGTGAGTAGAGCATGCTGGAGCCCCGTGATGGCTGTGGTGGGATGTGCCCTGCCCCAGAATGAGAGCTGTGTGCTTGGATGAGATGGTCCTGCCCTGGGTGGGGGGATCCAGTGGGCCACCCCAGGGCACCCTGGCTGGTGGGGGGTCCAGTGGGCTCCTGCTGCCCTGAGCCACTGCTGAGCTGCTGTTTCCCTGCAGTCGTGCGGAAGCTGCAGGAGTTTGAGCTGCCATATGTGTCTGTCACCAGCCTGCACAACTCCGAGTTCAGGATCATCCTGCGCAAGAGGTGAGCAGCAGAACCGGAGGGGAACCAACTGCTGGGGCAGTGGGGTGGTGTCCAGGGCTCCCTGCTCTGCAGAGGGACCCCTCCCCTCCTGCCATTGCCACCCACAGGGTGCTTTGGACCCTAGAGACACACCTGTGCGCCCCCAGCCATGACATGAGGCTGGGCTGCCCTGCTGGGCTTGGCCTCTCTTTCTGCTTTCTCAGACATGGCTCTTCCCGCTTCTGGCAGCTGCTTGAGAGGGAGCATGGTGCATGGCCACTGATGGGTACCGGGGGAGCTGGCCAGAGAGCCAGCCTGGCACCTCGCCCCAGCGCAGGGGGCTGTTTTTGTCCCCATCACTGCTAGGAGCTGAGGAATAAGTTGACCCATGTGGTTCCTTTCTAGCTACTGGGACTCCTCCTATGACGATGACGTAATGGAGCATCGTGTTGGGCTGAACTTGCTGTATGCACAGGTGAGGGTCAGTGCGGCCCAGCCAGGTGAGGAGGGGCACCGCACCCCTCAGCTACAGCTGTACAGGGTCTCAGGTGGCTCTGGGCCCAGATGCTCACCGGCCCCTGCTTCTTGGTAGACGGTGTCGGACATCGAGCATGGATGGATCCTTGTCAACAAGGAACAGCACCGGCAGTTGAAGTCCCTGCAGGAAAAAGTCTCCAAGAAGGAGGTAGGGGAGGGCACGATGTTGTGACTGGAGCAGTCCTGGCACTGGACTGGCGCCGCTCCTGTGTGAACGTGGGGTGCTGAGTCTGGGAGGTGTGGCGGGAGGGTGGCTGCCTGTGCTGAGCTCCCTGGCTCTGCCCGCAGTTCATCCGCCTGGCGCAGACCCTGAAGTACTACGGCTATCTCAAGTTCGACCCTTGCATCACTGACTTCCCCGAGAAGGGATGCCACGTCGTTGTCAGTGCTGGCAACAACGAGCTCAACTTCCAGGTGCGGCTGCCGAACGAGCAGATCAAGGAAGGCAGTTTCAAGGTCACGCGCATGCGGTGCTGGCGGGTCACGTCCTCGGTGAGTGCCACTTGCCTGCGAGGCCCTGGGGAGCAGGGAGGGCTCTGTGGGTCTGGTGGGACCCAGCTGTGCCGGGCTGCTTTGGAGGCTCTCCCCAGGAAAAGTGCTGGCTGTGTTGCTGGCTTCCAGCCCAGCTGCCCTGAGGAGGGTCTGAATTGTGCTTTGGGGCTGAAGGGGTCATCGGTGTGAGGACATTTGAGGGGGCCATTGCTGTGAGAGGACCTGATGGTGATGGAAGGCCAGTGGGAGCTGGGCAGAGTGTCCAGCACCCACCTGGGGACTGCCCTCTGCCAGCACGGGGGCCTGGGAGGCTGGCCGCTTTCCCTCTGCAGGCTCCCGGCCTCAGCATGTGGCCTTGCAGGTGCCGATGAGCAACGGTCCCTCAGGGAGCAGCCCAGGGAAGTCTGAGGTGAAGCTGGAGTTGGCTTTCGAGTATCTAATGAGCAAGGACCGGCTGCAGTGGGTGACCATCACCAGTCCACAGGTAGGGCTGCCTGCATACCAAGGCTAGCAGTGGACAAGGATGGGAGCAAGGTGGTGGTCTGGGCTTGGCATGGTGACACCTGTCCCTTGCAGGCCATCATGCTGAGCATCTGCCTGCAGTCCATGGTGGATGAGCTGATGGTGAAAAAGTCTGGAGGAAGCATCCGCAAGGTGAGGGTTGGGGCTGGATGTTGCCTCTGGGGTGGGATCCCATCCTGCCCTTGTGACTCCCCCGCGTCCCCAGGGCCGGGCCCTGCTTGCTCTCCTCAGGATGAGGCCAGCTGAAGGATCCCCAGGGGCCTTCTTAACCTCTGGAGCCGCCCCTGGGGACCCTGCTGTTGAGCTGAGCTCCTCCCCTGCAGATGTTTCGCCGGCGGGTGAATGGGGCCCTGCGGCGCTCGGACAGCCAGCAAGCTGTGAAATCACCCCCGCTGCTGGTGAGTGGGACTCTGCGGCCCTGCTAGTGGAGATGACTGTGACCATGGGTTTTGTTGTGTGTTGGGTACCAGAGCCCACCACCTCAGAGGTGCTGCTGTCCCCTCGGCAGGGCTGGGACAAGCCCTGAGGACAGCAGGGCTGTAGTGCCCCACTCCCATAGCCCAGGGAAGTGCAGTCCTAGACCCATACCCAGGAACCAGAGCCCTTGGGGGAAGGAAGGGATGGTGGCCTGGCCTCATCCCAGGAGGGTGAATGGTGGCTAAGGGTGGGGGGACGGCAGGTGGTGGGAAGGCTGGGCAGCGTGTCCTGCCGCCTCAGTGCTGCCTGACGGTGCTGTCTCCGCAGGACTCGCCCGATGCCTCCCGGGAGCCGATGGCCAAACTCTCGGTGAGTTGTGTGTGGGCGCACCGGCGCTGTCACCCTCGGACCGAGTGGGGGGAGTGATGGTCCTCCTAACATCTCGCCTCTCTGCAGAGCAAGCTCACTTCTGTCAGCCTGCGAGGGATCAGCCACTCCAGCTCTGCTAACGATGTGGGCGCTAACGACTTCCATGGCAATTACGCCTTTGAGGGCATTGGTGATGAAGATCTGTAGTGCCCCACGTGCTAGGACAGAACTGGCACGAGGGCCTTCGCTGAGGAATGTACGACCTGCAGACAGGTTGCAATCAACGTGCCTCTCACCTGCTACATCCACCTTCCCCTGCTCCCCCAGGGCTGGGGAGCTCACCCCAGCCCACCGTTGCCTTCAGGGTGGGGGCAGCTGAACTCCTCCTGCTGCTGGCTCCAGCTGGGAGAGGGCTTATTCCCAGGGCGGCACCAGTCCAGCCTGAGCAGCATGCCCAGGCTGAGCAGCGTCGTGGACCCTGGCTCAGCGTGGGGGGGCAGAGCTGCTCCCTCCCCAGCCGGGAGGGCCTGGCCTGAGCACCCAGCTGTGCAGGAGAGCAGCTGCCCCAGGTGGCTGGGGCAGTGGCTTGGCCGCAGCGAGCAGCCCTCGTGAGGCTCCATAATGCCAAATTAGCATTTAGGTTTCTGCTCAGAGACAGACTGCAGTAAACTGTCTCCAGGGGGCTCTGCGCAGAGCCCCCTCTCTAACCCACTCATAGACTCCTGCGTAATCTAGGCTTGTAACCACGTATCTCCTGCTGCTGAGACCAACCAGAGCATTAATGGACAGTAACCGATGTTTACACGTTGCAATGATGATTAAAATGGATCCTGATTGGTACTGGGCTGTCTGTTCAGGGGTGGCCCCTGTCCCTCCCCTCCCTGCTCACTTTGCCAGCCCCATGGTGCCCTCTCCCAAAGCAGAACAAGGTCCCCAGGGGGAATAGCAGATAACAAAACTTGACTGTTTAATGCTTTTATACACAATATAAATTACACTGACTGGCATGGCAACAGCCATGGAACCAGTCCTGTTTCCCCCTCCCCCCTTTTCCCCAAACTCTGGCAGAGGAAGGCTCCAACAGGCAGGAACTGCCGTCGAGGGTGCCTGGGGGCACAGCACCACTGCTGCTGAGGCAGGCACCCGAGCTGTTGGTTGTGGCTTCACCCTGCCCGGGCAGGATAGGGCTGCTGGAGACCCTGGTGCACCCATGGGCCCTGCGGAAGGCAGCCCTGAGCCCCCATGGAGTCTGCTGCCCATCCCTCCCCCAGGGAGGGCAGGGGCTGCAGCCAGCAAGTGGCTGGGGTGCCCCAAGGCTGAGGCACCCCAGGCCCAGTGCAGGGCCAAGCCCCTGCAGTCAGGATAAGTGCTGTCTTAGGGCAGGGCTGTGCCCACGGCTGGAGGGGCCAGGAGGGCTTTGGCATTGCGGGGGTTTACCCAGCTCTCAGCCGTGTGGCCATGGATCTTCTGGTGGCGCTTGTAGTTGTCCCAGTGGCCAGTGGTGTAGGGGCAGTCCCGGCACTGGAAGGGCTTCTCGCCTGTGTGCCGCAGCATGTGCCGCTTCAGGTTCATGCTCTGGTTGCAGCTGTAGCTGCAGAGGCTGCACTGGAACGGCTTGTCGCCCGAGTGGATGCGCCCGTGACGCTTGAGGTTGGCCAGGTTGCCGCAGGCGTAGTCGCAGAGCTGGCACTTGTAGGGCTTCTCACCCGTGTGCACTCGCTGGTGCCGCTTCAGGTTGTCAAGGTGGGCAGAGGCGTAGGGGCAGAGCGGGCAGGCGAACGGCTTCTCCCCACTGTGCGTCTTCATGTGCCGCGCCAAGTGGTTGGGGTAGTGGGTGACGAAGGGGCAGAGGCTGCAGGCGAAGCCTTTGTCCCCAGTGCCCTTGCGGGGGCTGGCGCCCGGCTCAGTGCCCAGCACTGCCAAGCTGCAGCGCCCACAGACCTGCTCAGCCAGGCCCTCATCCTGCGCGAACCCGTCGTCCAGCACCAGCCCACACATGCGGCACGTGAAGGGGAAGAGCAGCTCGGGCAGTGCAGCTGCCTCCTCGCCCCGCAGCCGAGCACAGCCAGGCAGGAAGGGGCCACTGCCACTGCCCACGTGCAGGCTCAGCTCCGGCAGCAGCGGCTCTGTGGGACAAAAACAGGCAGGGCTGTGAGCAGGGCAGCGCAGTGCTGGCAGGGCTCAGCTCCACAAGGAGCCCTGTGCTCGGGGGGCGACAGTGCCCTGGCTAAGGTTGCTGGCACATGCCGCCACACCTGGCACAGGCTGATGGCAGGACGTGCCCCTTCCCCATCCCCAGGGCTGTGCCGTGGGGCTCCCCCCACAGCAGCTCTCCCCTGCACCCCCCGCTTTTACCTGGGTCCTTGTCCCGACGATGTGACCCCTCGCCTTCAGGCAGGCGGTGGCTGAGCATGTGCCGCTTCAGGTTGCGGCTCTGGTTGCAGCGATAGTCACAGGCGGCACACTGGAAGGGCTTGTCCTGGCTGTGGACCCGTTCGTGGCGTTTGAGGTTGCCCAGGCTGCTGCATGCGAAGCTGCAGCATGTGCAGCGGTAGGGCTTCTCCCCAGTGTGCGTGCGTAGGTGTCGGGTCAGGTTCACCAGCTGGGCAGAGGCATAGGCACACTGCGGGCATGCAAACGGCTTCTCTCCGTTGTGTGTCTTCATGTGGCGCTTGAGGTGGCTGGAGTAGTGGGAGGCGAAGGGGCAGAGCTGGCAGGAGTACACGATTCGCTGGCTGCGGCCCCCCTCGGTGCCGGCACACTGCAGGCAGCTCTGCCCCAGGTTGGCAGCCAGCTGCAGCCCGCACTGGCGGCAGGGCAGCGCTGCGGGGCCGGGCTCCCCGCCCTCCTCGGGGTCGCTCTCCACACTGAGCTGCTGGTACCCAGAGGAGCAGTCGTCGTCGCTCAGTGCATACGCCGGAATGGCAATCTTCCCCACCAGAGTGTCTGCTGAGAAGAGTGTGGGGATGGGACGGTGTCAGCCTGGCTGGCCCAGGCACAGCCCCTCTGCTTGTGCCACCAGCCCCAGCAGGGACCGCAGCCAGAAGGGGCCAGGCAGCTGCACCCACCCTAGCAGCCTGCAGGAGCCCACCATGCTGAGCACAGCGGGGTGACAAACCCCACCCTACTGCAGGGCCTGTCCTGGGCACGTTGGGAAACCCTGTCGCCACCCCTGCGGCTGGCCAAATGAGGTTTGGCTCATGGCCAAACCCCTGGCACCAGGAAGGGTGGGCAGTGAGGGGCACAGGGGCAGGTTGGGCACCCACAAGCACTCCTGGACCTGGCTGGTAGGAAGCAGCAGTGGTGGGAAGGTGTTGAGCACAGCCTGACCCAGGCAGGAGGGCTGGGTGCCCATAAAGCTTGCTCCAGGCCCCACCTCACTGTGCCACTGCCCCCGCCCTGGGGATGGCAGCTGGTCTTGCTCCCACAGCCGACACCTTGGGGCTCCAACACCAGCCCCCTTCCATCATGCAGGAAAACAGGCCCTACCCAGCCCACCGCAGCACCACTGTCCCATGGCAGTGTGGGGAAGTCTGTACCAGGCTCTCAGAGGGCACTTCTGCTCCCCAGCTGGGCACAGACCCATCCTCCCACAGCCGCTGGGGTAGTCCCTGGGCCCCAGGAAGGGATGACAGAAGCAGCGTCCACTGCCCTGCAGCCGCCTCAGGCCAGCCTGCTAGCCCCGTGCCCCAGACGTGCCCCCAGGCTGGTGCTCAGAGCCAGAAGGGCAGTGACGTGCAGCTGAAGCCTTGCCACTACCAGCCTCAAGCTGTGCCCAGCTGTCCCATGCTGTGCTGGACCTGGAGCCCTGGGGCCTGTGAGACCCAACAGATACCCACCACCCCAGGAAACAGCCTGTACCATCCCCTTTGCTGCGGCCCACCCGGCGGGGTCCAGCTCTCAAAGCCCCAGGCAGGCGGAGGGGTGAGGCTGCTCCCACAGTGCAGGATGGGGCAGCGCCTCCGGCCTCTGGTCCCCTTTCACAAGGGCTGCCTGAAGTGCAGATGCCAGAACAGGGCATCCTGCAAGGGCCTGGCTATTGCTGGGGGAACCCTCAACCCCACCTCAAGCCCCACACTGAGGGCCTCTCCTGCCTCCTCAGCTCAGGCCCACAGTCCAGCAGTGCCACAGCATCCCTGGAACACCGTCCCCTGAGCGTGGCTGCCTGAGCTGCCCAGGTGGGACAGTGTGGCCCATGGGGTGAGGACAACGATGTGGCTGGTGATGGCTCTCCTGACCTCCTCAGTGGGCCCTGAGGTGCCTGGTCCTGCTCCCCAGATGGGGCTGGTGGCTGAGAGCAGAAAGGAAGGTATTTCTGATGGCAAAAGGTCTGCTGAAGAGAATAGCTTTCAGCCCTCATAGTGTCCAGCTCCCAGAGCTGCTGAGCAGGCTTTGACCCAGTGCTGGGATCTGTGCACAGGCTGTGGGGAAGCGCAGCCCTCAGAGCAGAACCCCACCTGCCCGGCAGCTGGGACCGCGCCTTGGCACGAGAGTGGGAGCTGCCAGCATGGCCTGCCATGGCTACAGAGCGTGCAGACCGGAGCACAGCCCTTGTGAACAGCGAGGTGACAGAGCCACAGGGGTCAGGTGGGGTCTGTGCCCCCTTCTCTTGCCGTTGAGTATGTCCCCATGTTATTCACTGCTCACCATCAAGGGTGGCGAGTGATGCTCCCACTGGTCTTTGTGAGGCACCTTAATGGAGCTGGAGCAGCGTTTGGTCCCTGGCTGCCCCACACTGCAGGATGACCTGGAGCCCATTGTGCCACCAGCTGGGCAGGCACTGGTCGGCCACACAAATGGGCGGTGGGGCCCGCAGGGCAGGGGCTGGTGGAGAGGCAGCCCCAGCCCAGCTCTCTGTGGCCCGAGCGATGCCAAGGGGTGGTGGTGGGGCAGGACCCCGCAGGGCCAAGGAAGGCCCCGGCTCCCAGGTGAGCAGCAAAGCCCTTCCTGGTGGCCCGGGGAACTGGGGCTGCTGGGCAGAGGAGCATGGACGGCTCTGAGAATGAGCCTGGTGGCGGCACCAAACGCGCCTGGGGAGCCTTACCGGGAGGGAGCGCTTGGGGGGTCAGTGCCAGGCTGGGCAGGGCCGGGTCCCCTCGGGCGGGAGCGGGGTCCCGGGAGGGGCAGGCCCCTGCCGGGAGACGGGGCCTCACCCCGCGGGGGGCGATCCGGGAGGGGCAACACTCCCGGGGACGGAGCGGCCGTCGAGTGGGACCGCTCCCGGGGAGGGCGGCTGCCAGATGGGGCCGAGAACGGGTGCCGGTACCGGCAAGGCCGGGCCGCGTCCCCGCCCGGCGGCACTCCCGGAGCCGGGACGCCCAGGACGGCCGTCCCCGCGGGGCGCCGCTGCCGGGCCCGGACGGCGGCACGCACCTGGCGGTCCCTTCTCGAAGGCCAGGCCGCGGCCCAACAGCAGGTCGCCGGGCAGCACCAGCGCCGCTCCTGCCGTCTCCTCGGGGCCGTCCTCGGCGTCCGCTGCAACACACCGAGCGCCGCGGGTCACGGCCGGGCCGCCGCCGCCGCCGCGCCCCGGCCCCGCCGCGCACTCACCCTTCACCGGCTGCGGGTGGCTCTGCTTCCGCCGGGGCATCGTGGCCGGCCCCGGCCCCGGCCCGGCCCCGCCGCCCGCCCGCCCGCGGCCCGCCAGCCGCCCCCGCCAGCCCGGGGCGGCCGCCGCCGCCCCGCCTCGACCGGGCACTTCCGCTTCCGGCCGCCGCGGGGAGGGGCCGGAGCCGGAAGCGAGCGCGGCGCCCCGGACGCGGACCGGGCACCCGGAAGCGTGCGAGCGGTCCGCCGCCGCTCGCTTCCCTCCCGGAAACACGCCGGCCTCTCCTCCCCGGCATGCGGCGGGGGGGCTCGGGCCGCGCCGCGGGAGAGGCAGGCGGGGGCTGGGCCGGGCCGGGTCCCCTCGGGCGGGAGCGGGGGCCCGGGAGGGGCGGGCGTCTGTGGGACGGGGGCCTCGGGGGCGGGGCGGGGAGGCGGCGGCCCCGGCGGCGCCGCGGGTCCCCGGGGAGCAGCCGCGGGGTCCGTGAGCGGGGAGCGGAGGCGGGGGCGGCCCGGCGGGGCCCGGGGCCGCGGGCTGACGGTCTGTGTGCCCCAGCAGCAGTAGCGGCGGCTGCGGCGGCGACCTCCCCCGCTGCCCCGCCAGGCACGGCCCTGCTCCGGGCCCCCGTCCGCCGGGGACAGCCGTGTGCGGGGAGCGCTGGCGGGGTTGGGGGTCCCGGCCAGGCAGCTGCCGGGATGAGGGGTCGGTGCGGGTCACTCACGGGGCCCTGCCCTGCGGAGCCATGGGGGACAGCGGCACCTCGTGCAGAGGAAAGGGCTGAAGGAGCAAGGTGTCCGCGTAAGGCAGCTGCAGGAGGGAGGTGGAGATGAGCCACTGGTGGGGGGTTGAAACGGCTTCTCTGTGTGTGTCACAGATGGGCTTGTAGAGCTGTGGAGGCTCTGGGGATCCTGGCAGAGTGCGGCTGGGTGGTCCAGAGCCCACACTGCCCTGGGACAGTGGGGCAAGGTGGAGACAGGCTAGAGAACGGGCATGCAGGACGACACTTGAGTAGTGATGAGCGGCAGCGCTCCAGTCTTCCACCACTTTGGTGCTTCCAGCGCTGAGATCCTTTCAGCATGATGAGGGCTCTGGGGCTTTTGGGAGTGCAGAGAAGGATTCACAGTCCTGGCCCATAGCCTGATCTCCAGAGGCGACTGAAACCATCCTTTGGAGACAACCACAGGGGTCCTGCTCCCTTGTACTGTCCTGGGGAGTGGAATGAGTCCAGTCACGGATCACGTTGCCCAGAGGAGTTGTGCAATCTTTGTCCTTGGAGGTTTTCAAGACCCAAGTGGCATAAAGCCCTTAACCACAGTGTTGACCCTGAAAGGGGCAGGAAGATGGAATGGAGACCTCTTGAGGTCCCTTTCCACCTGAATTATTCTGTGTTCATCGTGACCCCATGGGAGCTGGCTGCCCACAGCCAGGCATGCCAGGAGAGGCAGCTGCAGAACAAGCCCAAAAGTGGCCCCAGTGTTGGGGCACTGTGGCAGTGCTGTGGCTCCTCTGCAGCCATTACCTCTGCCAGTCTTGTCCCCACGATCACAGCTCTCTCAGGGACCACAGAGCTGAGCCCTATTGCCTGGTTCTCCCAGGAGTGCGTGTGGGTGATGGGCCCCCATGCGATGGAGCTCCAGATTTCACGTGGCATGTCCCTGTGGTTCATAACCCCTCCTTCCCAGAAAATCTCCAGTTTGCATGGCTTAGCTCCCAGACACTCAGGCATGCTCTGACCCTGCCAGGCAAGGAGCCGGCTGGGCCCCAGGGATGTTGCGATGGCTCCTCATGCAGGCCAGTCACACCTCTGCTCCCAGGGGAGATCAGCTGTCTCGTGCTGTCACGTTTCGCTCTGCTTTGGTTGGTTTCCTGCAGCTTCCATCTCTGGTGTCCCAGCGTTGTGCATACTGCGGACATCCAGGGCTTTGTGTCCTGCTTCTTGGGGAGGAGGGCCCCTGATTACCCTGCTCAGGGACTTGTTCGGCCCCTCTCCAGGGATGGCTGGTGTGCAGCTGTGCGTGTCGGGGGCAGCAGCCCTGCTCTGGCTCAGCTGTACCTTGTCCTTGCCCTTTCTGATGCCTAGGTCCCTGCCCAGGATGTGGTCCCCAACTGCAGGACTCAATCTGCCGTCTCTGTGGCTCCATTAATAGAGCTGCGTGTCATGGCCAGGTGACCCTGGGGGTGTGAGCTCCTGCTGTTGAGCCTTGTCACGGGTAGTTTTTGTTTATTTGCAGGTCCCTGAGGGAGTCAAATATGTTGGACTTTGTGTCACTCCCAGGGGACCCATGGCCATGCCGTGTCGTCAGCAATGATTCCCTGCTGACAGGTACCTCGGGGCCAGAGGATGGGGCTGCTTAGATCCCTGCCGGTGCTTCTTTGCGTGTGCTGTGCAGCCCCGGCCGTTTAGTCAAGGTTATCGCAGCCCTGGTGCAGCAGCAGCACAGACCCTGGGTGTCCGCTGGCGGGCTGGCCCCACTGGTCGGGCAGCTGATGTCCACGGTGTCGGTGCAGCCGTTGCTGCTGCTCTGGCACTGGCTCCTGCTGTTCTGCCAGCCAGAGTGCGCAGTGATGGCAGCGGTCACCCCAGACAGTGGTCCCACTGCCCTCCCCGTGTTTGAGCACGTTCCTTCCCGCTCTCCTCCTGCACTACCTCCCACTCTTTAACAACCATTTAAATCCAATCTCAGCCCAATTTCCGTGAGCTCTTCAGTTACCACCTCATTGGAAAGTGCTTCGTCACCTGGGGTGACATGCTGCAGCACCTTGCTTGTTCCCAGCAGAGCAGATGTAATCAGACTGCTCCGTCTTACCTGAGCCGTCACTAATATCTGCCTCTTCCTGTGCCAGTGCTTTTGCTGTTCTAGCTCTGCTTAAATGGAAAAAACAGCAGAGGCTGTTAGAGGTGGAGGGATGCAGCGATGCTGTGGAGGTGTAAACTGTAGGGTGCAACGTTTTGGGGTCTAGATAAGGAAGGAGCAAGGGGAATGATGAAGGGACTGACCTTGCTCTCAGGAGGGGTTATGTTGTGGCCCTGGACTCGTGAGCTCTGACTGAGATTTACCTCCTCTCTCCTGTAATCACCTGGCTTCTGGTCACTTAATTAACTGGCTCTTGGGTCCCTTGGCTTGGTTGTCTCTTCTACAAACTCAGCAGCAGCTTGGGCGATGCAGCTTTTAGTTCAGCACCTGGGGAGTGGGGAAGCACTGGTCAGAAGTAGCTGCTCCCTGTGAGGCTTCAGGTCCTACTGCCCTGGGTTACAGGGCACATGGAGGAGCTCTCTTCTCCCAGGACAGTTCAGGATCAAACCTTTGTGGAGGAAGCACTCTCTCTGTGGCAGTGAGACGTTTACTGCTCTCCTATGAGCTAATCCTGAGGAGGAGTAGTGAGTGATGGCAGGTTTGATTTGCCCCCAGTTTTCCTGTGGGGTCCCTCCCGCTAGCCATTGCTAGGAGCTTCCCAAGGCAGGCTGGGCTAAGGAGCTTGTGTCTTCAGCGGCAAGCACTGGCATCCAGCTGGACCAAGTCTGTGCCTCTTGGGCACTTGAACTCCAGTGGAAAGTCAGAGCTTCAGCCATGTCTCTCCTTGGAGTGGAGAGGTGCAGAGGCTCGGGGTGGTGAGAGGTGTGACTATTGAACTGCCCTGTGTACACACTGGTTGTCACACTGTTTGCCACTGCCTTCCTTCCAAAGACCCCTGTCTTTCCCTCGGGGAATTTGGGAGGTCCTGTGTCTCTGGACTTTGACGCTGAACCGAAGGAGACAGGATGGGGCAGAACAGAACTGGCTCGGGGGCATGTGGGTGGCTGGAGACAGGCTGTGGTTGCATTACCCAAGCTTAGCGCGGGACTGGTCAGCCTCAGCACTGTCACCCAGGGCCTTCGGGCCAACGTGGGGACGGGGCTGGACATAATGGCTGGAGGTGACCATGGTCACACTGACCACACAAGAAGCGGTTGTGGGAGCTCAAGGTTGGGTGCTTTTGTTCTTGCCTGTAGCCTGGTGGGAGGGAGCAGGTCAGCTGGAGATGTCGAGCAAGGACAGGGTCTGGCCACTTGCTCAGGGCAAGGGTGGCTGCGCTCTCGTGGGGACCAGGCGCAGTGCTGGGGCTGCAGGAGGTGGGCAGTGTCCTGGGCCCTGGCAGGGCTCTGCTGGCAGCTGTGTCTGCGGCTGGTCCGCGGGGAGCTCGCTGGCTGGTTCGGGGCGGGCTGCTGCACATGCTGGGCCGGTGCGCGGCACGTGGGAGCTGTTCTGTGAAGGAGGTGGCAGACACCGGAGCAGAGAGTGAAGCACCTCGCTCTGGGCTGTGGGCTGTGACCTGCCAGAGGAGGGAAGTTCTGGGGCAGGGGGCTGAGGTCTCCATGCTGCGGGGCTCGGGCCAGGGCCAGGGCACTGCTGGCAGGGCTGGCCCTGGTGCCCCGGACCCACAGGGATGGATGGCTGGGACCGGGTCAGCCTAGGGGCTGTGAGGAGTGCTGTGGGCTTGTCCCAGAGCTGCCAGGCTGTTTCCCATGGTGCAGCCACATGGATGGTCCTGGTGTCCGGCTGGGCAGCGAGGGCCGTTGGCAGGCTGGTAGTGGTGTCTCGTGGGTGCCGAGGGCCCGCTCCCATGTCCAGGTCCCAGAGCTCGCTCTCACGTGTGGTTCCTTTGCAGGTTGAGCGGTGCCAACTGCAGCTGGAGATGGTTCGGCTGCTGCCTGTGGGGAGGATGCCGGCTCTAAGGCCCAGGTAGGACCCTGGCCATGGGGGCTGCGCTGGGGCTGGCACCTCCCTTCTGCCCTCCGTAGCCTGGCAGCGACTGGCTGCCGCCCTGACCCCTGACGGGCCCCCATGGAGCAGCCGACACGGACGCCCGGGCCCCTCCGCCTCCTGGGCTTCTTTGGGAGGAAGCCACAGGCCGTCGGAGGGGAGACGTCACCGGAGCCAGAGCCGGAGGAACCTGAGGAGATGTGCATCGCGCTACCCCTGGGCGAGGGCGGGGAGCTGGTGGAGTGTCCCCTGTGCCTGCTGCCCCAGCCTCCCGAGGCCTTTCCCACCCTGGCCTCCTGCACGCACCGCTCGTGCCGGGCCTGCCTGGAGCAGTACCTGCGCATCGCTGTCAGCGAGAGCCGCGTGCAGGTGGCCTGCCCGCACTGCCCTGCCGTGCTCCAGCCCGCTGATGTCCACGGCCTCCTGGCCGAGCCTGCCCTCCGTGACAAGTACGAGGCGTTCCTCCTGCGACGGTTGCTGGTGGCCGACCCCAGCACGCGCTGGTGCCCTGCGCCCGACTGCAGGTGACCGGCTGGCCCCTTGTGCGGGGCCGGGAGCAGGGCGGTGGTGTGGGTCCCCCCTTCCCACGCTAGCGGAGGCAGTGGGCTTCCCCAGCTGGGAGCTGGTGTGCAGCAGATTGTGCCTGCATCCTTTTCCAGCCTTGATCCCCTCCTGACTTGTGTGGGTTTGGGCCTGCTCAGAGGTCCGTCCTGATCCCTGTCCTGGCTTCACAGCCTGGGCAGCTGTGTGTCTCTGCCAGGGTTGGTGCTCTTGGCCGTGCCAGGCCAGTCCGTGAGGCCCCAGGAACCCGTGTGGGTGCTGGTTGGGGAAGGCTGTGCTGCAGTCTGAGCTAGTGAGAGCGGCTCCTGGCTCTCCTGAGCAGGGGCTGCAGCTCTGGCTCCCTGCGGAACTGGGACTTGCCACTGCATTGCCTGTCTGTGCTGGGGAGGGGTCACAGGGAGGGCCGTGGGCACCACTGGCCCCCCCAACACTCACTGCCTTCTCCCTGCAGCTATGCTGTCATCGCCTACGGCTGTGCCGAGTGTCCCCGCCTCACCTGCGGACGTGAGGGCTGTGGCACCGAGTTCTGCTACCACTGCCGGCAGCCCTGGCACCCCGATGGCCCTTGTGCGCCAGCGCCGCCGGCCCCCAGCCTGGCCAGCCCCGCAGCACAGCTAGTCCCCCCGGAGGACTCGGCCCGTGGTGAGACCCTGACCCAGGGTGGGAGCAAGCAGGGCAGGGATTTGGCATGGCCGAGCAGCACAGTCAGATGCCTTTGTACTTTCTTGCATGCGGGGATACCAGAGCCAGGACAGAGCGGTCCCCACTGGCTGCCTCTGCGTGGAGGCATGTGCCAGCTGAGCTGGGGGTGTGGAGTGGGGCCTTGCTGTGCCTGGCTCACCCTGACACCCATGGGCTGGGCTGCAATCCTGGGGCAGGATATAGGGGTGGACCTGCACTGTCCTGTCCTGCCCCCCTGCATGCCATCTCATCTCCTTCCCCCTGCCAGCTGAGGCTGAGGACATCAAGGTCTGTCCCCGCTGCAGTGCCTTCATCATGAAGATCAATGACGGGAGCTGCAACCGCATGAACTGCACGGTTTGTGGCTGCCTCTTCTGCTGGCTGTGCCTGCAGGAGATCTCTGACGTGCACTTCCTGAGGTCAGTGCGGGGCTGTGGGGCCGCTGGGAGCCATGGGGTGTGCTGGGGGCTGGGGTGGAGGGGCTCCCAGGGGCTGAGGGGTGGTTGGAGGAGCTGCCCCTGGGCTGAGCTGGGAGTGCTGTGATGCTGGGTCAGGGCCGGGTCCATGTCAGGAGCTGTGGGGCTAGGATGGGGGGGCAGCAAGTCCCTGTACATGACCATGTACAGCCAGGTTTGGGGCTGGCTGGGCTGTGGGTCTGATCAGTGGGGAGCAGTGTGGTCTGTGCTGCTGGGTCTCGCAGGGCTGGGGGCTGAGGGCCAGCTGTCAGCACCCCATGGGGCTGTCCCACGTGGCAGCCATAGCTCAGGACTGGGAGGGGGGAATCTGGCTTTCTGCTTCCCTGGAGAGCCCATGGGCGCCCCTCCAGAACAGGGGCAGGCTGTGCTGGTGTCTGCCTGCCCCTGCGCAGGAACTGTTGGCCCAGCCCCACTCTGTCCCCGCAGCCCCTCTGGCTGCACCTTCTGGGGGAAGAGGCCTTGGTCACGGACCCGGAAGACCCTGTGGCAGCTGGGCATGGTGCTGGGGGCGCCTGTGGTGATCTCCCTCGTCGCAGGCATCGCTGTCCCTGTCATTACCATTGGGATCCCCATCTACATGGGTAGGAAGGTACTGGCAGGGGGCCCTGGAGTCCCTGTGGTCCCGCTCCCCGCTGAGCCTGGCAGCCTATGGCCTCAGGCCTGGACAGACACCCAGTACTCACCTCTGCCCACAGCATGTCCCTGTGCCACCCCTGACTCTCCACAGCCCCTCCTTGCAGGGACCCTCTCTGCTGCCCACCCCAACACCCTCCACCAGTGAGGGTACTCTCAGCTGGAGAGGTGGGGATTGGGGTGGGTGAAAGGAGGAAGGGGTCTGGGTGTCCAGGGGTATTTTCCAGGGACACCTGAGCTGTAGAGGTGGCACTGTTGTGACTGCCTGTCCCTGAGGAGTGGAGGGGGTGTCCCAGCAGCTGCAGCTGTAGCCAGGGCTCTGCCGGGGCTGGGAAGAGGCCCTGTCCCTGGGGGCTGTGCACTGAGATCTCTGCAGAGCCCTTCACCTTTCCTGCTTCTCCTCGAGGTGCTGGGCCAGAGCCGGAGGAGCAGCCTGTCGGGGTGCCAGCAGTGCCTCTCTGTCACCAGCAGTGTCCTCCTCTCTCTCTTTGTGTCCCCCATCATAACAGCTGTTGCTGTGGGTAAGTGCGCTGGGCCAGGGCTGAGGTCACTGCCTGTGTGCTGGAGAGAGTGGGGCTGGGGCCTGGGGGACACCGCAATGGAGTGTCTCCAGGGGGGATGACTGAGACCTGGGGCACCGGGGCTCCACCCAGGGGGGCAGGCCAGCTGGGGCTACTGGTGGGGGCTGGACAACAGCTGCCTGTCTGCCCACAGGAGTTGGCGTGCCTCTGATGCTCACCTACGTCTATGGGGTGGTGGTGCTGTCACTGTGTCGGAGCCGCTGGGGGTGTGGGGGCGGCCGCAGCCCGCCTGGGGATCTCGGTGTGGTGGAGCTGGAGAACCTGACCAAGCGTAAGTCCCGTGCTGCCATCCGGCTGCTGGCCTGTCCCTGGTCCTGCCTTGAGGCTCTGGCTGTGACATCTGTGGAGCTGGGAGCTCCCTGTGGACTCGTGTCCGTTCTGCCCGTGGCAGTACCACCTGGCAGTACCCTGGCACACCTCTGCCCCTGCAGGGATGCTGCATGCTGGTGTCCTGGGGCAGGCAGGTGCTGTCCAAAGCAGTCTGGGAGCAGCTCATTTGCCTGGTGGGCTGTCCTGCTCCCTGCTCTGACGGGGGGCAGTCCTTGTGGACAGGGTGCTCAGCAGCACCTCTCCCTCCACCAGTGAATGAGCTGTGGTCGGTGCTGCCCAGCCCCAAGGGGGGCGAGGATGGAGTCCCGGACACAACCACCCCCTTCCCCAGCAGCAGCTGTAGCCCGCGCCACAGGGCGGTGTGGAAGGAGCAGGACAGCCAGTCAGCCGGCACGGTGGCCCTCGCGGGGAGCATGCTGAGTGAGGGCCAGGACATGTCCTACAGGTGAGCTGGGGCTGCTGTGAGGGGGAGGCAGGGGGGACTGGCACGGCCCCTTCCTAACAGCCTTCCCCACGCCCGCCGTACCGGGCAGAAATATGGTGACATCCCCCTTTGGGCTGCTGCCCTCGAGCCCTGTGTTTGTCTGCAGGGAAGGCATCAACATCGAGGTGGAGGTGTCGATCGAAGCAGTGCCACATCCTGCCCGGGAGCAGAGCCTTTGCAGTGCGCTGTCAGGGCAGAGTCTCTCTGGGGACTCCCTGGGAGACACCAGTGACAGATGCAGTGCCGTGGGTGACCCCCCTCACTGAGCGAGACTGTGCAGCAACCTGGGGGGGAGACCCTTGAACCACACAGCCCCCACGTGGGCTCCCACCTGCCACTGACACAAAGATCCCTTGCCCTGCTGTGGCAGAGCTGGTCACCCTCTGTGGGGCGCAACCAGCCTCATGAACTGGGTCCCGGCCATCCCCAGGCTGGGCGGGCACTGACTGCGCTCAGTGCTGCCTGCACCCTGCGCCCAGCCCCATCCTCCCCTTCCCCAAGGGCAGGCTTGAGCATTGATGCTGCTGGGAAATAAAACTACTCTCCGAGGTTCTGTCTCTCTCCTGTGGCAAGAGCCACCCCACAGCACAGCCCACATCACAGCAGGCTCCGATCCGCGGTACGGTCCCCTGACGGGTACTGCAGGAAGCCAAGCAGGTGGGGCAGGATGAGCCCAGCCCCGTACAGTGGAGCAGGCAGCGGGGACAGGTAGGGCCAGGGAGTGGGAGAAGAGTGGGGATATTCCCTTGCGCAAACACCCCGGGAAACAGTGCTGCGGGTGCAGGACCAGCGCAGCACATGGCTGGCCAGCCGCTGGGAGGGTGGGTGTTGCTGCAGACCCTCAGCCAGCAGCAAACTGAGCAACTCGGGTAGGGGCTGAGACCTGCCCCAGCTGGGCTGGCCCCCGGTACACAGTGTGGCACCCACGGATCCTGTGTGCCCCCAGCCACCTTCCTGGGGGCAGCACATAGCTTCTGGCAGACAGACCTCGAGCATGGCACAGGACAGCTGCAGCGGGGTCCCAGAGCAGCCCCTGAGGGTGGGAGGCCGTGCAGTGTGCCAGGGCAGGCCTGGGAAGCGCACAGGTATCACCGTGATGACCTGTGTCTGTATATGTGTGTCCCTTCGTGCCCCTGGCTGCTCCTGCAGTGTGTGAAGGGCTCCCAGGGCTGTTGGTGAGGAGGGCTGTGCCCTGGGCCAGCTGTGGGTGATGATGCTTTAGCATGTGGGGTGCTGCAGGATGGGGACCTACCTTGATCCTTGTTGTGAGGGGCACTGGCTCTAAAGCAGGAGAGAAGACGGTGCTGAGGGTCCTGTGGCTTCTCCCAGCTGGAGGAGGCAGCAGCAGTGAGGCTGCCTGCAGCACCCGGGCCCCCACAGCTGCTCCTCTCCCCGGTGCCGCTGGGATTACAGGCCCCCACGCAGCCCTGCGCTCTGCATGGGGTAGCCCCTGGCTGGGGGCCACGTTAGCCCCCAGCCACCACCACAGCTGTGGTGTGCCGTGTCCTGCCTTAGTTTCCCTGCACACCCCGTGGGATGCTGGCACAGGCTGCAGGGCTCCCATTTCTCTGTGCGGATGAGGACAAGGCAGTGGTGGCCAACCTGATGCCTCCGTGCGCAGGGGTGGTTGTGGCCTCCCACCCTGCCTGTGGGCAACCAGGCTGCCCCTGAGGAGTGCCTGTGGCATTGGGGTGGGGGCAGCTGCCCCTGCCCCCAAGCTTCTGGGGCCAAGCGGCATGAGTTTGTGGGTCCCAATCCTCACCAGGGATCCATCCTGCAGCCAGGCCAGCGTGGAGGGACCGTGTGGTAATGCCACAGGCTGTGGGTGGGCACCCTGAGCCAGGTGGGGTGCACCGTCTCAGGCAAGTGGGATCCTGCCCATGACCAGTCTGGCGCCACTGCAGCACCCTCGGGACAAAAAGCTCCTTCTGAAAATTTAGCTGCTTAAAGTTTAGCAGAGTCTAGCAGCATCTTACAGCACATTTGCAGGGACTGGTACTGATTGGGGTGGGCGGGTGCTGCTTACCCCATTGCCCTTCCCCAGCCGTGGCTGCTGTGGTGCCCATCTGTCACCAGAAGTCATCAGGTCCCCTCCCTGCTCCCCTAGCTGACACCCTGCGGCCCAGGTGCTTTTGCCCTGGTGATGCACAGTGCACTCACACCCAGAGCCAGCCAGGACTCCTGCAGTCCCCTGCACCCCCCACCCCCCCCGCCATGCTCCCATACCCAGAGCTGCCCCTAGAGACCCACTCCCTCCCTTGTGCCCAGGCCCTGTCACCTACTGCCCGGCCAGCACGGCTGCTCTTTGCTGGTGCTCACAGACACGTGCGTGCATCTGGCACCACAGCTGCTCCCCCCCAGCCCATGCTGGAAAGTAAGTAGTTGAAGGTGGAATTTAATAGGGTGGCAGGGCAGCCTGTGGTGCTCAGGCACAGGGCACAGCCAGACTCGTTTACTGACTAGTCCCTGCTTACATGCAAATAGACCCTCTTATGCCCTTATCCCTCTATTTCCCACACCTGTTCCCCCCCCAAAGCTCCTAAAAGCCTCCTTTTTCCTGCCTTTGGTTCCTCCTCTAAACATCGCATAATAAATCCTGTGCGATCCCCAAATGCTCTTTCCCTGCATCCCATAATGTGTCCCGCACCACTAGGCACCCACCCTCTGTGTTCGGACATTGGCCTTTGAGGGGCTGCCGCTTCTCTTCTGATGGGCCTAGGAGTAGCTGGAGCACGTTATTAATCAAGTCACTCCTCCCGCCGTTGTTTCTTTTGCCTCCTTTGTGTCAGCAGCTGAGCATGTCCTGTCACCGGGGCTCCCCGCTGCCTTCAGTAACCAATTCCCCGACTGCTGGTCTCTCCAGGATCTGTCCCAGGCCACACCAAAACCCGCCTCCCAGACTTTTTTCGCCTGCTCACCAGCAAGTCCAGCTTGACGTTTGCGGGTGAGTACACACTGAGGTGCGGGTCCCTCCCCAGCATACGTGCACGCTGGTCTCTCCTGTTGCTGGTGCTGAGACCCACACACCCCCATGCGCAGCAGAAAGAGCCCACACCCCCAGGATAACAGTGAGAAAAGAAGAGCGCTTTGTGGTGATCTTGGTTTTTTTTTTTTTTTAACCCACACAACTGGCCCCTTTTACGCGTGTTTCCCACGCGGCTTGGGGACCGGCAGCGTTGGTCGGCGGGTGGTGAGCGGTTGTATCATTTGTGGGCTTGGTTTTTTTTCCTTTTCCCCTCTCCTTTTCATTATCATCATAATCATTATTATAAATTATTTTAATTATTAAACTGTTCTTATTGCAACGCACAAGGTTTTTTTTTTTGCTTTTGCTCTTCCAGTTCTCTCCCCCGTCCCACAGGGCTGGGGGCAGTGAGCGAGCGGCCGCGGGGTGTTTAGTTGCTGATTGGGGCTGAACCATGACAGTCCTTTTTAGTGCCCAATGTGGGGCACAAAGGGCTGAGATAATAACAACACTTGCTTGACACAGCATAGACTTGTTCCTCTCCCCCCAGTGTCCCACTTCCCCCAGACAGCCCATAGTGGTCCCGCCTGCCCCATGTGCCCCCCCGCCCTGGCACCCCACAGCGAGTCACAAGTCCTCTGGGCAGCAGCCCCTGTTGCTGCCGGGGGGTGTCTTCCACTGACCCCCGTGGACCTCAGGTAGCTCTGGGTCTGGCCATCCCCCTGGATGGTCCCATGGCAGCGGGGCTGGGGGCCTCTGCTGGCCCCAAATAGGTCACCAGGAGCCCTCCCCTGCACAGCTTCTTGCCTCCTTTGCATTTGTGGAGATGAGCTGTCATCACATAACCTGTCGGGCAGTCTTAGCAAACCTGATTCTGTGCTTTGAACAGCTTCACTAGGTTAATGAAAATAACTGTAGCTACAAGGGCCTCTGATAGGGCACGTGACATAACCACAAAGCATTTTGATTAAAAATTGGCATGATGAAACATCAACAGGGCACCCAGTAAATGGTCTAAATCCAGTTACATCTTGATACAAATTACTAACATGAAATCACCAATAACCAGTCATTTTAGGGGACTCCACAGAGACCAGTGCTAAGTCCTGTATCAAAAACTTTCTTCAATGACCAGGAGAAAGTTTAAAACCAAACCTTCTCAAGACTGATGCCTTGCAGCAGGAACAAGGCTGCAGGCACATGACAATTGAAACTGTTTTTAACTGCATGGAGTGAAACTGCCTCTTCAGTTCAGCCTCCCAGGGCACTGCAGCCACCCCTGACTGGGATTTACCCTTCTGCAGGAGGCTCTACAGCATCGCTACCATCCCTGTTCTGGAGAGTATGTGTGGAAACTAGAGGGACTTCAGAAATGACAAATGCTTTTAGGACTGGAGAAAGTAATTCTGCTCATTTCTGTGATAATTCAATCTGTTTATCCAAAATTTGGAGGCTACTTGGCTGGCACATTCGTAGGAGGGAGGAAGCGCCAGGTACCAAGTTGCCCCTTAGACAGAATGAGACGAACCTGAAGAAACTCACTTTTGCACAGGGAAAAAAAAAAATCTCCTTGGGTGCTTTATTCAGGCAGCACCATTCCAGGGGAACACCTCGGCTAATCCAGAAAGTTTCTGAGCACAGACAGTAGCCTGAGCAGCAAACCCAGCTGCAGCACCCGTGTTTGTGGCTCTGAACTCCCAACCCCGTGCAGGTACATAGGAGCCCAGCTTTGATGATCCAGGGCCCGAAACAGTTCAGGTCTGAACAAGTCATGGCTGGAGTGCCACTAGACGCAGGGGCATGAGCTCAGGGCCAGCAGGGAAAAGGCTCAAAGATGGCACGGGGTACGTGCATCGGGCTGGTGAGGCATGGGCTGACTGAACCGCAGAGGCAGAGCGACAGGCCAGGACCAGGACGGTGGTCTTCGTCTTCAAAGAGGGAAGACTTGCAGTGCAAGGCATTGCCAAGGGCACTCCCCTGTGACACAGGAACCCCCGAGCAGCTGGGGGAAGCTGTGACAGGTGACCTGGCCTGCCAACCTCATCTGTGCTTCCCTGTGCTCCGCACAGCACCAGGTGGAAGGTGAAGGGGCCACAGCAGCAGCGAGTAGCAGCCGACCTTTCCATCAGTGGATTATAGCCCAGGGACTTCACTCCTGCGGGAGAAGCTGCACTATCAGCACATCGTACAAGCTTTACACCACCCAGCACACCAGGCAGGAGCTGCCTCTTGTCACACGCTGACGGGAGCATGCAGCTAGATGGGGTGCAGCATGCTGCCGGCAGGTTAGCTCAGGGGGGTGACTGGTACCCCTGTCCCTTCAACAGACACAAACTGTCTCCAGAGACTTGTCTCCTGCTCTGTGTGCAACGGACTGTCCTCAGTTGAGCCACCTCTGGGTATTGGAGAGGCAGCAGCCCCAAGAACTGCAGCAGGGGCTGGTGCTCTGCCACCACATGGCAGAAGCCAGCTGCCTCTTGCGAGCAGCAAACACATCCCCCACAGTGCCCCGAGACACTAGGGACAGACGTTATCCTCCCCATCCCACCTTCCTCACCCCCCACCTCCAGGAAGGAACCAAGGACCAAAAGTACAGCTATGTTTTCTGCGCTTTTAGTTTGAAAAAAGTATTGATTGAAAGTGTACAACAGAACAAGGTGTGGCAGCACCACCACAGCCGGATTGTTTCACAAATAAAAACATAAAGGGCCTTAAATAATTGGGTGCAGATTAAAAAAACCTCAACAGTGAAAAAGTTCTTCCCTCTGAACAGAAATTCACAGGCACAGAAATGGCAACAACCACATGGAGACAATGGGGGGGACATCCTTCTAACCACAGGGCTCCGTGCTCACAGGCTGCCAGCTGCAGCGGGCTCCCGCACTGCGGCTGGTGGCTGCTCCTGCGCGCAGCTCTGCCCTCGGCTCCCTCTTTGGAATGGTTACAGATGAAGAGTGCGACATGCCCTTGCTAACCAGACCCGCCCCCCACCCCCCAACCAGGACACGGACAAACAAGGCCTCTGCTAAGGCTAAAAAAAGGACAAGACTTTGGAGTCTTGAGTTCAGCATGTTTAAGAAACGAGAGTCTGGTGAGTGCACAGCAAAGTCCTTGTGCGAGGCCTGCTATTCCAGCTTGGCCTTCTTGTTGTCGTCGCCACCATTCTCTTCTGCTGGTGCTGCCAGTGCTGCCACGTCCTCCAGTTTCCGCTTCCCACTTTCAGCAGGTGGGTGTGTATTACGGGGTTTGAAACTGATAATGATGCAGGTCATGTTGTCACAGCCGGTGCCGTCCCCTGAGGTGTCTGGAGCCAAACACTGATCCAGCAGCTGAGGAGGGACAGGGCAGGTTAGCAGAGAGCACAGACACAGCACTTGAATAACCTGAGACACTGCGCCCGCTGTAGCAGCTGCAGCAGCTTAGGGGCTGCCAGGCCACAACACTGTGGGCTGGGCTCAAATGCTGTTCGCAGCCAGACAAGGGACAGAACAGCTTCAGCAGCCCTGGTTTTCTGAAAGTGGACAGAAACTCCTTCGGGTTGACAGCAACCTAGAGGTCAGAAGCACTGGTCAGTGTGCCAAAGGAACTGGGTCCCAGTTCAGAGCCGTCTCTGCTCCCGTTCAGACAGGGTTGCAGCCCATGTGCTGCCAGATACCCCAAGTGCTGAACAAACCAGTCTGATGGAGAGGGAGGGTAGAGCCAGGCACCGAGCTGGGATGCAGAAACACTGTGTGCTGAAGGGATGGCGAAGCTCTGAACCTTACCTCTTCTACAATGGACGAGAGCGGCCTCAGGACTCCATTCTCATCCTTTTGGGTGATCTTGGACTGGATGAAATCCACCACTTCCTGGCTGCTCATCACATTCCTGCAGAGAGTGGAGAGGTCAGAAGGGCACGTGAAGGGAGCAGTCATGCCATAACTGTCCCGAGAGAGCCTCACTGTGGCAGGGAGCTGATGGGAACAAGGCTGTGTACCGTTGGGAACAGGAAGGTTCAGAGCTCAGCACACTGTGACATCCCTCCAGCTGAGAACAGGTCCTCAGGGGCCCAACTTAACTCACTGAGGTCATGGGGAAAAAAAGGCTGATTAGCACCCAGGGCCCTTGGGCATTCCTGAAGCCCAGCTCCAGAGAAAGGCCAGAGTAGTGATGCCCAAGAGGCACGACTGCTCTCTCACTACTCACCAGATTCCATCACAGGCAATGACCATGAAGTCATGGTCATCATTTATTGTCAGCACTTTGATGTCAGGCAAGGCAGAGATCATCTGCTCTTCTGGAGGCAAATTCTTGTTCCGCTTGTAGAAGTGATCACCTGTAGTGGAGAGGATCAGTTTTTGCTGTGCTTGGGCCCTGGCAATGCTGCCTACCCCCAAATAGTGAGAAACACTGCCCTGCCGAAGGGCACCGCCCGCAGAACCAGAGCCAGTGCTCCCACAACCACAGCAGATCAGGCTGTGGGTGCATCAGACAGAAATCTGCCACATGTCTGTGGCATCAGCTTTGGTGAGCCCAGCAAATGGGAAAGAGGTGCCTTCAGCATCTCTTCACCCCAAACCAAGTGCCACTTCCCCAATTCCTGGGGTAACATCAGCCCAACAGCACATGGCATCTGACACCAGCAGCTGAGATCCTGCAGCAGTGCTCATGAGATGAGCTATCCCATGTTTTGGAGCTGGATTTGCAGCTCACCCCCAGCACTAGCTTGGCTTTGCTGTGATAACACTAGGTGATAATGTTCCAGAAGCTCAAGATGTCCTGGGCCAGATATCTCAGTGCAGTGCTCACATCACACTGCTGGCTTCAGGTCTTGCCAAACCCTCAGCAGCCAAAGTTTGCATAAGAAAACTGATTTTCAGCTCCAACTAGGGGGCTTATGGGGAATTACATCCTAGAAAGGGACCTCTAGGGCTTCCACAAAATAGTAGGTGGAAATGCCAGTGTCTCCCTAGATAAGCAGACTCCTAGTTTGTGTCCTAAATGTGTTATCTCTTTACCTTAGAATAATAATTGCAATGGTTTTAGTTTTTCTGTACAAGTACTCTCCACTCACAGCTGTAGCTGCTGACATTTCCTTCCGTTCTCTGTATGTTTCCTAGTATATTCTCAGTGATACTCACTACCCTTAATGGCTCTCAGCATCTCATCTGCTCAGACAGTAGCCATTGACTGGGCCAAGACCTTGTTTGGCTGCTTACAGACATGCCCAGTCTTCTAAGCCATTGATTATTCCAACACTGCTCATAAGAGACCAAAAGATGAGTACAAACAGCAGCCAGGTGCTGCCTGAAGCACTGCAGCAAGGGGGATGGAGCTGGTGCAGTTAAAAGGCAAGGCTGGCTCAGAAACAAATGAGCTCAAACTGGTATAAAGTTAGGTCCCCTGGAAGCAACATACCAAGGTCCTTCAACAGCCTCCTAATAGGAAAAATCCCGTTCAAAAGTCAGTCTGTTTCTGAGACAGTTTATATGAGGTAGTTTCTGACAATGCAGCTGTTGTCACAACAGCCCTGGAGGCTTCACACTGTCCTGTGTTGGAGCCTGGTAGGTGCTAAGTGTTGCTTTCCACCGGTATCTGCCAGTTTGATGGCCATTTTCTCTAACTGGACTGAAATCTCACCACATCAAATATTGGAGAGGTTCTACTCATCATCCAGTTAAAAGTTTTCCTTCAACTTAGTGGCTGGCAAGTGCTGGAAGCATGGATGTCCTGAGCACAGCACTCTGAGGCCAGGCATGCCAGCATTCACCCCCGTCTTGCTCACCAATTGCCCTGGAGAGGTTGAGACCGCCATTCACTCTCCCATCCATGGTCACTTTGCCGCCAGCGTTCTTTATCCTGGCCAGCTCCACCTCATCCTCCGGCTTGTGGTCATAGGACATGTCGACAGCTTTGCCACCTTCTGACACCACGCAGCGAGAGTCGCCAGCATTAGCCACGATCAGCTGCTTGCCCCGGATAAGTGCCACAACAGCAGTTGTCCCACTGTCAGAGCCAGGCTGCAAGAAGAAGGGTTTTGCTGAGACTCCTTTCTCTTGCTCCGTATCAGGTCAATAAGGGAACCAGCACTAGCCACCACAGACCCAGCAGCGTCCCGGACCCTGAGGTGCTGCATCTCACCCCTTCTTCCCATAAGCACACACAGAACAATGGAGAAAAGCCCAAGGGACGTGCGAAACACAGCAGGAGCGTGTTCATTGAGAGGCAGGGTCAAGCCATACCTCCCTCCAGCCTCACAAAGCACCAGTGGTTCAGGATTCTCCAGTGTTCACCATGTCCTGCTATACCCTCAGCTATAATGTCACTGATTCCAACCCCAGTCCAGCTCAGGCAGAAGCCTCATTGCAAGCCAGGACATCTCTCCAAACAGAGAAGGTTGGCACCTTGGAAGCTGTAGTCCCCTTTTCCTGACATCCTGGGCCACTGACAGCACTGCCATGGGCTGAGGAGCCACAGCCTCGGCCTGGCAAAGAGCAATGCTCTGCCCAGCAGAGCAGCCCTGCTACTGTCCTGTGCTCTCCTTCCACTCCAACCCCCACAGCAGTTTCTAAGCACAGCAAACCCAGCACTGGGGTCAGCTTCTTCTGATCTGAACCTGCTGCCCAGATCCATGCCCCATCCCTCAGCCTTTTGCATAAAGTCAGGCTGTCAGCAGCTGTGTTCACCCTCAGGAGAACAAAAGGGGCATTTAATCCTCATCTGAATGGAAATATCTCCTTGCTGAGTTCCCTGCCAAGTGCCCTTGGCTCCACACTACACTGCAGAACACAAGAACAGGGTGTGCACCTCCTCTTTCCCCTCCATGCCTGGTAACAACATTTCCTCCTCTTCATCCTCATCCTCCTCTGCTTCTTCAGTGTCATCTTCATCATCTTCATTCTCTGCCTCTTCACTACTGTAGCCATCCTCATCTTCACTGCATTCCTACAAGAAACAAGAGATACTACCAGGAGTCACACAGGACATTCGCAGTGACCTCCCCAGACAGCTGGTCTCTCCATCCTGGGGACAGATAAGTTCACCCCAGAAGGCTGAGATGACCTGGTACATTTTCCCCACACCTGATATCTACAATCAGAGCAGCTAGTTTCAGCTACCACGGTGAATGGAGGGATGGGTGCATGCAGCAAGACCAAGGGCTATCCGTTATGGCCACTGCACAGATGAGGGTATGTTTCCTTCAGGGTTATCTAAACAAACCCCGACACTCCCGTGAGATGGTCTCAAAGTATCAGCCTAGAAAACCTACTCCTAGGACACACCTAGGATGAGCCAGAGGCTCATAGCTCGAGTACCACAGTAAGCAAATGCATTCTGCCCAGCCAGAAGGCCACTCTGTCCCAGTGCTGTTTCCTACCTCACTGTCTTCCTCCTCTTCCTCAACCTCATCTGACTCATCCTCACTGTCCTCAAAAAATTTGGATTTGGTTGTGCGCTGGGGCTTTCCTGTAGAGGAGCAGGAGGGCCCGGCCTCCCCAGTAGAAGAGGTGACGGCCTCGTCACCTTTGCCTAGTTCAGGCTTCTGCAGAGCAGGGCTGTTGCCTCCAGCGCTGGCTTTGTCTGAGGTGGAGGAAATACCCGTGATTTCTTCATCTGGCTTCCCATTCTTCCTTTCCTTGTGGTCGGTAAGCTCCCCTGGGTCAGCCTCTCCATTCATACTTGACTCCCCATCATGCTGCTTGCCTGTCCCCTCTGCAGCGTTCTCCCCAGGTGGAGTTAAAGACTTGTTTTTGAGGTTCTTGGTGCAGTTTTGTCCATAACGTGTGAGAAGCTCCTCTATGGTCATTGTGGCTTCTTCATGCAGAAGAGCAGCTTCCTCATTATCCACTAAAAATGGAAAGGGGAGGGGGGTAAGGACAAAGAGGTCAGAAAGCAGGATACATCGCCACAGCAGCAGCTGTGCAGCCACGCTGGGCTCGCCAGTGAGCTGCCCTGACTGGCGGCTGCTATTGCAGACAGGTTTCACCAACACTCAACAGGCTGATCACTAGCAGGCACAGACAAAGGCAGCCAGGCCCGCACCATCCCACAGCTTCCAGACACTGCAGATGAAAAATATGCAAATGGCAGGGGAATGGCTTCTAACCTCAGCTGATGCATGCAGCCTGCAAGTTAGCCTAGCACCTCCGCCCTCTGATGCTGTCTGCCTGACCTGCAGGCAGCTTAGTGTGTTTGAATTAGCTGTAAGGCCGGGGGTAAAAAGCCTCATACTTCATGAATGCAGGCTCATCTGAAGCTGCAGGGGAAGCAGATAGACCACTTCCACGTGCAGGTTTGTTCATTAATACTGCAACTGAGAATAAGAAGTTTTTGTTACAGCAGTTGCTCCATGGGCCGTAAGCACCACAGGAATTCCAACCAGCGCTAATGTAGACACTTACAGATGATAGAACAGCTTCAGGCAGTGAATGCAGTATCTCCCGAGTGGGGCACTGGACAGAAAACAGGATGACTTTCCCTAAACTAACAGCCAATGACCACCGTTTCCCTATTGACATCGCCTTAGTTGCTATCATTTTCTTTGCTAGTTAATCCCAAAAGAAAAAGAAATGACCATATCCCAAACACTCTTGAAAGTATAGGACAAAAAACAACAAAACCCAACCAAACAAAACGCCACTTTGTCCCTGTCAGCTGGAGAGCGAGGGCCAACAAATTCACCTTGAACACCTTGTTGGTCTGAAAATGCTGAAGGTACCGCTTTACACCTGCTTCAAGGCTAGTCACAAGGTACTCAGCTGAGCGCTGCACAGGATTCTACCCTGGGATTCACCTTCCAGTTGGCTCCATGGTCTGGTAACTATTTGCTGGTGGAAAAAGCATGCTTGCTTCTTTGTGGGAAAAAGAACCACTGAAGAGACCAGAATCTACTTCAATCCTATCTGCAGCTGGTGTCTGCCACCAGCCTGGGGGAGCTAAGCACTGGACATCCCATGTTTCACTTCACAGCTTCCCAGCTCAGAGGTTTCTGACGCATCCTAGAACTCTGCACCCCATGGAGGAAGCCCTGTGGAAACCTGTGACAGACTGGTTTGTTATTCATAGGATTAAGCTACCAAATGAATCCAAATTCCCCTAGCACCAGCCCAAAGCAATAGACAGTGCTGAGGGGTGGCAGTTCAACCCCAGCTGAAATTTAACTGAGACATTTGGACAGAAAACCTTCTGCTAAAGGAGACCTGGCCCAACTGCTCTCAGTCCCTGGCCTGGAGCTACAGCCTTATCCATTCAGTGTCATCTGACTTACCATCATCTTCATCAGCAACTTTCTCCTTCTCATCTTCATCATTTTGGGGTCGTCCAGCCATATGAGAGAGCTCTTTAATCACCTCCTCAGTGGTGAGCTTGGCATCTATGGCTAAGAAAGCATCCTCCAGGGCCTACGTATGAACACACACGAGAGCGTGCACAGTTTCATCTTCCTTACGGGATGCCTGTGTGTCACACAGTGCAACCTTGCAGAACTCACACCATACAGAATCACAGAACGGCTGAGACTGGCAGGAACCTCTGAGGTCCATCTGATCCAACCCCCTGCTCCAGCAAGGACACCCAGAGCCTGTTGCCCAGGACCATGTCCACACACCTTCTGAATAGCTCCAGGGATGGAGACTCCATCACCTCCCTGGGTAACCTGTGCCACACTCATGCTGAAACGTGTTTCCTAATGCTCAGAGGGACCCTCCCGTGGCCCGGTTTGTGCCCGTGGCCTCTGGTGCTGGCACTGGGCACCACTGGGAGAGCCTGGCTCTGTCCCCTTGACACGGGTTCGATCCCCCTGAGCCCTCCCTGCACCAGGCTGAGCAGCCCCAGCTCCCTCAGCCTCTCCCCACAGCCCAGATGCTCCAGTCCCTCCCCATCGTGGTGGCCCCTCGCTGGGCTCTCCCCAGCCTGTCCATGTCCCTCCTGTACTGGGGAGCCCAGGGGTGGCCTCACCAGCGCTGAGCAGAGGGGAAGGTCCCCTCCCTCCACCTGCTGGGAGCTCTCCTCGTGCAGCCCCGGGCGCCATTCGCCGCCTTTGCAGCAAGGGCACGTTGGTGGCTCATGGTCAACTTGGTGTCCACCAGGACCCCCGGGGCCTCTTCTGCTGAGCTGCTTTCCAACTGGGCGGCCCCCAGCATGTACTGGTGCTACGGGGTTGTTCCTCCCCAGGGGCAGGACTTTGCACTTCCCCTTGCGGAGCTTCATGGGGTTCCTGTCAGCCCCTTTCTCTAGCCTGTCCAGACCCTTCTGCACTACAGAGCAGCACGACCCTCTGGCGTACAGCTGCTCCCCCAGCTTGTGTCATCTGCAGACTCGCTGAGGGTACACTCTGCCCCACCCTCCAGATCATGGATGAAGATGTTAAACAAGACTGAACCCCGTACTAAACCCCAAGGTACCCTGGTCAGTACTGGCCTTGTGCCCCTGATCAGCACCCTCTGGGCCTGGCCATGCAGCCCGTTTTCCAAGCACCTCTCTGCTCATCCAGCCCACACTTCAACAGCTTCTCTAGGAGGATCTTAGGGGACACTGAGGCACCAGCCCTGCTGAAGCCCACAGGAGGCCTGGGGACAGGACAGCATTCCAAGCCACTGTGGGGAACGGCTCGGCACGCAGGCTCCTCTACTCAGCAGACAGGCTTAGCGTGGTCAGGGAGCACAACCAGCCTGGGATCAGCAAAGCACAATACTTGGGTGTTTCAGCCCACAGCAAGAGCTGCAGTCTGATTCAACTTTGCTTTGTAGGCCGTCCTCAGTCTAGATGTAAATGGAAGTTCTGGAGGGACTGCCTTGCCCTCACCCACAATGCTACAGATCCCAGCACCAACCCACAGAACACCCAATGTCACATCAGGGATTAGTACTATGAGGAAGACTTACAACAGAGGGATCACTTGCTGGAAACAAGACATGAACTAACCTTCTACCTTTGACAAGAGCTACCCCTGCCCCACAATAAAAAGCCAAACTACCAAAACATGCCCCCCCGAAACCAAAAAACCCACAAACACACACCAAAACAGCTCAAAAAACCAGCCCAAGCCTTTGACTGGAACAAGAAGGCAAAAAAGAAAGCTGGAAAATAGAATATTTATCTTTGAAAATACAAGGGAAGGGAAATTAAAATGGAAGACATGGCAGACAGATCTTGGAGGGACGGGGCCTTGCACATCAATAATAGGTATCTAAACAAGGGCTTTCCTCTGCATTGGTGCTTACTTGTTTCAGGGCAGAGCTAGATTCTTACCTTTTGCAGTTTGCCTTCCTTATAGGCCTTCTGGTCTTTGATTATCTCAGGAAGATACTTGGCACAGTACAGGGCAACTTCTTCTCCTGAAAGAGAGCAGAAATCATTTAAAGAGGCTGGTCCTCCCAGAAGCAAAACATACTCTTGATCAACTGAATTCCTGAGGCAAATCTTGGGACACCAACCAGAACTAACCCAGACACAGAAAAGTCATGCAGCACCAGACTGCTGAGCATCCCTCTCTCACCGCCCAGCAGGATGCACCCCCAGAACAGCAGGATTTGCGGATGACCTCTGGCAAATCTCAATGCATCCTTAGCCATCAGGTTTGGCCAATGCTATAAGCTTCCTGAAACGGAGCTTAGGCCTATTTCGGCACTTCGGCCAACTGTTTAGGCCCATCCTTCCTAGGAAGGTCTATTTTCACATGTAAGCACAGGTATAAACAACAAGCAGGGAAAAAGGGAAGCTTTTGGTCAAGGTAATCTCCTCCTCAGTGCATTACCAACACCTGATGAGCAGCCCAAGAACTGCTCTATATTCTATATATTCTGTGTGTTCCAGACCAATGAAAATACAGTGCCACAGCCTGGAGATAAGCCTTTCAGGAAGATGGGGGTCCCAATCGACAGAGCAGTCACCTTGGTACAGGAAGGTGTGCACCGCCTGTGTGAATGGCGGCCAGAACACCAGGCTGCTGGGAGCACAGAGGGTAACCTGCATCGGCAGTCAGCAGCACAAACCAAGCACCCACTCCTGGGGCAGCTGAACGGCTTTTAAAAGCTGGAAACACTCCAGCAGCTCAGTAATTAATACTGTCAAGTATGCAACAGAGCACAGGAGACATTGTGATCATGAAGGTGCAATTAAGAGAGGAAGAAGATGAAATTGTGAGGGACTGTGAATTTCTGGAGTTCATCTCAGCAACGGGGACCGGAAAGAATAGTGTGACTTGCAAGAGATCAATCTAGTAATTTAGGGGTTTATAGGAGAGACAAAGAATGATGATGGGCATAGGAACCTGGCTCACAGGTCGTAAGAAAGAAAGATTAGAGCTAGAAATAGCAAAAACCCCTAAATGACAGCTGCAGAAGGGTGGCAGAGCGGGGAGCAGGGCAGACCACAGGCAGGTGGAGAGGTCCAGCAGCACGCTTAAGGCTGTGCTGGATGAGCCATTCTCAGAGTTGAGACTCTCCGCACACCGCCGGCTTTCCTACAGCTATAGGTAAAGCCAAGAGAACCATGCGTGCTCCTTCCTCCGGGGTACAGAAGGAAGGTTTTTACGGCAGAGCTGTAACAGCCACTCAACTCTTGATCTCCCTGCTAGCACGTCCCAGCTTCCCTGCCATTCCTCCAGCCAAACTGGGGCTGTGCAGGCAGCTAGGCACAAAGAGAAGTAATGGACAGAAAAGCTCTGTGAAGGAAAGGGGAGCAAGGGAATAGAGGGGAAAACACGAGAAGGGTGGGAAGTAGCTAGCCATCAGCTGAGCAAAGGGAGAGGCAGAGGGAACGTAGCGGGAAGCGAAAAGGTGGTGACGTTTGAAAGAAAGAAACGGCAGACAAGGGACTTTTCAAATGTGCTTGCAGAGAGGGATCAAGTGGCCATTGACAAAGAACAGAAACCTTGTGTCGTGGTTCAGCCCCAGTCAGCAACTAAGCGCCCGGCAGCTGCTCGCTCACTGCCCCCAGCCAGCGGGGTGGGGGAGAGGATCGGAAGGGCAAAGGCAAGAAAACTTGTGGGTTGAGACAAGAACAGTTTAATAATTAAAATAGTAATAATGGTAATAATGATTATGATAATAATGATAATATAATAAAAAGGAAAATAACAATAGAGAGAAACAAAGCCCAAAAAAGAGAGAAAAAACAGCCAAACAAAAACCAACCAACCAACAGCAATGCAACCACTCACCACCACCCACCGACCAACACTGCCCCTCCCCCAGCTGGGATTGCTGCCTCCCCCCCCCGGCCAGCCCCTCCCAGGTAACACACTGGGCATGACGTGACATGATATGGAATATCCCTTCGGCCAGTGTGAATCCGCTCTCTTGGCTGTGCCCCCTCCCCTCCCGGCTGCTTGTGCCCCCGGCAGAGCATGGGAGGCTGGAAAAGTCCTTGACTCGTGTGAGCCCTACCCAGCAACAAGCAAAACATCGGTGTGTTATCAACATTGTTTTCATACTAAGTCCAAAGCACAGCACTGGGCCAGCTGCAGTGAAGAAAATCAACTCTATCCCAGCTAAAAGCACGACACCTTGCAAAACAGTTGCTGTCAAAATAGCGCTGCAAAAATTTCAATGCTGTGGCTTTAGACAACAAAGAGACTGAGCTCTATTCTGACTGTACTCTCAAAAATGCAGAGTGGGAAGAAAAAAAAAAAAGGGAAGAATCACAGAAAAATAAGAGAGAATTACTTCTTATCCCTTATTTCTCTAAGAGAGAAATAGAAGTGACCCTAGCATTTTAATGAGAACCTAAAATTGAATACCAAGGTTACCTGAGCATCACAGAAAAATGGCAGGAAAAAAAAAAGACTGGCCAGCCCTTACAGGATCCCAAATGAAGAGGACTGACAATTAATGTCCATTGACATGGGCTTATGGAAGCACATGTTGACTTGGATTGGCAAGATCTGCTCTTAAAAATACTATGATTTTGCCTGATAAATCTATCACATCTACATGCTTAGGTTTAGGTAAGGTATATAACTTGCACGTACGTATATATCTTACATATATAAGCTTACATATAAGACAGCACACGCTGAATAAAGAACTGCCAGCTACCAGCCATGAGATGAAACTGAACAAAGAATCACAGGGGAAGTTGTGTTTATATGCAGTATTGAAGGACTGGCTCCAGATGATACTGTAACATTTTTATAAAAGAGCCAAAATAAAAATTTCTATGAGAAAATTATAGACAGATGAAGTGGAGAATGACGACAGTGACACTTGATGAACTGGGGGAGCGAGTAGGGGCTGCTCAGAGCGCTACCGCCACCAAGTAAGACGTGTGCACAGTCTTGGACCATGGCAGAAAACCGCCCAGCAGATCCGAACACGACGTGAGACGGTCCTGGAACACGCCACGTGCATTGTTTTATTTAGGCTGCTTGTACTTAGGGCATAAATTAGCAGGCCATAGAACAGTAGCCCTGAAGCACGTGCAGAGAACACCGACAACTGCTACGTCCTCACTCGTACAACAGGGACTGGGCAGACCAGCCTGGCCCAAAGGTGGCCGGGGGGGTTTGCTGCGGGGACACAGGGCTCTGCCATGGGCAGAGCTCTTCCAGGTGAGTTCCAGGTCTTGGCTGGCACCTTGGTTGAGACCTAGACGTGTCGGTGAAGCACTCCCACTTAAAGGCTTGGCCAGCAAGGCAGTGCACTGAGCATGCCTCAACAATCCAAGAAGGAAAACTAGGAAAACTGCAAGAATATCTCATCCTAAATCAGGAACTACGGGACAGGGAACAGGCCCAGGGGGCTGCTGACACGGCTGCCAGTCATCGCAGGAGGCAGCTGCAAGCTCCTTCAGTTTCTCTTCTGACCTGCAATCATTCCTGCATGCCCAATCTGGACCAGCATAAAGGCGCTGACATGTCTTCCTCATCTCATTTTGACACTCTGCAGGGCATTGATCTGCATCATCCGCAGCGTGTGACAGAGACACAGGTCGGCCCTCTGCACGCGAGCCATGCCTGCCCTGCAGCTCTTCAGAGGCTTCGCTGATGAGCGTACACAAATGCTAAACAGGAACGGGGCGGGTAAGAGCCTGCATCACTTTTACCAGGTGACTGTTCTGGCAGAGGAGCACTGGCCACAGCTAACTGCTGAGATCAGAAAGAGAGAAGAAAGTGACCAGAGGGCACCCCCTTCCCTGCCTAGTGGGGTCTGCAGATGAGGTGCAGCTCTGTGCAATCTGTGCTACTGGAAGCAGCTGGCAGATCTAATAATACCAGCGTGGACACCTGATCACACAGCAGATGGAAAGGATGACTGGATGTTGCAATCTTTCTGCCACAGCTAGGGACACGGGATTTTCTTCACAGCAACAAGTAGCTTGATCTGAGAAAGCCACTGACAGCTTTGCAGCCTTGGCCCCAGTATGTCTCCTGTAAGCAGGCAGGGCATGGGGCTGGAGCACAGGCTGCAGGAAGATGCTTTCCAGGAGCCTGGCAGCGCTGCGCAAAGTAATGCAACAGAGAAAGATCTTGCTCTGTCACCACAGAAGCAGCCCCAGTATGAAAACCTTTGGCAGTTAAACAAGCCATTTCTCTGGAACAGGGATGCTGAGGTTAAATAGCGATCTGGGAACGTCTGATGTGCCCGACCGTGGCTACGCAAAGACAAATTGCTCTAAGAGAATTTGTAGGTGCCACAGAAGAAAAGACATCTTTGCTGCTTCCTGTGCAGCTCCAGCACGGATGTCACAAAAGATGCTTCTGCTGCAGACTGATGAGGCTTTGCACGGGACCCTTTTGCCAGTCTCCTAGGCTTATCTCTTCATCGGCTGCAGCTCACCCTCAAACCAGGCCACCCTCTGCGATCAGAGCTGGTCATGGCAGTACCCCGTCTCCCTTGCACAGAGGATGCAAAGATGCTCCCTTACAGTGTTTTAACCAAAAAACCTAGACAAACAAGATTCTTCTTTGGAGTCCCCCAACTGCAGAAGATGATCCATCAAAATGAGTCCTCAGATCTGATAGGCGTGTGTCCCTTTGGTGCACAGGAGGCAGCTATCGGCTCGGCACATAGACCTTGGGTCTAGCTGCTTACAGCAGCCCCAGTGAGATCTAATGGGTTTTATAAGGTGAGTCAGTAACTCAAAGCACATTGCTGCCACAGGGGCCAGAGAAACCAAACTGGCTCAAGGAATTAATTTTCTGCATGCAGACAGATGTACTAAAATGTTCCATCTCAGCACTTCTGGACCTGTTGCAGCAAGAAACCCACCAGGTGTTTCTTACTGACAAAGCCTTTGTGAGAGTGCAGTAGGTCAGCTCTACCTCACCCCAGGTCCCGGAGCGAGCCCGCACTGAGCGGCTCTGCGTACGTGGGGCAAGTGTGGCGAGGGAGCCTTTCTGCAGTTTAGCCTGGGTGCAACCAGCACAATTATCTTGTGGACGTTAATGGCTCCTTTCAGTTCATTATGTTACATGCTCCTGGATTTGGTTAGACTTACACCAAAATCAGCCGTCCACCCACCACATTTTATCAAGGTCTTATCTTCGTGAAATATCAAGCACCCTCCCACTGAGGGTGGGGATGAGGGCATCAGCAGCAGGGCTGAAGAGCCAGCTAATTACAAAAGCTGATTGAGGCACCTCAGTCCTGCTCAGTGCTCTTCACCAAGGTCCTTCCCTGCCAGCTCCACTAGGTACCAAAGGACTCGGCGCCACGATACTGCTAGTCTGTGGCACGGAGTGAGGGAGGAGAACAACTTTCAGAGACACACCAGTTGCAACCGAGTAACAGTGATTTCCGGGACTGACCACAAAGTTCTCAGGGCAAGAGACTTCCCCGCTCCTTTTACAGCCACTTGCTGCTTTTCTCCCGCGGTGCCTCACGTACTACAGCGCAGTCTCAAAATTACAGTTTCCCTCACTTCTGCAGTTACTGTGTTATACACACAAATTTATGCTCTTATTACGGCTGTATAGAGAAGCAACACACAATCCGCAGGATGAAATATTCCCCAAACCACTCATGCTCACCTGGGCATCAGAAGTGACTAAAAGCCTCAAAGTATCTGTCAGCAATGAAGTAAGCGCTCAGGGCTGTATAGTTTCCTAAGCAGACCTACAGCAAAGGGTCCTGGCTGCCCTCACCTGCAGCAAGCATTTGAGACAACACTTCCCGAAATGGTAAAAGTTGGGAAGTGCTCTTTGAAGAACAAACCTGACCTGCAGAGCAGTAAAACGGGATGAATTTTTCAAAGATGCAAGCACCCAGAAAACAATCAATTTTGTTCAAGCAAGAGAAGGATGAGTGCATGAGTACAATATAGCACAGCACGGTAAGCGTGAGGAACTGCCACAGAGGCTCTTCCCCTCACCAAGGTGGGCAAGAACACAGGGCTGTCTCCCCAGGGGGAGGAATGAAATCTGTTGCTTGGACCTTCCAGACAAGGCTCTACCCACTTAAAGCTACATATTAAACTGCAATAGGAGTCCTGGCGCTAGCAGTTTTAGGAGAGCAGGGAAAAGAAAACCTCACCAAATACAATTTCTGCTTCTTCACACTTCCCTGAGAAGTGGGACAGAGGAGAAGCAGAGGTAGAAAAGCAGGCCCTGGTATCCATGGGTGTGGAGTGCCTTCAGCTGTCAGGGACTTCAAAAGCTTCAGGGGCTGAACACCTAGAGAATACAATTACTCACACATAACCATTGCTGGTTATGTATTATGAATCCAGGACCACATCTTCCACATCTCCAGTGTGAAACTCACTGTAAAACCCTCAAAAGTCTCCGTGAATAATTTTATTAATATTTTCTAGAACCTCATCCAGCTAAGTAATGCAAAGCCTCAGCTGCATTTCCTACTTCATGCAACACAGATGCAGTAGTACGGAGGTCTTCAGGAGGCTAGAGTAAAATATATAGCGTGTAGCACTGAATTCAGTGAAAGAGTAAATATCTGGGGGATTCTCCAAAGTCCAAAGTGCATACTTTTGTGTTCCTACAAAACTATAAAAAGAGACTGCTTTTGCCTGCAAAAGAGCATGTGGAGTTTTCAGGATGTCTGAAAGGTGAAAGCATAGATGGGGAAGTTCAGGCCTCAGAGCACATTTTTGCACAGCTAGATGCCACTGGCAAAACCCACACCCAATTCAGTTTTAAAAGCAGGAGTCTCATTCAGATGAAATATGGAACAAAGTCAATTTATCTTGGCATTTCAGGCAAGGCTGGCTCCAGAGTACCTAGGACCCAGCTGGAATCTCACTGCAGCATGATTTCTCTATCTCCAGGAGCACAGGCTTGAATATGACATGCAAAGACAAGAATGGGCAGTGGCCTCAGGGCAGAAATCCAGGCAAGAAAAAGGCCTCCACAGATACAGGTTCCTAGATCAAACCTTTTTCAGTGCATGTACATGCACAAACCCATCCTATCTCGTCTTCACAAGGCTGAAAGTAGATCCCACTCCAAGATCTGGTCTGTATTTAGACACATACACACCATTTTAATATAAAATAGAGAAAGCTTAAAGTCAAATAACAAACTAGCTAACAACTAATATCACAGAATCCCTGTGGACTGGAATACTATGCCAAAACAGGAAAAGGAAAAAAATAACTCCCACCCTGAAGACAATGACAGGGAGGCAGAATGCTAAGGCAGATCAGAAGGCAAGATGACCAAGAACACGGCAAGAGATATCCATCGCTCTGCATACAAACTAGAAAATAATAATAATTAAAAAAAAAACAACCACAACAAACAACAAAAAACCCCAACAGGGCTTGCTGTATTAAAATTAAACACCCTGGTAGGAGCAAAAAGAAAACATCACTGTGATAATGTTGACCTCTGAAATGGGGGAGCTACTTGTAAATGAAGACACTTTAAATTAAAAGGAAATTACAAGAAGCATCTAAAAGGATAAAGCACATGTAGATAGCAAGAGAGACTGACGAGAAGCACCATACTGGAGGTGCAGAGTCCCCATATATGATTCTTCAAGATTTGGGAGCAGGGAGGCCAGGGCAAGTAAAAAGGCACTGGGGAAGGCAAAAACCCAGCAGCATCTTTCATAAACCAGAAGTCTTGTCCACAGCGGGAAAACACAAAAGAAAAAATGATGAGTGAAATGGGAGGCTAAATATGAAGGAAAAAAAACCAAACCAAAAAACTCAAAACCAAACCAAGCCCCAGCCTTTTCCAAGGAACACAGTAACTAAAACTTTTTCCCAGACTTCCTGGAGCGGGAAGCTTTCTGGAGAGTTTAAGGCTGAGAGATTAGCAAGGTATAAAAGAAAAGCTAAATTAATTCTTTGCACAGGCAGCTAATAAAGCTTAGAGAGGCTCCCACCCTAAAACCTTCTTTTACGTGGGACAGACCAGAGGAATTATTTAAAACTAAAGAACTAACACATCAGTAAAATCATACAAAAGTAGGGATGGGGAAAAGTTGATTTTCAGAGTCAGGTTCAACTATATCTGTATCCTTCCTGATAAGGTTTGTCTAGGAGGAGCTGTAGAGATTCAACCACTGGGAATATAAAACACAAGTTAGGAAACCATGCCAGCGCTTTGCCACTCTGATTAATGCTTTTCCCTAATGTCTACCTTGAATCTTTCCTATTATATTAAAAAAAAAAGCAAATACATTACTTCATGTTCTACACTACTGGGAATGTCATCAGTGTCAAAAGTCTTTCTAAAAACCCAACACACAAAATAGACCTTCCTGTTAGCTGAGAAACAAGCACGTTGATCTTTTGATATCATTCTTGACCAGTTTTTGCTAGCTGCTACTCATCTTCATATCTGCTAGATGCTTACAAATGGTTTCTGAATTCCTGCAAGAAATAACATTCTAAGATGAAGTTCAGGAGGAAAATAATTTCAAGCATTCAATATAAATGCTTCAGACTGAGAACATACCTTTTGAAGAACTAGTCAGCTACCTACTCCAGCTGACCTTTTTAATAATGACAATTGCAAAAAAGGTCTTATTTACAAATTGGCAGAATTAGATAACTCAGTTCTAAAGGAAAACGAGAAATCATGAACTGTGGTATGTAACCTTCCACTTGAATCTGCTCCGTTATCAGAGAAACAAAATGCATACAAATCATTAAAAAAAAAGCCTGAGAGAGTGGTGGACACTGGATTCACAACAGTGCAGACCAGCGTGTCTGGTATGTGAATGCAGCAAACAGCAGAAATTGCAATAAAGAGAATCAGCACATCCATGGATATGTATGGTAGAATGGGCAGGGGTTAAATATACAGCAGAGAATATCACAAACTGGTCAGTTTTTTTTGAAGAGTCAATGAGCAGGAGGAAATAGGTAGTTCAGTTGATCTACCCCCTACAGATTTGCAAAAAGCTTTCAAATAAATCATTAAATGTTTTACATATTAAGCTGCCATGGGAAAAGTAGTAAGGTTTGATAGACAGTTTTCAAAATGGAGGATGGCTACTGGAAGCGTTCCTTAAAGACTTAAGTTGTTCAACAACTACATAAATAATCTGAAAAAGAGGCAATGGATCCTTCAGAATGATCAAAACTAAAATAACTTGCCAAATTTTACAGCAGGATCTTGTGCTTTTCTGTGATATCGCCAGACGAAATTCCTCACTGACAAAAACAAGAACACGAAAAAAAGAGAAGACAACCAACCTCCACATGCACATTGGATAGACTCAAAGCCATCTATTACCACTTGGGACAGATCTGGAAGAAACTGGGGACAGAGTTCTAAAAATGTCAGTTTACAGTTAATTTGTATCAAAACAGCTAACATGTTAGGAAAGGAATGGAGAACAAAACAGAAAACACTTATGTTGCAATAAATGGTGTATCTGTAACTTGAAAGCTATAGGCAGTTCTAATCAGCCTAACTAAAGCATGTTGCAGAGCTAGACTATGTCAAAAAAAAGGGACAAACACAATCAGAGCTGTGGTACAAGACACTCTCTGGAATCCGTGGCTGTATCCAACAACAGCAGCTTGCTAAGCTCCATGGCCCAGGCATTCCATCACCTATGCTAAAAATTACTAGAATGATCCATGGTGCGATTTTGGCGTAAGTTAGTTATCACTCAATTTCTGGACACAGTTCAGGACCTAGTAGGAACCAGGGACCAACAGTCAGTTTGGATGCAGCTGCGCTACGTTAAATGCTAAGACAGTTTAATAGCACCAGCGTGGCTGGACTGTGCCAACTGACCTCAGGGCCAGAAAGTGGGTGCTGCTGTTATTTAATGATACAGATTCAGCCGTATGACCAGAGACAAGTCTAGGACTCTTCCGACTGGAAGAAAGGACATTGAGCGCAAAATTGTGAAAAGCGCTAACGGAGCGATTATTCGCTGATTTCTCGTAAGTGTTGGGGATATTGCAGTGAAATTGGCAGGCAGCAGGTTTAGACTGAAGTCTTCTTTCAAATAATGAAGTTCTATACAAAACACCCTACGAAAATCATCACCAAACATAAACCTGGTTTAAAATGCAATTAGACAAATTCACGAAGAGTTGGCTCATCAGGAAGACTCGAGTGTGTCCATAAGACGGAATGATTGCAACCTCTAGCTCAGGGAGCCCTTAAGTGGGGAATGGAAGCTGGGAAGGTGTATCAGGGAGTGGATCTGCCCGTTCTGTTTTTTCACTCTTTCCTTGGGCAACCAGTACGGGCAACCACCAGAAAACATTGACTAGAGTCAGACCTTTTGTCCAATCTCATGTAGTTTTTCTTACCTCCACTCTTCTGTGACTATCCTGTCTAGCTTATTCACCGAGAAAATAGCCACTATTAAAAGGTTTACAAGATGGAATGAAAACCTCATTTCAATCTCATATCAACCCATGACCTTCCACCTAGAAAACATAAAAAACTTTCAGAACCTTAGTCAATGATATCTATCAGAGAAAATGCTTCCCAAGAAGCAGCAAGATTTCTAAGGATAGATAGATGCTTGCCCCAGAAGCCACTGAGCAGCCTAGAAGAGCCACACCGAAGGACTCTGGAGAGAACAGTGGACGCAGTTACCTCCGTGTCCATCGTAGACTGAGAACATGGCTGTTTCACTGTCCAGCTCCGGTATGCAGTTGTGCGCATCCTGAAAGAGAGAGCAAAAGTCAGGAGTGACATGGATTGCACTAGACCCCTGCAGGGGCGCAGGAGAAGGGAGCAGGGAGGCTACGAGCACTGGCACAGGGATTGTCAAATCTGGAGGGAGAGCAAGAACAGTAAGCAAGCCTCCACACATTCTCAGAAGCTTACCTGGTGAGCACTGATCTTCAAAAATGGGGCACTGATCTTTAACATTACGGTGCTCTCTGTGCTAGAGCAGTAACACAGCCTTGTCACCGTGAGATTGTACTGAAAACCCCTTCAGATCCTCAGTACAACTCAGACATGGCCAGGCTCAAGCCAGAACCACATCCCTCTGCTGACGGTACTCGTAATGCCTACATTACTGCAGTAGCTCACAGTCCTTAAAGGACATGAGGCAGCAAGCTGTGCTCTGTTGCACAAACTGATACCTAGGCTGAGGGCTGTCTAGCTGAGCGTAACTACAGAAATACGAGTTACACTGGTACCGATACGCTGGCAACTTCTCCCGCACAAACGCAGCGGGCTCAGGGGCACCCACGGAGCTTGGCCATTCCCACAGACACTCTCTTCCCCAGTTCTTGCCAAACACGAGCCACGCAAACCGAAAAGCCACTCTGATGCGCTGACAAAGCCAGAAGGTCAAATACAGAGCCTCCTGACCTCATGCCTTCAACTAACCGTAGCTTTGCCTTTGTTTGTCTGGGTGAATACAGTCAGACACGGCAACAGCTGGCTACGGGAACAGCCCAATGAAAGGCAGCCTTGCAGGACACAGGATTACCACATCCAGTGAGAACAAACAACTGGGCTGGAAAACCTTCTCTTGGGGCAAAGGCTCCTTCCTGCTCTTCTTGCCACGTTGGATGCTCCAGGAAGGCACTGCTGGCCTCAGGCACAGCCACCTGACAAACAAGGCAAAGAACCCGGCTTCTCTCAAGTGCCTTTTAAGCAGCGAAGCAGAGGACAAGCAACCAGTCAACTAACAGTGCAAAAACCAAAGTACAAACCCAGGTATCACTTCCTAAGGCGAGGCCTACATCTTGGTTCTGGCAACTGTCAGAAACCCTGAGAATCTCCAGGGGCTAACCAGAGGGAAGGTGTGTCCCAGAGGCGTTTTGGTCTTAAATATCAAACTGCATCCAGCCCTTCCCTGTGCATGCTCCCAAACTACAAAGATCAACAACATACAAGCCATATACACTGCGCAACCTTTCTCCCCACAAGGTCTCACAAGAACAGCTGACTCTGAAGAAGGCACCACCCAGATTTTACAGCCAGGTGCCTGACCTTTCTCACCCTATGGGTAAGCAAACCGAACTTGGCTGTTCCAATGCAAAGGAACAGACAACTGAGGCATGGACTGAATCTTTCTCTTAAACCCTCCCCCTGCCCAACTGATCTCCTAACGTTCCTTAAAGTTCAAGCCCTAACCTACCAACTTACAGCCTGACCACACCCCACATGCTTTTGTTCAAGAACCACCATGTGATATTTTAAACAATGTGATCTAGTCTCTTTGCTGTGGTTCATCACTTTAAAGTTAAATGTGCTACAGTTGCCTCAAACCACTGTGCTTACTCCAAGCAGCTGGCTCAAAGATTCGCATGCGTCCATACTGCCAGCCATATCCTGAAATTTCTATACACACACATAGAGCTACTGCACAGCCAAGCAACAGTTGAGCTCTTCTTTTTTATTGTTGGAGTCCTTGGATAAGAGCCCTTCTCCCTCTGTAGTCCCACAATCTTATCAGAAGAGAACTCCATTCCCCTACAATTTCTATCAAGTGCTAAGGAAGACAGCAAAAGACAGGTTCTGGGTTTATGCAACACTTAGTGCAATGAAACTCCTGAAACCGTGATGAAAATAGTGTCTGAACAGGCAAATTACAATTTCAGTTCAAAATGAAAAAAATTACTCTGAATGGTAATGTAGGAAATTTAACCAGAGACTATCACTGGAGACAGTGAATGAAAATAAGAATAAGCAAAGAACCACCATTTTTATGCTCACTGCTCAGAGCATTTACAGAAGCTAGTGAGACAGCAAAACCACAACAAAGTGCCTGGGATAAAGCTCAGGTGACTAAACAGCAGTTTAATTAGAGCAAGTAACGCAAACGCTGCTGGGGAGGAAACTCAATATCGGCAGCAAAACCAGTGCCTATTCCATCTGCAGGGCACTCACCACAGCTTGTCCTGACCCCGGACCAAGGCACTGCAGCCAAGAAGGGCAGACAAGCAAGGCCCATACCTGAGTTGGTAGGAGACAGTTCAGCTCCCGTGCCGCGCACAGGACTTGCTCTACACTGCTCTGAGCACGAGTTCTCGTGTCTCCGCACCAGTCCGTGGCATTTGCAACACTAAGAGGAGCTCAGAGTGCATCTGGCTGACCACTAAGACCAACCCTGAGCTGCCAGCACAAGAGGCTGTCAGTTACATGTCTCCGTTCCTGCTTCCAGGCCTGGTAAGCTGCCTGCAGCGATTGTCCTTCAAGTAACCGTGATCTCATGCTCTTCAGACGAAGCAAGAGCTCACAAAGCCTGGGTGCCAGCTTTCTGCTACCTAGCCTTTCCCTCAAGGATGGCACGATTCCAGGCCTCCCTCAGCTACCTCAGTGGTTACTATTGCAGTACTGAAAAACAGTACGTTTGAAACATCAATCATCAAATTCAGCTGAAATTAGCAAAAAAAAGGTCAAAACAGAGTTAATTTGACAAATCTCCATATTTTGAACAAAATTCCTACTTTTTTTGAAGGAAGGACTTTTTTTCTGAGCCGAGGAGTGAAATGAACCTGCACACAGGGGTTGTTGGTGTCTCATTGTGGAAATACGGTCAGAACAGCAAAATGCTCAGAGAGGCCCCATCCAACTACCTCCAAAGTGCCTCCTGCACCTTTCATCATATCCCAGAGCACTCCTGTCTGTACCATAAAGCTGCCTTCAGTTTCTTCTCTTTCCTTATTTGCCCATAGTACCTAACACTGTTTTTTTGTATCCTTATCCTTTGTGTCCCTCATCTGCCCAAAACGTTTCCTTATTCACAAAGCAACCTCTCTACATTAAGAATGGATTTTTATTAGTGTTGCTTCAGACCCTTGCATACCTACCTCACTTGGGGGCTCCTAAAACCTAAGTTAAAGGCAACAGACAACTCCTTTACATAAATTTCTGCTACCTAAAAATGCCTGCGTCCTACCACTTGTACACACTCTGACTGGGTTCGCTAGCATAACACATAACTAAAACCTTAAGCGTAAGCATTTGCTCAGACCTTTCTCCAAGCCTTACAGAAGAGCAAAAGTACAATTAAACATGATGAAAAGGGAAAAACACAAGACGAGACACAGAGAAGAACACATAGCACCAGAATGCCGGAAAACACAACAGACCTGTCAAATTCTGCTCAGCTGTACATGAAACAATACATGTCTCTCTTCCATCAGAGACTCAGAAGCAATTTGCAGCAGGTTCAACCTGTAACGTAAGGATTCCTGCCGTCTTCTCATTTCTTGTGATAACACAGCTAAACCATGTCTACACCAATGCCCTCAGTATTGCTTCTGCCAACAAGGAGATAAGCAATAGACATTGGCTAGTGCAGAAAACACAGCTGCAAGCTCTGGGCCTCATCCAATTTCTGTAAAGGTCAACAGCAGTAAGAACAGACTTCAAAAAAGTGACATTACGAGCCAATGTCCCACCTGTGGGAGGGCTGCTTTAGCCCACCAGCATTATAAATAGGGGCAACTCTCTGCTCTCCCTCATCCAAGCCTGTCTCCTTAAAACACTTTCAGCCTCTGCGCACCAAGGATGCCAAAATGCTGCCTGCGTTCAGCCTCTTAGACATGAGCTAATCGCCTTGCAGAGATTACACTGCACATCACCTCAGTGTTCCAGGAATGTCTCTGTGCCACCATTTCACCCCTCCAGAGGTCACCAGGATGCACCAGCCTGCACACTATCAGTCACAGTCAGCTGAGCACACACATACTCTGAGTGCATCTTAAAGAGCACAAGCACCAATTCTCCTGCCTCTTCTACCCTGGAAACTAGAGCCCACGGTTTCACAAAGCTCTGATGCACACAGAAAAGAGGAAACACCCAGTCGCTGTTTTGTCACCAGTAAGACTGTTGTAACACTTTACCAGTAGTAAAGTATCCGATAGCGTGGCTCATGAAACCATATTTGCAAAGAATCAATCCGTGACAGTCTGAGTGGGATATCCTCTCCAAACCAGCCAAACGGCTACAATCAAGAAGGCAGCATTACCATGTTCAGCGGAATGTGCCCTGGGGGGTTGGCTGCAGGGACCAGTATTAATTCTTATCTAATTTAGCTTGGTTGCTGGCTGCCTAGAAGGGAAAATAAACCAGCAGATTAATGGTACTCACAGAGGGTGTTAAATTCAAAGAACGAGTAACTGCTGGCAAGGCAGAGAAGTAGTCCCACCAGGTGGACACTGCCCTTATACATGCAGGTTTACAAAGTAGTTCCAACAGACTCCCACCGGGAGGAACGTGGGCAAACAGCTGGCTCCTGCAGCCAGGTACTTATCTTGCGATAATTCATTTGCCCCACAACAAGCCTAGCTGATAGGATGGTAAAGCCAGGACTGGCTACAGGTGACTGAGAGCAGCAATGAAAATTCCTCCAACAAGTTTGCCTAGAAAAAAAAAATAAAAACAGGGAGAGAGAGGATAGAGAGACACTGACACTTCATTTCTGCCTGGGAAGAAAAGCAGGGATTTTGCCTGAGAATTTTTCGTATGCTTTGACTTGCTGCTTCATCCCAACCACTAAGCCGTCCCTTCTATCACTTTTTAACACAAGCCTCTCATTCCCTACAGAGATTTTCAGGCTGTACGTGGCAGGAGAGCCCCCAGTGAGAAACCGCGCGGTGCCCCCACGAAGCGGTGTGGCTCTCCGGCAGGTCGCCGCGGGAGCCGGGACAAGCGGCAGCCCACGGGCATTCCGGCAAGGCCACAGCAGCACCGGCCGAGGCCGCCCCTGCCCGCTCCGACGGGGCGGGCATCGCGGCCTCAGCGCCTGGCGCCCGCGGGAGGGACCGCCCGCCCACCCCCCTCCGGTGGGCGCCGGCAGGGCCGTCGCGCCGCCCGCCCGACGGCGCAGGACACCGAGAAAGGACCACGGGAGAAGGAAGCCTCCCCGCCAGGCTCGCAGCTGGAGCCGCGGTGCCGGGTGCTCCGCGGCAGCCCGGCGCCCACGCCCCGCTCACCTCCATGGAGACGCGCCAGCCCTGCATGGCGCTGAAGCCGAAGTGGAGCGGGCGCGGCCCGAGCCCGGCCCCGTCCCCCGAGCTCTTCACCGTGTTGGGCTGCGACAGGTAGGCGCCCATGGCGCCGCGGCGGCCTCCGCCGGCGGACCGGCCCCCGGCGCGGCGGCCCTGCGCGGAGGGACGGCGGCAGCACGTGCGGCGGCAGCCGGGCCGCGCGCGACCGGACCGTACCGGGCGGCACCGGGGAGCGCGGGCAGCGAGACGGCTAGGGCGGCGGAACCACCCACCAGCGAGCCGCCGAGCGGAAGTCGCGCGGCCGGAAGCGGGCTATAGAGGCGCCACGGGGGACGGCGCTCAGCCCGCGCGGCCGCGGCCCGGAAGCGCCTACCATAGAGACGAGCGACGGCTAGCGCGGCACAGGGGCCGGGAGCGCGCTCCGCTCGGCGGCCTCAGGCCCGCGGGGCTCGGCCGCCGCTCCCGCCGCCAGCCTGTCAGCGGTGCGCGGGCCCCGCCCGGGCCTGCCCGCCTCTGGCTGTGAGCTGCTCTGCAGCTCCCTCCCGCCGGTGCCGCGGCCTCCGCCGGGGCCGGGCCCCGGCCGCACTCCGTAGGCTGTGGCAGCCCTTGGGAGGCCAGCTCGCCCTGCCGCCCCAGGGAGATGAAGCCGGTGGCCGCCCCAGGCAGCCACGCTTCGATCAGACTCATCGTACGGCGAGGAGGAGGGACAGGGGACTCGGGACCGGCGGTACCACCGCCTGCCTGTGGCATGGGGCGGCCCCACGCTCAGGTGTCCGGCTGGAGTGGCGCACCCTCATAGCGTGTGCCTGGGGCCTTCCAGCCCGCCAGACGATATCCCGCGGCCCCTCACACAGCCGGGGGCCCAGAGTGCCACCAGCACCCGGTATAAGCTTAGCCCCGCCTATTGGCCAATCAGCGGAGGCTGACGGCCCCTCTCCCGGGCTCTCATTGGCTATCGTGCGGGGCCAGGCCGCCCGCCCCCACCGCCCCGCCTCACAGCCCGTCACGCACCGAGCGCGCGGGCGCCCCCTATGAAGTTATATACCCGGAGCCCCGCCCACCGACCAATTGGTGGAGGCTGACGGCACGCTCCCGGGCTCTGATTGGCTGTCGGGCGGGAAGCCCTGCCCCGGACGGCGCGTTACGCAGCGCGGCGGTTGGCGGCGGCGGCCCGTCGGCGGAGTAGCGACGCGCTTGGGGACCGGGAGGTGCCGGGCGAGCCCGGTAAGTGTGCGGCTCCCCCGTCCCCCGCCTTGCTCCCCTCTCTTCCCCTGTGCTGCCCTCCGCCGTCCTCGGGCTAGGGCCGGAACCGGCTCGGTCGGGCGCCGCCAGCAGGCCCGGGGTGCGGCCCCCGCTGACAGGCCCGGCGGGCGCGGCCCGGTCCGGCCCAGCGGGCCTGGTCTGCGCTCAGAGCCGTCTCGCCTCGCCTCGCCTCGCCTCACGGCCCGCGCCTCTGGCCCGCAGGTTGTGCGACCGCAGCATGTCGGAGGGCGAGTCCAAGCAGGCGCCGAGCGGCAGCTCCGACTCAAAGCCGGAGTCCGCGTCGTCTGGCCCGGGAATGACCTCAGTGTCTGCGCCGGTGACTTCCGCGGCGCCCCCTGAGGAGGAGGAGGAGGAGGAGAGCGAGGACGAGTCTGAGATCCTCGAGGAGTCGCCGTGTGGCCGCTGGCAGAAGCGGCGCGAGGAGGTCAGTGCCGGCGCCGGTGCCCCGGGCTGGACTGCCGGGCGGGGCGGGGGAGCCCTGGCCGAGCCGGGTGGGGCGCGGGGCCCGGGCGGGCTCCTGTCCTGTCCTCCCCCGCCGGCTGTCCTCCTTCCACCTGTCCCCGGGTCGGCCTAGGTCGCAGTGGTGAGCGCCGGTCACGCTCGCGGGGCGGCAGGGAGGTGGATAGCTCTTCGTAAGCTGTGGGGCTGCCTTTATTCGGCCTCGGGAGCGTCGAAGCCAGAGCACAACTTGCTTTTCTCCCTGCACGTTCATTGTGCTGGAGGCCCTTCTGTACGGATGGTGTCAGGGCCAGCTGTTGCTGCTGTGCTGAGCAGGGAGTGTCTCCAGCACTCCTATGTGCATCTTGTTTTACAGATCTTTTGCTCTGGGAATAACGGAGGGCAATGACTAGATAGTTCTTGGTGTTAACTAAAGAGTGTGAAGTGAACAGTACCTGCTACGGAACAGCCAGTTGCCCAGTCTCATCAGCTTTTGAATTATGCCTTGGCTTTGGTTTGCTTTGAAGCCTTCAATTAGGTTAAAGCATAGCCAGTTCATGCAGATTTGTTTCTTGGCTAGTCCAGTTTGCATCCACTTCTCAGTGTGTATACCAGAATTGTCCTGTATGAAGACACAAGTATTGTTTTGAACTTCTCCCTTTTCCACTCTCTGCTGTGCCCTGTTTATCTTATAGGGGGCTGTCTCCACAAACTGGTTTCTGGCTCATGTTGGCTCAGTGAAACCTGCTCTGGCTGGGCAAGCTGTGTAGCTGTGGTAGTTGCTGAAAGACAGGAAATGTTAACTCCAGTGCTGCAGTACAAGTGCTGATGTAGCTTTTCTCAGCCAAGTCAGGGCTGAGCATAGAGGTTTGTCTGCTTTATGCATTATTGTACACACAGGGTAGTTCAAACTCTGGTGGTGGTGAAAGAGTCATTTATTCTGATGTAAATTTGGAGGTCAAAGTAAGGTCAAGGATTCCCCACAGTTCCTTACCTTTGCTTGTTTGAAAGCTCTCTTGGTTTTGTTAACATAAGCCAAATCCTAGCATGGTGTAGTAAGAATATGCCTTTTCTGGTGACGCTGTAGGGTTTGGGTTGCAATGGGGAGGGCATCTGTATGAAGCTTTAAGTCTGTCCTCCACAACATATTCCTTATGATAACTTGAAGTGCTTTTTCCTGTGTTCTGTGCTGGATTGGCACACATTAGGGAACAAACCTGATCTTCAGTTTGTGTAGTTTTTTCAATGTTTTTTTTTTATACCCAATCATTTTGACACAGAAAGATAAATTTACTTCCAGGCTTTTATGTACTCTCCTACATAAATGTAAGATTTGGTAGGTTCTAGTATTTTCTTTGGATTTCAGTTTCCCCATCTGCAGACAAATTAAGGCCCAAACACAAGAAGTTCCTTAAAATTTCGGCGTGCCTAAATCACTCTCTTCTAGCTTGAGAACAAGAGTGGCTGGTTGGTTTGAAGGCAAGCCACCTCTATATGTTAGACACATAAGCTTTGTTCCACCTTACAGACAGAAGAATGACTGGTGAAGGCTGCAAAATGAATTGTTGTCTGGCCTGGGGTAAACTCAGGGCCTCGATTCTCCAGCCTTCATCCGTCAAGGTTGCCCCACCTCCCCACAGGAAGCGCTGATTTGGTGCTGACTGATAGCAGCTGCAGTTGGCCGTGTGTGGGCCCTGTGCCTCATGTGTGTGAAAAAACAGGCTTCTAGTGATCCTACAGTTAAATTCTGTTTTGCCTCTTAATTACGCACGTAAATTTGTGGCTTGATTAGACCCAGGCTTGTGGAGTGGCATTCATTCACTTTAACCATATGACATCATACTTTTTTTGCTGTCTTCAGCTTTTGGGCTGATCTGTTCCCTGGAGTAAAGTCTCCCACCACAGATACTCTGGCATGAAATTTATTTTGGAATAACAGCTTTACTTTCTGAGCATCCCAGAATAGCAGAGTAAAGTGTCTCTCATGCTGGCGTGGTGTCCCTGTAAAGGGCTGTTAGCGAGACTGCTCAGCCACACTGGTTATTCCGGTCAGTGCAGCTGTGTAGACAGGCTCTTACTGGCAACCCCTTGGCAGGGTGGAGGTGTTACTCCATGGGAAAGGATGTGCCACCCCCTCCCCCGGTGATGCAATCCTGATTTTTTTTTTTATCTCAGCAATATCTCCTCTGGATGCTGAATTAGGCAGTCACCTTGGAGGCAATTTAATGTGATAATCTGGAGAGGAAACAGCATGCGTGGTCGCAGGCAGAGCAAGACTCAGCACTACGTGTGGTCTGGTAACCCCAGATGTTACATTCTTTGCTTCTTCCTTTGAGTCGCGTACTTGTATGTACATTTGGAAGTGTAATAACCTCATTTTTAAAAAATTATTAATGGCTGTAGAGTCTTTGTAGTCACCCTCCTAGAACAGAGGTGACGTTGCACAGAGGCTGGGCGGAGGGGCCCCCTGTGGCTCCGAGGGAGCAGGCCGTCTCTGTGAACGGGAAGGGTGTAAGCGCTCAGGCCATTTACCGTAAATTAGCAGATTTCAGCAGAATAAGCCGCAGCGTGAATCCCGAGCACGCCTGCCGCCCGCCAGTGCCGCCGCGGCGGGTTCTGGGCACAAAATGGTCGAGGGCCGGCAGAAAGGTGGCCGTGCCGGTCCTGCTGCCTCCGAGGCGCTTCTCCGCCCGGGGGAAGCCGTGCCCCCGCCCCCCGAGCGCCCCGGCGCAGAGCGCGCCCCGCCGCCGGCCCCGCCGGGGCTGGGAAGGCACCGGCCGCCGCGCCGCGGGCGGGGCGGGGCGGGGCGGCTCCCCGAAGGACGGCTGCTCCAGCCAGTGGCAGAGGGCGGCAAGCGTTACATCACCAGCGCCAGCTCCCATAGGCTGCTCGCCGCCTTGGCCACGCCCGGCGACGCCCTCGCGCCGCGGCGGCTCCGGCGGTGCTCGGCTCCGGGCCGTGGCGCGGTGCCGGTGCCGGTGCCGGTGCCGGTGCCGGCCCGGGGGCAGGGGAGCGGGCGCCGGGGGAAGCGCAGCTCTGCCGGAGCAGTCGAGCGGGCGCTTCCGGAGCGCCGCCTCCGCCGTGCGGGGCTGCCGCCCGGAGCCCCGCTGCTTGCTCCGTCTTTGTTCCGCTGCAGTGATCCGAGTCACATGGGGGCGCGGCAGGCCCAGCCGGTGCCCGGGTTCTCCAGTACACGGGGCGTGCGCCAGGGCATCGGCCTGAGTGTGCTTGTGTCCAGGCTAAGCTAGCAAGGCAGCAGAGGCTATCCTGGGAGTGCGGAGGGAGAAAAAAGTTTCGGTTGTTAGTGGGGTTGCGAATTACTTGCTTGTATTTTAGCTAGCGGCCTAGGCTAAACTATATCATCTAATATAACTTAAAATATATTGGTTTACAAGGGAAAAATAATGCCGGGCACAAGTCTAAACTAGGAGAGGAGTGGCTGGAGAGCAGCCCAGCAGCAAGGGATGTGGGGGTGCTGGTGGGCAGCAGGCTCAACAGGCGCCAGCTGTGTGCCCTGGCAGCCAAGAGGGCAAACCGTACCCTGGGGTGCCTCACACCCAGTATAACCCACTGGTGGGGTGCCTCACACCCAGTATAACCCGCTGGTCAGAGAGGGGACTGTCCCGCTGTATTCAGTGGTGGTGCAGCCTCACCTGGAGTACTGTGCGTGGTGCTGGGCCCCACCACTTGAGAAGGCTGTGAAGGTCCCTGCGTGCGTCCAGAGGAGGGCACCGAAGCTGGGGCTGGGAGGCACGTCCTGTGAGGAGCGGCTGAGGGCTCTGGGTTTGTCGCGTTTGGAGAGGAGGAGGCTGAGGGGTGACCTCCTTGCTCTCTGCAGCTTCCTGAGGAGGGGACGTGGAGGGGGAGGTGCTGATGTCCCTGGCATCCAGGGACAGGACAGTGGTTCAAAGCTGCACCAGGGGAGGTTCAGACTTGACGTGAGGAAGGATTTTTTTTACTGGGAGGGTGGTCAAACCCTGGAACAGGCTTGCTGGAGTGGTGGTCGATGCCCCAAGCCCGTCAGTGTTGAAGAGGCGTTTGGACAATGCCCTTAATAACATGCTTTAATTTGTGGTCAGGCTGTTGGACCAGATGAGCCTTGTAGGTCCCTTCCAAGTGAACTGTGATTCTGTTCGATTCTGTTCGATTCTGTTCGATTCTGTTCGATTCTGTTCGATTCTGTTCGATTCTGTTCGATTCTGTTCGATTCTGTTCGATTCTGTTCGATTCTGTTCGATTCTGTTCGATTCTGTTCGATTCTGTTCGATTCTGTTCGATTCTGTTCGATTCTGTTCGATTCTGTTCGATTCTGTTCGATTCTGTTCGATTCTTGCTTAAACCTCAAATGTAAAAAAGGGTTGTGTTGGTTCATTGGTTGTAATTTTTCCTAGAGACAGGAAACTTCTATGGTGTAAAGTGTGTAACTGCTGTGGAAGTTCAGAGTAGTGTTTTAAAATCAGATGCTACTCTGAAATTTTTAACTAAGAACCCGTTTTAACTGATAGAGAACACTTACCTTCCCCAAAGTTCTCTTCTTTGTAGAACATTTAATGAATAGTGCATATGGTAATGCTTTGATATACCTTAAGGGTGAGGTTGCTGCCAGAGTGAGATGGCTGGGAGCGGGAGGGTAGAGGGTAAATGTGGCTTGTCCCATAGGATACTTATTTACTGTTCGTTAAACAACTTGTACAACAGAAGACTTAGTATTGCTCTCCTCTTTCCTGCACTGTATAACCAAGGTGTTTTCAGGCGTCTCTCCTGTCCTTAAGCGGCACAGGGACCCTGACGCTGCTGCTGCTGCTGTGTATATGTTGCAAGTGTGGGTCTCCTGGTGTGTTGCAAACCGTATTGCTTTCCTGCCTGAGCTGAATCCCTCTCTGCAATTGTAATCACGTACCCTTTGCTCTCTTAACATATTCAAAGGTGAGGCTTTAGCCTCTACAAGGAGCCGAAGATAAACTTTTGACAGGGGAATCTTGTCTCATGATAGACAGGTGTAGAGAAAGGGCTCACTGCTTTACGTTAGGAGAAACACAGGAGGGAGAGACTGAGGCTGACCGGCTCTCCAACCTTGTGCTTTCCTTGGTCCCTTTTGGCTTTTGTCTCTGACAAAAACCTCTTTTTCTGTTGTCCCTATATGACACTCCATTTTCTTCTTTCGGTCAGCATGCATACATAATTTATTTTTCTTGGGTTGTACAAGTATTTTCAGAATTATCTGCCATGTCTGCTAGGAATAGAAACTTCTTAAAAGATGGATTGCAGCGACACGCTTGCAGTTCGTTTTTAGACTCATGCCACTGGCTGATACTAAACCTGAAATGGAGAGCTTGGACTCAGTGCCTACTGTTCCTGAGAGCTACATGGATCATACAGAAAAGTGGCCCAAACATAATTGTAGGAAAACTTGTGCTCTGCTGCAGCAGAATCTTTCTTAATTTTCAGCGCAGTATTACTGTGTTGGTTTGGCAAGCTTATGTTAGTGGGAGGGACTTAACCATTCACAGACTTAGATTGTCCTACAGTTTGTCATGTGTCTAATAGCTATCTATTGACAGGATTTCTTTCTATGCCTTTTTTGGGTAGGAAAACACTGTGTGATTGCATTAGCCAACACTTTTTGTTATAAATACTTTGTTGTCATCTTTGTAACATGTTTAGTAAATAACCCATTTAGTGCCATTGAATGAATCTGTATCATATTGTGGGTGTGGGAACAAGTAGGTTCCCTTTTAGGTATGTGTATGAGCATGTCTGTCATGGTTAAGAGATAAAAGGACCAAGCAGACTTGGGTACGCTAGGCGTCCTCTTCTGCAGGCTCCTTGTGAGGTGTAGTCAGTTGTAGTACAGCTCTTGCCAAAGGCTGCTTCGTTCCCTGATACAGAAGACTTTGCAAGGATGTGAAGCCTGGCACGTAGAGGGGAAAAGAGAGATAATGGGAGAAAGGGTACTAGTCTCTGCTTAAATACCTTTGCCCTTTGCCTGAGGATACCTCAGGCCGCTCAAGATTAGCAGGAGAACCTTGTACCATTCTTGCAGTCCTGCTTGCATTCAGTCCCTTGTCTGGGAACTTGCCCAAGTGCTGACTCGCTCAGTCCTGTGCAGATGGGAGACATAAGGGTTGTACTTCTTTCCTAGAGATTCTGAAGTCTTGTGGGTGATTTCCAGGGTGGCTGAAAGGTGATGGTTGAGTTCTTGCTCGCCATCGACAACGTTCCTTGAGAAAGACATGACCTTGTGGTTGTCTGATTGTGTCCCGTGCTTGATGTGTTGCTAACCTTTTTGTAAGCTCAGCTGCTGGGGCACTTTTGGTCTGGTTTCGGTTGGGATAGAGGTAATTTTCTTCCTAGTAGCTGGTACAGTGCTGTGTTTTGGATTTAGTATGAGAATAATGCTGATGGTTTAGTTGTTGTTAAGTAGTTTTTACACTAGTCAAGGACTTTTTGGCTTCTCATGCCCTGCCGACAAGAAGCTGGGAGGGGGCACAGCCAGGATAGCTGACCCAAACTGGCCCAAGGGATAGTCCATACCATGTGATGTCATGCTCAGTATATAAACTGGGGGGAGTTGGCTGGGGGGCAGCGACCGCTGCTCAGGGACTGGCTGGGTGTCAGTTGGTGGGTGGTGAAGAATTGCATTGTACATTGCTTACTTTGTATGTTCTAATATTATTATTATTATTTTCCCTTCCTTTTCTATTCTACTAAACTGTCTTTATCTCAATCCACAAATTCTACTTTTCCCCCCCCGATTCTCTCTCCCATCCCACTGGAGCAGGGGGAGTGAGCAAATGGCTGTGTGGTGTTTAGCTAGCTGGGTTAAACCACAACAGCTTTCCATGTTATGCCCCCACTTCAGTGGCTGCTGAGATTGAGAGGTTCTTTTTTGCCTCATCCCTGGGGAAAAAAGTCTTGTATAGAAGTGTGTCTGTCTGTGCATACAGTGGTTGCTATGTTAATTCATGTCTTCCTATCTCTGGTATTTTCCACTGTGAGATAAACTAGATGCAGTGTGCAGTCCTTCATAGCTTCCTTTACTCTAACATGCAGACTAAGATAGGATAATGAAGTTCCATGTGGACCTGGGTTTCAGGTCAGGTGCAGAACTTGAGGACCAGTGTTTGAGGCAGCATGCACTGCGCCTGTGGGTACGTCCGAGTTCAGTGTTCAGTCTGGCTGTTCTTCATTGTATACCGTTGCTGGAAGTTCAGAAGGTTACTGTAGGCTGCACTACTGTCTTTACTGCACTGCCATTAGTTTGCTTCTTATTTTCTTAGGAAAGACCTTGCTGTCACTTGGGTAGGTGGTTCCCAGCCGTTCAGGGGCTGTTGATGGCTAGGTGGTGGGGCATTATAGCTGAATTCTAGTGCTCGGGCTAACATGCGCTCTTGATCCAGGCCCGTGCTATGAAATGTTAAGGAAAGAGCTGTGGTTTATGGTGAGCTGAGCCCAGAAACACATGAAATGCATTTTACCTCTTTGTTGTCTTTTCACTCCTAGTGGGAATCTTAGTTTCTTGAATAATTTTTCATCAGGAGCTGATTGACTTTTGCACCTCTGGAATTACATTTCTTCAAGGAGGGAGAGTGCAGGGTTCTTGGAGAGAAAATGCCAATAGATCGGGTGTATGGATTCTGTGATGCTTGAGTCTGATTTCTTAGCTGCTTTTGTGACTGGAAAGAAACTTGCTGAGGCACTAAAAGATAAGCACCAGTCTTTTTTTTTTTTTTCCTATCACACATCTGAATTTCTGTATGTGGGAATGTGAGGCATTGTTCCTTGGGAAGGTGGCATTTGAGATGCTCTGAGCTTTGGATTCTGCTGCTGGAGAGAGGATGGGTTGCAGAGATTCTCAAAGCAAACTAGTGCTAGGAGGGCTGCCAGCTTTTTGACAGGCTTTGGCAATGGACCTGTGTTGTTTGTTTTTTTTTTTTTCCAGCTGGTGGAGAAAACTAATGCTGTGCTGTAGTTTTTATGATTTTACTTGACCATCGGGAAGATACTCGAAAGAGGGAGTACGTGCAGCCTTTTAACACTTATATTGGCTCATCTAGGGGCTTCCTGGAAGGAATGAACCCTTGAGATGTGCTTGAATGAGATGGGGGGCACTGCAAGATGAAGAGGGAATTGAGCCTTTGTCTTGGGCCTCTTGTCTGCGCACCCGTTATGTTCTTGCTTATTGACTGTAACAGACAGCTGGCAGCTCGCTTAGTGCCGCCCCAGCCAGCATCGCTTCTCAGCCTTTATGCTGCCTCAGTGGGGAAGCAGGCGCAGCCAGAGCAGCTGCCTGCTGCTTTTCTAGCTTTACTGGGTGGTTAGAGGTGCTAGTTACACTCCAGCTGCCTGTGACCGAGGGGTGGGGTTTGCTCTGCGTTCTTGACAGAGTTGTTCTAAAAATAACGTGGTCCACGTAGCTTACGAGCAGCACCAGCGTGTTCCCCTTGTCAGACCTCTGTCTCTTTAGACCTGCATTGGGAGGCCCAGGGGAAGCGATCACAATGTCATGGTTGGTGCTGTTTGGTGGGGGTCAGATGTTATAGCCAGGCTTATGCTTGGGAAGGAGCTTACTGCTGGGCCAGTGGAGGTAGGAGGCTGCTTGCTGTCTCTGACTCCAGGTCCTGCCTGCAGCGAGGCAGTGTGGAAGTGCTGAGGCACAGTGAAAGCATGGCCGGCCACAAATAGGCTAGCACAAATGGGAGCATGGTGCTTCTCTGAGCATCCCGTGTTAACACAGGTCACATGAATAACCCTACCCTGTTTCTAAGGATCAGTGCTCAGGGAAAATCCCGTGTCATGGGTGTCTCTAGTGCCTGTCTCCTAGGCCCTCTGTCTCTGCAAAATCTGGCCCCAAGACCTTTTGTCCTAACTCTGGCTAGTCTGGCTGCAGTTCGCTAGCAGATCTGTGTGCTCGGGTGTGCACATACACAGAGAGTAAAGAGGATGCTTGCACAGAAGATAGTTTGAAAAACAATATAATAAAAAGACAGTTCAGGTGGTAGTGATCAGGCACGGGACTTGGCTAGTGGCTTATCTTGATTCTTCTCTTTCCACACTTTTTGCCCTTCCTTCAAAAGTCCCATGAATATTGTACCCAAATCCTCTTGTTTGACCCCAAAATTGCCCACCTCCAACATCCTATTTTAAGTCCTATATTCCTTTACGCAGCGTCTCCAGCTGGCTTGCGTAATATTGCTGAAGGGGTGTCTCCTGTTGAATTGCCTAGGTGGGTTTTCCCAATAGGGACAATGAGTTAATCGCTCTCCTCTGTGGCCTTGGGGGTCCTCGGTTCAGTGTTTCATCTATCGTGCATTAGGCTGTCTGGGTTCCCCATCTGGTTCTTCTGATCACTGATGTGTTCTTGCTTCTACTTTGAAAAGCCCTTACCCAGATACCTTTCCACAGCAGTTTGATGAAACTTTGTTGGCCTGTTACTTCAGGGAGACTTCAGCAGCTCTGTCTGGAGTTGAGCGAACAACTGTTACAACGCACAAGGAGGAAGAATGCAACTGTAAAAAATGCAATTACAGCAGTAGTAAGAATAAAGAGAAAATGTGTAATTACGATACTGCTGGATAGAAAACGAACATCCCATGAATATGTGGAATTCTGCTCTAGCTTTTTTATGGTTAGGTGGCAGAGCCAGAGCTTCTGCTGTTAAACCACCAAGTAAGAAAGTGAACAGGAGAAGAATGGAAAAAAAGGCTAAGGTGTCTTGCTGTGACAGTCTCACAGTAATTGGGAGTTGAGAAAATTTGAGCCAGCTAGTGTATGTGGACTGTTGTATTTAGTAGTTAAATATACATGTTTCAGCTAGTTTAATTTCAACTTGCAGTCATTTTTACTTCTGATATATATCCCATGGTAGTCAGCTTTACAGTTTAATATTTTTATATATATATGCTAGGATCAAGTGCTTCTTTATCTTTCTTTTCAAAATATGATGTTTGATCACTTAATTGGCTGCTTTCTTGCTCTTGTATTATCAGAAATGTGAAAGAATTACTTTCTATTTGTATTCTGTGTGCCATAAGAGATTTTTACAAGTATATTCAAGATTTGTGCTAACAGCAGTATACCAATTTTTATGGCATTTTCTATTCGTTTCCTTGTAATTCCTAATACTGATCTTTTAACACCTCCTAAGACTAAGGGATTTTTTTTGAGTTATCTGCAGTGATTTGAAGATCTCTCTACCAAGTGAAAGTGTCACAGAATAACAGGATGGGCTAGCACAGAATGAAAGTGGCTAACTTGGAGTTTATCCTGTGTTTTTTCTCCTCTTTGGTGTTTTGTATTACTGGCACTCATCTGAGCTTACTGCCCCTGGGTTCAGTACTGAGAAGTTCCTGAACCTCCCAGTCAGTTCATATCCCTGAGGACAGTCCGAAATATAACTACCTGTCGATGTCCTTGGTGTCGTATGTTTGATGAGGGTGTTGATAATCGTAGAATCACAGAATCATTAAAGTTGGAAAAGACCTCCGGGATCATCAAGTCCAACCCCAGCCCAACACCCCCAGGCCTCCCAAACCATGGCCCCAAGTGCCACGGCTGCACGGTGTTTGAACCCCCCCAGGGACGGTGACGCCCCCACCTCTCTGGGCAGCCTGTGCCAGGGCCTGACCCCTCTGGCAGGGAAGGCATTTTCCCTCACACCCAACCTAACCCTCCCCTGACGCAGCCTGGGGCCGGTTCCTCTCGCCCTGTCACTGGTGCCTTGGGAGCAGAGACCAGCCCCCCCCTCACTCCAGCCCCTCTCAGGCAGCTGCAGAGAATGGTACAGGAGTGATAATAGTACAGTAGATCTAGAGGTACTGGTGAGTCACCATAACCTTCCTAATGGCCTTCTATCAGAATGGTTTTTTTTTGGTGGGATACTGGTTTTTTTCCTCCTCCCTTACTTATTTTGCTGTGCTGTTCCTGTTTCCCTTTGGGAGTTAGGGATGAGGAATTCATTGCCTCTTCCTGCTTCCGTAGTGCAGCTCAGTAAGATTGAACTCTCTTTGACTCCATTGGATTGCTCATTTGTTTCAAAGCACCTGACGAAACCAAGCATTCGTCCCCTTGGGCTCCTAGCAGGCAACTTATGTGTTTGTTTATGTTATCCATTAAATGGATGGCAATGATGCATGTCTCCCCGTGGGACAGCAAGAGCAGTGCTCTTCCTCTTCAAAGCAACTTGACTCTTGCAATCCTTTCTTTTAAGTTGCTAATGTACTGGATGGAGAGTTATCTGTCACGTATTTTTTAGTGAAGCCTGTCCCTCAGCATGTTGTTTAACCAGAACCGTCAAATGCTTTCGGAGAGGCTGGATGGCCACTGGGCTCCCGTCTGTGTGACGGCGGTGTGGTTCAAAACCCACTGCCTTTCTGACTGAACGGTTGCTGTTCTCGCTGACAGGATGGAACTGGGCTCCTTGAACTGTTTCCTGGCTCCAAGCTGTGCTCTGCCCTTTGCAGTTCAGTTGTATGGCCAGCACGGAGCAGGAGGTGGCAGGGACGCTTACTGTGTGCGCTTAAAAGTATGTCTGGTTGTGGCTTCTTTCTCAGGGCGGCATCTCCTGAGCTGTTGCATGTGAAATTACAAGGGAGGGCAAGCTCCAAGTCACGGTAGGCGTCTAACTCTGTGTTTAATGGTCAAGATTTGTTTGTTTGGTTACACAAACAAACTTATTGCTAATATATTTTATCTTACTACTTGTTCCAGCCTGTAGCTGGCTGGAAGAGCCAACGTTGCATTGGTGATAGTCAGATTTTCTTTTCCTTGTACTTTTGATTGCTATATGAATTGGTTTGCATAGCATGGTAATAACTGACATTTCCTTTCAGTGAGATTCTTATATTACACTAGTTATTTTCATTTTATTTTTGAATTAACACCTTTCAAGCATTTTATAACCATGAATGTAATTACAAAGGCCAGTCCTGTCAGTTCAATGAAAACATGAAGTAGGCTTGCTTCTTTGTTCTGTTGGATTTTTTTTTTCCCTTTTGACTGCAGTAGATCTTGCATATTTTTTTTTGTTTGTTTCACGCTAGATTAGCTTCAAACTTCTGAGATGGCTGCTTTTATTTCCTCTTTCTGTTGGTAAATATGCTACTTTTTTCTTTTGCGGCAGTTCAGTGAGAAGTAATGTTCCTCTGTGGTCCAGCTACTGTCTTCTGTAGGTATATTATCTCTGTTCTCCAGCTTTTGCCAAGCTGGTTGAGCAGAGCTTTGATCTTTTTGTCTGGCCAAAACAAGTGGCTAGGGTAACTTCTTAACATGTTCATGCTACTCTTAACCAGACACACTGCTTTTCCTAAGTGTTTGGCCTAACGTGGTGCCATTCCTGATCTCTGTTCTTCAATGTGCAGTTTCATTCTGTACTAATATTCTAATTATTGTGAGGGTTTTTTCCAATTTTTATAAGTTTTCTTTTTCTTGATTGTAAATCATCACTGACACTTGTGGCTTGGCTGTAATTTTTTTTTAAATTTAATTGACGGATCACGTGAACTACAGAACGTCTCTCCAAACGTCTGTGTCCTTTCAGTGATAAGTATCAAGATGTTTGAGAGCTATGGAGGAAATATGCATTGGACAATTGGAATAACCTGCCTAAGGGAAATACATCTTCCAGACTTTTTTCCCTTAGAGCTAAGTTAAGCCTTGAAGTAACGGCATTTATATCTCCTTCCCACACTCCCCTTTAAGTACTTAAATTCACTTAAAATTCTTCTTGAGTGTCTTTACCTTTTGTTTATATGGACAAAGAGCTACATTAGTATTTCTGCTATATTTTTTTTGTGTTTGTGGAACTTCTTCCTCTGTCTTACTTCAAAAATTCCTGCAAAACTGAGTTTAGTTAAAAAAAGGTCTTCCTTCGTAGTTTACAAGCTGCCTAGTCTATGTGGGCTATCTGGAAAAGAAACGTGTCAGAGTAATATAGTATCCCTAGGAACACAGGGTGTTTTATTTGATCCAGTCATCTTTTGTCATGTCATCAGCATAGTTCATGGGGAGCTTGTTGTCTTTGGTCTGGGTCATAAAAGACTGCTGAAAATTAAACAATTTAAAACGATCTTAAATTACTTGACAAAGCTTGCAGGGCGTTAGGGCAAAGTAAGGAGACAACCTGCATCATCTTCATCCTGTGCTGATGCCCATGTCATGAGCACTCTTCAGGGCAAGAGCAGTACTTCTGTTGTCTCTTCAGGGCATGGGTGTACTAGGCTACGGATGCTGCCGGTTGCGCTTCTTAACCTTCAAGGCAAGGCACGGAAGTCAGCGTTTTGAACTTGCCATTTTTATTTCCCCTTGTTCAGTCAGTTTTGTGAAGTTGAAATTTACATTCCTACAACTACCTGTGCTTACAATAGTATTAACTGCCACATTGCTTCTGAATTGTGACCTGTTAAGCTTACAACCATCGATCAGCCACCAATGGCTGGACGTAGCTCTCAGGAAGGTACAGAGCAAGTGCCAGAACACACTTTCATGGGACCTTATGCTTCCACTTCGCTGAGCATGGAGAGGGATGTGGAGCAGTGATTTGGTAACGTGAAAAAAGGAGGGATTTGCTGTCACCTCTTCAGTTGTCTGTCTGCATTTTTCCCCTTTTACTCTTCTGCCCAAGCTGTTGAATCTCCTCTTGAACTGGGAATTACCATCAGTGATGTCAGATGGGTTTGGTGTCTTGAGTCATATCTGGTGCCCTGGAATATTCCCTATGAGTCATGGAAATTATTTACATTTGGTAAACTTGCCCAGAAATGGGAGAAGATACGATAAATCCACATCTACTGGCTGCATTATCAGGGCAGATTATTTGTCAGTACCTGAGGACTTGATTAATCCGGTAAAGCTAAAAGGCCTTTGAATAGGCAGCAAGTATGATGAAAGAAGAGAATACAGAGGGATGCATGGGCCAGTGGGTGTTGGCAGTCATAGCTTTTATCTCATCCCTACAGTACTAACACATATCTGCCTTTCTGCTGACTGGGGGCTTGTTTAAACTTTTCTTATGTTAAAGACTTGGCATTCAGCTTTATTAATCATACCAGGCATCCTTATGCTACTGTCATCCCTAAAATATTTCTTATACTAAAATTTGAAAGAATAAATGTTCTGTCCTTAATTATCTTCATTCTTTCCGCTTTCTGTAATGATGAAAAGTAACAGGCGTGGCCTGGTATTTAGATGTTGGTATCAGTGCTATATAGAAAGAGTTGGTGTTGTACACCAGTAAACTTATTACCTCAATGGACTTGTTTCTCTGCTCACAATTATGTGTTACGTGTCGCATTTCTGTGTTAGGCCTTGTCATTATGCATTATTAGGAGCTCAAATTTAGCTGATTGTTAGTGTGACCTACAAGTTCTTCGTGGTACCTGCCTCCTACAGCAGAATTTCTTTATAAACACAAGCCTTAGGTTTTTTGCATTTCAGTATGATCAGCTGGATGCTTTTAGTCTGTACCTAGTCTACCAGAGTTAAACGCACTGTCCATTGGAAACTGGTTTCTTTCTCTTTAGTTTTATTAGTTAGTATTGTGTTATCGGTAGTTATTTTCTACAGTATAGAGTTTAATTCACTTAAGTTTTATGGGTGGCAGAACATTTGTGTCCGTTCTCATTAGCATAACACTGTGGCTGAAATTGAGTAAGTTTTTTGTGTTAGAAGTGGCTGCCCAGAGGAAAGGGATTTTTGAGTGAGTCCTTGTATATGGCGAGAAGCTTCCAGCAAATAGGATGCTGATGGGGTCCCTAGTGGGGGAAGAGAAGGCGAGACAAGTACGAGTAGGAAAAGCTGTGAAATGGCCAGGACTTTGAGGCAATATAAGTGGAAGATGAGTCTGGGTTTGCTAGCCAAATCTCTCTATTAACTTTTACCTCAAGGGGAGGATTGGATCAGCTGAAGGTGAAGTGATCCTGGGTATGTGGCCAGTTGATGGTGAATAGTCATGGTTGATGATTCTACCCCCTTTCTTCTTTCCTGTAAGTACTTTGAGATAGGAGCCCAGTTTTATCGCTGCACGTTGCCTGGTGCAGTAGCACTTTAACCATGACTGTAACTTGTGCATGCCTGTGGAATAGCCTATAAAAGGCATTACAGAGCAGCAAGATGCTCTAGATGTTGGAGGAAGGAATCCATATACATCTTTGGATGTGACTACATATCTGAGGAAAAACGTGAGGAAACATGACATATGAGGGAAATATAATGGTAGACTTTGCTGCTGGGAACGTTGTTCATCATGTATCTATGTGGGCCTTCTAGCATTAAGCACTTCCACACCCCTAGCCATTCTTGTGCTAGGCTTTAAACTCTTGCTTTGTCAGGTCCTCTCCCCTTACCTTGTTGCTTTCTTAGTGCTCATCTATGCCTTTAATATTAGGTGTGGATGTACTTCTGCTGGGGTAACTTTTGCATTTATTAACTAAATAAATTATTGTAGCTGTGTCAGTTGTGTAATCCGTTCCTAAATTTATTCCCAGCTTGCAGCTTTCCCTTTGTTTCTCTCTGCTTGTATCACTTTCCTCTCTTGAGCTTTGTGTCTCATCACCTTTCAGAAAATTTCCCCAGAAAGTTGTCTGTGTTCCTCAGACTTTTTTTATATCCTTTTTGTATGGTAGGAGGGTTTGGTTTTTTTTGTGGTGGTTAAATGAACTATGAGTATCATAAAACATAAAAATATAAGGTATTGTTGCCAAAAGGCAGCTTTTGCAACAAAACAGCCTTTGTGCAAAAGAAGTTTTCCCACAGATATGCCCAAGGCTTGCTGCTTATGTGGCCTACAGTGTACTCGCATTTGGATATGTCCCATTCCTGAAATACATGTGCACGATCGTGTCCTGGAACACTCACTTATTAAAAGTAATGAGAAAGTTCATAATACTCAAATGAAGGATGCATGGTAATGCTCTGGTCTTGCTGGCTTAGAATTCACATCTGTTTCCTTCCTCCCCGTACAGGTGAATCAGCGCAATGTCCCAGGGATTGATAGTGCCTACCTGGCCATGGATACAGAGGAAGGTGTGGAAGTTGTTTGGAATGAGGTTCAGTTTTCTGAACGGAAGAACTTTAAGCTTCAGGAAGTAAGTTGATGTGTTTCCCAACAAGATGTGGGAAGTGTACAATGCACCAGGGTGGGGCTATAGGTATGGGTGATCTCTCACATGGATTATTGGCTGGATTTGGAGTGCTGTGCTGCTCAAACGTAGCAAATTCAGCTTAAGCCCGGCCTGTGCAGAAAATGTGATGCAGAACTGTTGTTGTGCTATTTCCATGGGCTCTTGTGTTGATTTAGTCTTGGTGATCAAACCGTGTTCAGCTGAGATGCTGTGTATGATGAAATCAGATGCTGTTTGTTCTTAGCATAGGAGCTTGAAGTGTACAGTGTTGTTTAAGGGGATCAAGACCCAAGGGGAAAGTAAGATGTGGGCTGATGTGGTCTCTAATGTAACATGTCTGTCTTTCTGATGTTAAGGAAAAAGTCAAAGCAGTGTTTGACAACTTAATTCAGCTGGAACATCTGAATATCGTGAAGTTTCACAAATACTGGGCTGATGTGAAGGAGAATAAGGCCAGGGTGAGTAAAGAAAACAGTCTGTTGGGTTTTCGCACTCTGTCCTACAGGTAATTAGTGAAGCAGAGGGTAATGTTTCTTACTGCCCCTGCAGGTGATCTTCATCACTGAATATATGTCTTCAGGGAGCTTGAAACAGTTCCTGAAGAAGACAAAGAAAAACCACAAAACTATGAATGAAAAGGTAACTCTTTTTTCCATGTTTGTCTATTTTCACTTAGTGCCATCAGCCTCTAGAAGGCCCTTCCAGCAGAGGATCCTGATGAGAAGGCAAACTGCTGATAACATGTGGCTGCAATTCCTTTTTATTACTGCAAACTAATTTAGTTGCAGGCTGTCTTGGACAGCTGTTCTGTGCTGTTTGCCTTGGTTCCAGCAGTTCTGCAGCTTCATATGTATGGTGTGATAGGCACGTCCCCTTCCATGTGTGCATACGGGAAAGAGGGAAGACATCTGGGCATGAGAGGAGTTAGGAGGGGAGGTCTGTTTCTTGACACATACAAATATGTAGAAACTAAACGGAGCATGAGAGTATTGATCCTCTAAGTTCTTACTTCCTGCACACCTGTACTGGGTAAAAGCCACAGAATGAAGCATATGAATGGGGCTATAAACCACAGAACTATGGATTATTTCCTCTTCCTTGAATGATTTCTATCCTTTTTGCTCCTGTGTCTGTAGGCCTGGAAGCGATGGTGTACCCAGATCCTCTCTGCTCTCAGGTATGTGAGTTACTGATCTTGTGGTCTAGCCATCTGCTGCGGTGTAACCTCTCTTGTGCTAGAATATTAAAAGCTGTAAACACACATGTTGCCAAACGTTAGCAAGCTTCATGGAATGGATCCTGCAGAGCACTTTCAGTCACCCAGCCTGATTCTTGTCCCAGTCATGGTCTGCAGAGTGCCAGCTGCACTTCCTATAACTATTCCAGGGTCTTCAGTTAGACAATATTGAAGCCTCTAAAACAGAGAAACAGGTGCAATGTAGGTTTTAGATCCCAACAGTTGCGACTGACATGATAGTGAGTGTGGGAGTTGAGCATCAGGAACTTCTCAAGAGCATCCAACTTTATAACCTGGATCTAACCATGGCCAAGATGATGTTGCAAAAAAGTCTCAAAGAAATCAAATTCCACGTGAAAGGAGTGAGGATAATTTTCTTAGTCTTGGCAGGCTGCAGCCCTTGTAGCGTGCATAATTATTAATGTAGGTTCATAATTATTGTGGTGTGATATTGTTAGAAATGTATGTGGACCTATACATTTCTTGATGATGCAGATTTTCTGCAGCCATCCTTGGAAAAACAATAATCCAGATGTCAGAGCAAGACTGCCACTCCAGAGAGAAAATGCTGTTGCCATTTGGCTAAATATAGCTGTTGATGAAAAAGTGGGGTTCTAATAAGCTTTTGGGAGCTGACAGTCCTTTTTTGTGCTGGCTGCTAACGTCAAACCAAGCAGAGCAAGGTGCAAAAGTAGGTAGCCTCAAATGTACCTGGGACCCCAGCACTGAAAAGCTTTATTTGTGCCTGCTGGAAAACATGACCAATCATGTTTGTACAGTGCTGAGTGCCTTTTTGAAGCCCTGTGAGTAGGGCCAGAATAAGGCTCTGATATTTCTGGTATAAAATTGAAACCCTTTTGGCACCCAAGTAGCAGTATTGGGATGGAAGAGAGTTTCTTTACCCCTGGTACCTTGGGTTTCTTGGGAACAGATAAGATAAGCTTTCTTTTCCCCCCTGTGTTTTGGAGGTTCTGGAGGTTGTTAGAGACAATTGCTTAATTTTCATTATTCTCTCCTAGCCTAGAGGCTGATGTACAGTCACTTAATTGTACCTCCCTGCTATTGTAAATTCCTGGCATGTGCCCTTTGCTCTCCTGTTCTCTCTGATGTTGCTTGAGGCAGGGAAGGGATGAAGGCAGGGATTCCTGGCCTCAGCCTCGACAGCCTCCTGACCAGTGCTCTGTTCTGAATCTCTAGCTACCTCCACTCCTGTGATCCCCCAATCATCCATGGTAACCTGACCTGTGACACCATCTTCATTCAGCACAACGGACTGATCAAAATTGGGTCAGGTAAGGCTTGTTGGAGGTCACCATTGCCTATGAGACAAACTGCTCAAACAGAAGGCAGCATCTAATCCTTTCATGGTTATCTGGAATGATAGGCATGTATTGACCCCTGTTCCTCCATCTCCACATCAGTGGGCCTGATACTGGTAGTGAAGTCACTCTTGTTTGAACCACCTGCAGGCACAGGAAGGGCTGATGCTGGATACTGTTTCCCTTGTTAGTCTCTTCCTCAGTTTTTGATCTCAAGGGACTGTCCTGAGAAATGGTGCTGAAACTTTCAAGTTTTGTATGCATGGTATCCTTGAATTCATCTGCTTTGCAGTCTTTTGCATGTTAGTACACACAGACTTCTCTTCCTAGTGTTGAGAAGCTTTGAGAGCTGTGTCCACTGAGCCTACGAGTGCTTCTTATAGCAACCAACACTTATAATCAAGGTTATAGGCTCTGGCTGCAGCAAACTGCTTGTCTTGGCACCCCCGTCTAGCATCACTAACTTTGGCCTGCACTTCAAGGCGATAGCTTGTCTTGGGCCTCTTTGGCAAAGACATGCCCTGTTCAGGCAGCCATCTGTTCTGAAATGTTTTATTTCATAAGCAAGCAGTGCGGTGGCGGTGCAGTGCATCCTTACATACTCTGTTGTTCTTCACCTTTGCTATTCCTGTGTCTCAAAATCTGTCTGCAGTCAGGATGCATTATATTGTACCTTGACATACCCTTTCAAGTGACAGCTTTGCTATCTGTTGCCCAACTTCTGCAAGTATTCTCCAACCTTAGGAGTGTGTACTTGCCATCCTATAGGCTTTTGTCTGTGTGAATTCTTGGCTTGATGTTGACAGTGTACAGGAAAGAATGCTCTGCTTTGCCTGGCATCTAAAAATAGCCTCTCTTAATAAACTGCAGACCTCTGTGGCTTTTCTCTCCATCAAAGAACTCTCGTATTGTCTCTGTTCCAGAATTGGGGTCTCTGTTCTCTGTAACAAACCTGATACCTGCTTGTAGCCAGGGAGACTGGGTCATGGCAGAGGGAAAACTCAGTTCTCTATCTGCCTGTAAACTCTTCATACAGGGTGGTGACATCACGGGGTTCACTTTATTACCTTTCCCTGACTTTCACCAGGTGGGAGGAATTTTCAAGAGTTGTGTACCTCAGATACCTGTACGCTGGCAAATGCAACTGACTCCCTGGCATTCATTTCAGGCCACTTATGGGAAGTGTACTGTCGACTTGAGTACCTAAGAGATCCTTCTCTTTCTAGTTTAGTTTAGAAGCATTATACAGCTGCAATCTTTCTGATTGGTGGCTGGCACTTTGTAAAAACAAACCACTTGAGGTTGGTATCTAGAGCCGTGGCTTTTTACTAGAGGGAGGTTCTGCCTATCAGCAGACATGACATTCTCAAGAGCATTCAGAGGCTGTCTACAAGAAAGGTGGCTCTCTGAGTGTGGGTCACAAACAGTTGCCTCAACAGTTACACCTTTGCCTGCTCCCTCCAACTCCATAGAGCTCTGCTTCTGTTAGGCACGGTGGGATGGACAGAGGCAATTAGACTGATGTGCTCTTTCAAAGAGTAGCAGGTGTCTGAGTGCTATAACAACTGTATCCTCAGCAAGATTCCTTGGTAGTCCTGAAGAGGACACGTGCTGGCAGTGTGACTGTGCGGGAGCAGTGCTTAATTGCAGTTGCTCCTGAGCAAACTTTCTTCTGCTCCACAGCTGTAGGCTGCCTTGCTCATGTTGTGTTCACAAGTGATGTGATTTTTCTGGGAGATTGTGGTCCTTTCTTAAATAAAAAAGGAAGTGAGCATGAGTGGACTTGTGGTCATAAGAGGAATCCTCCAGATGTGAAAGCTATGGCTCCAGCACAGCTGGAATTAAAGTTGCCAGTATTGCAGAACGTATTCTTATTCTTGTAGTGCTCACCCAACTAAGAAAGCCAAAACTGTGTCATCAGAACTGCTGGATGTATTTGAGCTTGAGATTCTCTAGTACTGCTGACTGTGCAGTAGTCAGACAGGCTATTTTCATGTTCAGGCTCTAGACCGATAGTTGCTTTGGTGTCACTGACAATGTTAGGCCCATGTTTATTGCTTCATGTACTTAGATACCAGCCAGCTGTAAGAACTGAAAACTTTCCTGTGTTTACTTAAAAGAAGTGGGGCAGTAATTCTCATGGATTTAAGGGGAACAATGATTCAGCGCACTATGATCTCTGTTTGATGCTGTCTTTGTCCCTGGCACCATTCTGGGCTATGCTCCTGAAAGCTCCACTTCCCTTTAAGCAAAAGAGAATACTTGCTGAATGTGGGGCAAAAATCTGGGGAAGGGAAGCTGCTAGTGGGTTCTGCAAAACATCCTTCTGTCTGCTAGGTGAGGAAGTACTAGAAGAGTAGTGCCTGTGACTTGCGCTGCATTGGAAATGGCTGGTACTTGCTCCTGTAACACCTGTTTGGGTGTGGGAACAGCCCTTTCGCCTGTCGCTTCTTGCTGCTACTTCAGACTGCAGAAGCCCATGCGCTAGCAGGACTGACTGCTGTTTTTCTTGTTCTGTGTGTAATTCTGGATCAGGGTTTTTTGTCCTTTTATTTTTTCCTAGAGCCACCTGTGCACTGCAGGAAGAAAATAGATTAATTTAGTAGTAGGGTGTTGCTGTTACTATTGCATTGAATTTTGAGAAGAGGGATGAAATATTTATATACTGGGGGTCATCTGTGGAAGAAAAAGGGAGTGGGAAGGAGGGCGGATTTCTTGTACTGCAAAAATGCAAAAGCCACCTGTAATCTATTAATTTACCAACTTTTTTAGTGCCATAAAGTGCAGGGTTAATAGACTTAAGGAAGAAAAGTATCAAATGCTTTGGAGAACTTGTTATGAGGATAGGAAAGACACCTACAGTTCTTAAACTTGCTGCTAGTGTTCCCAGAGACTGGAACGTTCCAGCTGATTTCTAGAGTTGTGGTCAGATGAAAACATTCCTTGAGAGGTCCAAGTTGTTTTCTGTGTACTCTTCCACAGGATCCAAATGCAACGCTATGTTGCATTTGTGCATATCGGTATTGTCTAACAAGTGGGCCTGCGAAGGGAGCGTGTTGTGAGATGTTTTACTGTGGCACGTTGAAGGTACTCCGAGCACGAAGGAGAACAGGGGGTTTGATGATGCTGCTTGCTTGTGTTAAGCAGTGTTGGGAGATGTTTCTTGCAGTTCTCATTGGGAGTGTAAGAACCAGCTGCAGGTGGAAAGAGGTGATGGTTTTGAATTAAAAATCCTTCTGGGCAGCGCTTGGAGTGCCCCAACAGAACTGAGGCTTCAAACTGGAGTGTCCTGGATGTCGTCTTGTGCCCCTGAGACAAGGTCATGTATTAATGTGGTGCTGAGTGAGACTTCCAGTAGAACATAGGAGGAAGCTTAGTGTTGTGCTAGTATATTTCCCAATAGTGCCTCCAGGCACTCGGCTGATGCATATACTTTCCTGTCTTCAACATATCTGACCTCTAGGATTCATTATATATTTAACTGCAGGCTGTCCAGAGTCTCTTTTCAGTTCCAGGCCAAAGCGCCAGGAGACTGAGTCTTACTTGGCATTAACTCTGCTATTAAATGATGTGGCCAGGTATGTAAGTATGGGCTCTGTTGCCAAGATCCACGCCTAGGAAAGGGTGCTGGGATGTAGAGAAAGGTAGTTGTCTGCTGAAGGGGTTGCTAAGGGACTGTAGGGCACTCACAGACAGAACAGGATTTCCAGCTTCTTAGCCTCAGAGTTGGCCGTAATCTACTAATTCTGTTTGGTCAGGGGTGTCTTGTCTCCCTTGCCCAGTGTGATTCTCAATTAGAAACACTAACGTTCCTTATGTAAATTTATTTTGTTTTAAAAGGTGACTGGAGGCAGGCCAGATTCTCAGTCTTGTCTATGTTCTGCCATGATTCTGACCTAGCTGTCTCTATCGATGTTAAGTGCTTGCTATTTCATCAACTCATTGACTTCTATCTTGTTTTACTTCCCGCTTACGGGCTGCTCTGTTACCAACAGTCTTTCATAGGATATTTGCTAATGGTGAGCAAACTTCTCCGCTCCTGTGATGTGACTGCCACTGTATATGTAATGTACATGATTTTATTTGTGTGTGTGTATATATATTTATATATATGTGTGTGTGTATATCTATATTTGTAACACACACAAACATACACACTTTATTTATACAGGGTTCCCTTGCTATAAGGCTGGTATATAAAACTGTTTGGCTTAGGTGCATCCTACTTTGAGACCTTGTGTTCAGTGCTGGGATGCAAACCGTTCCTTGCGCTCCCAGCCAAAGCCTTATAGAGAGGGAGCACTGCCCTTTGTGAAGTCTCCTGGTTGTTAGTTCTCTTCCTCTCCTTGTTCTTAGAGCGTGCTACTCCACGGACCCTAGTGCATGCCAGCTCCCGCATGTCAAGCCAAGCGGATGCATCGTTCTCAGCTCTTCCCAGCTGAACTTTCCATATATATTAGGCTCTTTCCTGCTACTGCTCTGCTAGACTTGGCTGGACACCAGACCTGGACTAGCCTTTGCTTTGTGCTTGACTATCAGATTGCTTGCTTGTAGCTTTAACTCCTTAGTCGTTTTGTTTTTAAGATGAATGTTTCGGTGAATGTGTCTGGCTCCTGATGGCCAGAGAGACATCCCACCCAAACAAGTCCCTAATTGTGAATTAAGGTTTACTACTTCTGTTTCCCCAGACAAAGCTCTGTTTTTGGGGGAGACTTGTGCATATGACGAGGGAGTTGGGCTGGTGGGGGCTAGAAAAGGATTTGAGTGCTGCAGTGTGTAACCCTACTAAATAGCACGCTGTGTTTACATTTAAAATAACTATTCATTTTATTTTTTGCCGTCAGGGTTGTTCTTGAAGGTTAGAGTTTGTTTCTACTGAGTTGGGAACCTACCAACTGTCAGCTGGAAGTGGTGGAAAGGGAAGGGCCTGTCCAAATGGGCTCTATGCGTTAACAGTGTTTGCAGGAAGATGATGTGGCATGCTGTGCTGCATCGCGAGCAGAGCAGAGGCGCTCTCAAAAAGCTAAATCTGGGATCTTACACAGCTGAGGGGGAAGTTGATGTAGTCAGGGCTTGTGGCATCAAGTGGGCAGATTTCCTTGGGGATGGCTTGTTTACCAGAGTTCTGCAAGCTGGGCAAGTCAGGCTGTGGCAGTGACGTGCTGCAGGCTGCCTTTGCGGGCTGGAAGAGGCGAGGTGGCACGCTGGCAGCAGATAGATGGTCCAGGAACAATCCCGCAGAGTGGGAACGTGACTGAGCCCAGGCTTCAGCATGGCTTCAATCATGCTAATGGTAACAAGGTTTAAGACTAGCAAGCCATTTATCAGAAATCAAGTCACCGCTGCAAGCAGAACAAAAGGCCCTCGTTCTAGCAAGGCAGGAAAAAGGCCTCTGCCAGTGGTCTTCAGGCTTAAGGAGATGCTGTGGTATCTCACTTGTGCTGAAACAGCATCAGATGGCCTTGAAATACTGAGCTTTCTTGGCTGGTTTCTTGAGAACTTGTTTTTACATATTGACACAACAGTGCTGTTCTGTTCATATGAGAGCTGGAAATTGTTTAGTCCTTAGATCTTGAACAGTGATTTGGGTTTGAAAACACTAAATGCAGGATGTAAGGCTCCCGTTTTTGCTTGAGCGTTGAGCTAATAAGGTTGTGAGTGACATGAGTTCATAATTAATCTTATTTTAGTCATTACTTCACTCTTCTGGATTTTGTTACCTTATGTTTAAAGACTTGTTACACTGTTTTTCAAATCCTTAACAGACACCTGAGACACCTAGTAGGTGATGTAGAAATAAAAGGGGTGACCGGGATATCTTGGATCTGGCTTTTTTTTATTTTTAACTAAGGCAAATGTGGTTTAGAGAAAAAATAATGGACATTTGAAATCAGCAGACATAGAAAAATCTATCATAAAAATGGAAAAACTTTTCACCCATTAATTTAGGAAGATTTAACATGAATTTATGTTGTTTAGCTTCTAGCCGTACAGTCTTATTATGTGTAGAGTTGAGCACGTCCTCTACCAAGCCACACATTTGCAGTTGCTTAGAAACTTAACAAAACTAAGGCAAACTCTCAGAAGCAGAGGAACAGGTTTGTCTCTGACTACAGGTGCTGCTGGGAATGAGATCTGGCAGATGAATAGTTTTGAGGGGAACTCTCTTTGCCCAGAATGCTCAGAAAGTCCGAGGTGGTATGCAGGGTTTTGTTGGGTGGTGTGTTCGTGTTGTGGTTTTTTTTTTTTTTTAATTTTATTTTTAAAGGCTTTGTCCCACCTTGGCCTGTGTTGTCTTCAAGACTCCAAGTGGTGTAAAAGCCTCTCATAAAGTGAAGATTCTTCACATTTGGGTTGTTCTTGAGAAACTCTGTTGAACAAACTGGGTGGAATAGCATGAGGTTAATTTCTAATTTTAATATATTCACCGGCATCTCATCATCTGGCTGCTGTTATGATTATTAGAGTGGGAAAAATGGTTACCAGGCACCTGCCTTGATTTTTTGTAGAGAAGCACACACCTCAAGGCAGGAGGAGCAGTTGTAGGTAAATGACAATCAGTGGGCTTCTAATTGCTGTAGTTAGTTTTTGAAACTGCAGCTAGCACCTGGCTGAATGTGTGTGTGCATGTTATGATTTAGTGTGTACATTTGAGGGGAGGGTGTTGGCTTTCATTTATTTATTTTTTTAAAATAGTCAGGTTTAGTGGTAAGAATTGGTGCCTTTTGGTGGCTTTGTTGCAAAGTCACAAAGTGGAATCCATACTTAACAGGTTTACCTCCCGCTATGCCATGATGGTAATAAACTCTCGTTTTTATTTTGCAGAAGGTTTAAAAGCTTGCTCTTGCTTCATGTGCTTGCCTTCCTTGCTCAGTACACCTTCTTCGTGCTCCTGTGGGTCATCTCATTTATGAAAATACCAGAAAACAACTATCTACTAGATTGGTTGTCATTTTCAATTAAAAAGGTTCTTCTAAAAAGGCTTTGATTTACCAGTTCAGTGCTCCAGGTTATGAGAACTTTCCCTTTCTGTGGTCAAATTTATTCTTTTTGTGTTGCATCGAAGGTGCCTGCTGCTTCAGTTCTGCTGGATTGTGTTTTTTCTCTGCCTTTATGTGGATTTCCAGGCTGTATCAGGGGACATGTCTTATAGTCAGCCAGGTCTTCACTTACCATTTTCGTATTAGTACAGCAGTTGAGTATCTTTCCTCCTTTTGGGGTCTTTTGATTGACGGCATATGGAACATTAGCATTTTAGAAGGCTCCTTCATGCCAGTTCTTGAAAGATCACTTGAATAAAAACTTAGCATCCAGGATGAAATGCTTAGCATTCTCCCTCATTGCTGAAGAGTTTTATTTGGAATTTTATGTGAAAATTTTTCTGTAGAAGCAGAGGCAGTTGACACAGGAGGAGTATAGAGATGCTGTCCAGTCATGTGAGCATGGGTTAGGAAAGCCAAGCCCATCCGGGGTTGAATCTGGCAAGGGATGTGAAGGGCAGCAAGCAAGAATTCTACAAGTAAACAGCAACGGGAAGGCTAAGGAAAATGTTGGCCCTCTGTTAATTAGGGTGGGGGCCTTGGTGACAAGGGACACAAAAAAGGCCAAGGTGTTCACTGCTGCCTTTGCTTCAGTGTTTTCTGCTAAGGCTGGCCTTCAGGAGTCCCGGGCCCCTGAGACCAGGGGGAAAGTCTAGAGCAGTTAAGACTTTTCCTTGGTGGAGGAAGGTCAGGTTAGGAAACACTTAAAAAGGGATTGGACATACCTAGGTCCATGGGGCCTGATGGGATGTACCCACAAGTGCTGAGGGAGCTGGCTCATGCCATTCTAAGGCCACTATTGGTTATCTTTGAAAAGTCCTGGAGAATGGGAGATGTTCTTGAAGACTGAAAGAGAGCAAATGTCATTCCTATCTTCAGGAAGGGAGATCTGGGGAATCACAGGCTGGTCAGCCTCACCTCAGTCCCTGGGAAATTGATGGAGCGACTAATCCTGAAAACTATTTCCAAACACAAGACAGACAAGACTGATCAGGAGTCAGAGTGGATTTATGAAGGGGAAATTGTTCTTAAACTTGACAGCCCTCTGCAATGAGGTGACTGGCTTGGTAGACAGGGGACAGCAATGGGTGTTGTTTACCTTGACTTCATGGATGAGGGGACAGAGTTTGGGTTAAATAAACGAACAGTGCAGTGGATTGAAAACCAGCTAAACATCCAGGCGCAGAGGGTTGTGATCAGCTTGACAAAGTCTAGTTGGAGGCACATCACTAGTGGTATACCCAGGGTAAACACTGGGGCTCGTGCTGTTTAACATCATCAATGATATGGATGATGGACAGCGTGTACCCTCAGCAAGTTCACAGATGATACAAAACTGGGAGGAGGGGTGGTACCCCAGATGGGTGTGCTGCCGTTCAGAGGGGCTTGGACTGGCTGGAAATTTAAGTAGAGAGGAGTCTCTTGGTTCAGCAAGGGGAAATGTGAAATGCTGCAGCTGGGCAGGAATAACCCCACGTACCAGCATTTATTGGGGACTAACCTTCTGGCAACCAGCTCTGCACATCAGGACCTTGGGTTGCTGGAGGCAGCAAGCTGACCGTGAGCCAGCAACGCACCCTGACAACAATGGTGGCCTACAGCATCTTAGGCTGTGTTGGGAAGAGCATTGCTGGCAGACTGAGGGAGGTGATCCTTCTTCTCCCTTTAGCACTGATGATGCAGCGTCTGGAGTGCTGTGTCTAGGTCTGAGCTCACAGTACAGGAAAGATATGGACTTACTGGAGCGAGTCCTGCACAGGGCCATGAAGACAATTAAGCGACCGGAGCATCTGTCCATATGAGGAGAGGCTGCGAGAGCTGAAACTGGCCTGGAGAGGAGAAGGCTCAGGCGGATTGTTTCAATATGTGTAAATACCTGATGGGAGAGAATGAAGAGGAGGGAGCCAGCCTCTTCTCTGTAGTGCCTGCTGTCAGGACAAGAGGCGATGGGCACAAATTGAAATACATTAAGTTCTATTGAACACAAGAATACCCTTTTCTCTTACTGTGAGGGTAGTCAAACCTTGGGGCAGGCTGTCTGGAGAGATTGAGGGATCTTTTTCCCTGGGGATACTCAAAACCAAACCGCACACTGTCCTAGGCGACCTGTTCTAGCTGACCCTGCCTCAGCAGGGGAGTTGAGCTGTATTCTCAGGAGGTCCCTTCCAACCTAGATAATTCTGTGATTTAGGCCTTGAGGCATGTGGGCCAAGTAGTGTTTTCACTCTAGCTTCTGCTTCCAGGGGGTGAGCTTTTCTGTTTATTAAGTCTATCAAGGTCATTTGCGCAGCTTCACTTCAGCATGTTGTGAAACACTGGTAATCAGAGATGTGAAGTCTGAAATTCAGGGAAGTTAAACTTGAAATACTCAAACTTGTGGACCCTAATTTGCATTATAATTAAGTATGCATTTATACTGCTTCAGTCCAAATTTCTGTTAAGCAGAGCTGCTTAAAATGTAAAATAACTTCCACAGTCATGTTTCTGAGAACTTTGTTTTTCAGTGTACGTCTGTCTTCTGGGAGTAAAAGATTCCCCCAGAGTAGCTTAGTCCATAGAATTTCACTGTATGTCTTTTCCTTTTTTTCTGATTGTATGTAATTCTTGCACTGTGGTGTGAGGCTACTGCAGTTAATTAGTGCCCTGCCATTTCAGTTGTGAAAGAACTGAGCAAGAATGTCAGTCCTGCTGCCCCTTCATCTTTTTGATATAAATTCTGTGTTGCAGTCGGATGATGCAAGCAGGGGCTTGCCCGGTCCGTAGGGCGTTTGTTCCTCTGGTCGAGAACTCGGAACTTGGTTTTGTGTGCAGATTTCAAATCTGCCTACACGCTTTGTTTGGAATGAAGTTGTTTGTATCATGAACTGTTCCAGATCAAGTGCTAATAAATTCCCAAGTTCCTGCTTAAGAGCCTGCATGCAGCCAGGATTGTCAAGTACTGATCTTACAGGTCCTCTTTATCTGTTCTTGTATCTAGAGTCTTGCATTTCCTGCTTTGTCTATTCTCGCTTTCCACCTCCACGTAATGGACGTGGTCAAACACGTCAGTTTAAAACTCTGAATGCTTTTTTACTTAAACATAAAAATATCATTCACCGTTTCACAAGAAAACTGACGCAGCACTATGACGTTCCTTCCCATCATTCATTTGTATGCCTTCATATTTACATGAGCCAGCAACGTGCCCGTGCCACGAAGGCTAATGTTATCCTGGGCTGTGTTAGGCAAAATATTGCCAGCAGATGGAGGGGGGTGACCCTTCTCTGCTCAGCACTGGTGAGGCCATACTGGGAGTGCTGGGCTCCCCAGTACAGGAGGGACATGGACAGGCTGGGGAGAGCCCAGCGAGGGGCCACCACGATGGGGAGGGACTGGAGCATCTGTGCTGTGGGGAGAGGCTGAGGGAGCTGGGGCTGCTCAGCCTGGCGCAGGGAGGGCTCAGGGGGATCGAACCCGTGTCAAGGGGACAGAGCCAGGCTCTCCCAGTGGTGCCCAGTGCCAGCACCAGAGGCCACGGGCACAAACCGGGCCACGGGAGGGTCCCTCCGGACACCGGGACACACTCCTCGGCGTGAGGCTGACACGGGCACAGGCTGCCCGGGGAGGCGGTGGGGTCTCCATCCTTGGAGCTATTCAGAATCTGTGTGGACATGGTCCTGGGCAACAGGCTCTGGGTGTCCCTGCTTGAACAGGGGGGCTGGACTTGATGATCCTGGAGGTCTCTTCCAACCTTAATGATTCTAAGGTGACCTCCAGAGGTCCCTTCCAACCTGAACCATCCCATGATTTTATGATTCTGTATTAATTTGTGTAGAGAACGATACCTCTCCCGAATTACATGAAGTTTTGTATTATATCAGCTTTCTGTTTGCAAGTACCCCTGGCTCTGCTTCAGTAGTAATTTCTTTGAAGAAAAACATGGGCAATGTTTTAAGCAGAGATGAGTTATACTACTGAGAAGCAATGTCAATGGATGTGTGAGAATGAATGTAGAGGTAAGCAGCTGGGGGGCTGTTACTTGGCACTGGTAGCTGCATGTAGTGAACTTTACATACACTGAACCTCTTTGCCCCTTCATCTCATTAGATATACAACTGTTAAAAATAATACAATCCTCTTGCTTCTGGTGATTCAGTGTTGCAAATAACTTTGCAAACACTGTTTACAATCCCTGATATAGATCTGCAGGACTGTAGGATGCTTGTATTCTGTGAGCAACTTAAATCTGCCAGTGCTTTTCCTGTTTGACTCAGTGTTTAATGGCTGTATGCTTCTTTTTGTTTCCAATAGCTTCCTAGTTGTTTATTTTCTAGGCTGTGCCTGCCCTAATAAAAATGCAGTTGTCATCTTAGTGTGCAAATGAACTGTGAAATGTCTTGGGTTTGTGCAGTCTTATATTCTTTTGCAGTAGTGAAAATGTCTTGACCATATGAGTGCAGGGGATAATAATGTGGTCTCATACCTATCCTGGCACTCTGGCCATCTCTTTATAGTTGCAAACAGATGGTCTTGCATTCAGCTGATTATTTTTGGGTCCCTGTGGTGCTGGTACAGTGCAGCATAGGTAAGGTGGTTAATTGTCCCCTGTTGCTGGATTGCATAGCAACCCTGGGACTAATTTTAAAGGTTAGTTGCTGATCCTTCTTGCTGTGTCATCTTGTTTTCCTCTGCTTTCTAAGCCTGCTGGAATCTGGAGTACAGTGTACTTGAGCACTTTGCTAGAAGAGTGGAGTAATACACTCTTGCTTCAGAGAGTGCTTAGGCATTTGCTAGAGACTAAGTGGTTCAGTGGCTACTTCAGGAGGGAAGGAAGGACTGTTGGGCAGATTATCTTTCCTACTTGCAAGGAGGAGTGTTGAATGCATAACAAAGGTGGGTGTGAATTCGACACCGGACAAGAGGAAAATGTCTTTTGCAGCAGGTAGCGTTTAAAAGGGTAAGTTGCTACGTGATTGCACATCTCTACTAAAACCTGTCACTGGTGACAACTGGGAAGTAATACCACCAAGTGCCTTCCTGGCTGACACTCCTAATGATGGGTTGGCCCTCTGATGAGGTGCCTGTTTACCCTGGTGAGCTCTTTGCTCTAGTATGTCCTTGAGGGTTTAAGAAGTCTGGCAAGACCTGCATGTTCCTGTAATAATGCTGATCATTTCTCTTTATGATTTTGTTGTCAGATTGAGTTCAGCTTGCGCAAGGCAAAGTGCTTGTCCTGCCTTCAACTGTACTTCACATCCCTTCCTGACACCTGCCCTGCACAGGCACCCTAAGTGGCTGAATCCTTTTATAAAGTTCATCTTTGCTTTGCTAATTCCCTACCAGACTGATTAGTTATGTGGTGCTATGTCTTGTGGTCTGCCCCTTGCTGTCGTCTTCTCTGTGGCTGAGAAAGGCATGTTCGTTGTTAATATTAGTGATCTGGCTTTCCTTTTTGACGTTCGTTGTTTGTCTTGCTTAACGTAACTGTCCTTAGCCTTCATGGATCTGATCATTCACAGAATTAAGAGTCATCACTAGATACAGTAGTGGACGACAGGTAGCAACCATGTATGAATCAGTCAGAAGAGCTTTTGTCAGAGGTACCTTAAAGTGTGTATTCTGTCTTGTACAGCTAAGAGTTTGTTTTAAAGTGTACACTTGGGTGAAGCTCCTCTCAAGCCTCTGTCTGTGTTAAGTGGCTTGCACGCCAAGGTGGTGGACCTACAGTAGTGACTAGACCAGGCCAAAACCAAAGCTTCTTGTCCCAGCTTCTAAAATACTGTCTCGAGGCATAACAGCGCTTTTGTCTGCCTTGTTTAATGTGCTTGCAGTGCATTTTTCGGAGCTAACTTCAGCAGCAGGCTGTTGCTACCACAGCGATGAATGGAACAGATGTGTGTCTGACGAGGCCATCTCTGCTTAGCTCTAAGGCATACAGTGAAGAATCTGGTAGTCTTATGCCATTGCTCCACTGTTGCATTGCTTCAGCTTTGCAATAACGGGGCAAGGTTATGCATGTGACTTCCAGTTAAGTTGCACGTGAGCTGTGATATAAACTGTAAGAACAGGAAAAAGGCTTGCCAAGGGTGGCTCATCAAACCCAGCTGCAGAGCCAGCCTCTGCAACAGTGACAGAAAAACACGTCGAGGAATTCCAGTGGGACAGTGCAAGTTCAGAGGCACAAGGACCAGGATGTCAGAGGGGACAGGTCCCTGGATGACCTACAACAGCAAATTCAAAACCGCCTTCCTGTGTGTCTGAGTTGGAAGTTTCGACAGACAGTGCGAGCCCAGCTCTTTCCAGAAGTGCTGGTGCCACTGCAGAATGTCCTTAGGACCTGGATGCAGATCTGCTTGTTATCAGGTCCTTCATGAGGCGCAGAGGTTGGGCGCGGGCTCCATTGTACTTGCCTTTCTGATGTGGGAGTGCCTATGTTGCATCACTGGCTAAAGTTTGTGTTGATAATGGCTTTTTGTGATTGATCACTGCCTCTTCCCTGTTTAAAAACAGGGCCCAGGAGCAAAGGACAGAATGGCTGGATAGTGACCTGGCCCTTGCCATCCAGTGCGAGGTAGTTACAGTATTTAAAGACACATTGGAAAATTAAGCTAATGAAAACATCATTTGAAACATGACTTTATACTTGGCTGATTCTGCTCCTTGTTTGGCAGGATAGTGTCGTCCCGGGTAGTACTGTGCCAGAGCTCCTGCCCGAGGGCATTGTGCCAACACCTGATGGCACGTGCTGAATTCCTGCAACACTGTCACTTCTGACACAGTGCCTCTCTCAGGGCAGGCCTAGATGCTTCTGCTCTTCCCCAGGAGTCTGGCCCTGGCCGGACAGCAGTGCTGCCCTGGCAGCCTCTCAGCTGCATGCAGGATCTTGGTGGTGGTTGCCAGGCCTCTGACTATACAGAACTGTGTAGCTGAAGATGAGTTTTGGGTTCCTATTTACTCTTACAATAGATTGTAAGAAAGGCAGAATGAAGAGAAAACTTAAGTCTTACTTTATATCCCCAGATTGTCTAGTTAGTTCCCAGAAGATGGAGGCTGTCATGCATGCAGTAGATGTTAAGTTGAGCAGGGTTCACAAACACTTGTTTGATAGTTCATGTATGCTGCACGCTGCACAAAGGCACCCAGTATTCTGTTAAAAAAACCCCAAAACACAACACATTTTAGAGCAGAAGGGTTTCTGAAGTCTTAAATACCCTGTTCTGCAAAAACTGCAAAAACTCTGTGGACAGAGAACAAACACCTTTGGGATCAGCAAGATCCCATGATTGCGTTATAGCCTCGCCTCAGAGAAATGCCAAAATCTCAGCGGTATTGGTCACTCTGAGGAAAAAATTGATCAAAAACTTCAGAGTGTTCAGGTGGCTGTGCATCTGCAGCAATCTTGCATTTCTGGATGCGATCAGACTCTGGCCCTTCGTAGGGCTGTAGCTGTCCTCATCTCAACCCCTCGTGCCCACCAGTGGTATGCTATAGATTTAGGAGAAACTGTTTTTAGTTCTGGCAAGTCTCCAGCAGAAGTTCTGAAAGTCACATGTGTGGGGGTTGTTTTGTTTGGGGTTTTTTGTTCGTTTTTTTAGAAGGCAGAACATCATTTGACAGTATTAAAGTATTCCATTTTACAGTGGTGAATTGTTCTTTTGAGTAAAAAAGAATAAATTGCTTAGAGAGGGGAGGGGCCAGTACTGTTAAACCTCATCTTGTTTCCTTGGCCAAAACATCTACAGAAAGAAATCAGGAAAGAGCAGTAATAAGGAGAAAATACAGCTGCTGGAGAACACCTGACGTAGCTCCTCCTCTCTTGGTAGCCACCTATAGACCAGACTTATGCAGTGGGCTGCTTAAGGCAGATACTGCCTGTAAACAAAAGTAAGTTAACAGGAATTCTCCACTGGGGTTGTCTGGGAACATCTGTAGAAGGCCCAGTATGAGAACCTGTTGTGCTGGACAAACCTTGAGTGATTTGCCCTGTATGCAGGGTCAGGCACTGGCTGGTGACAGGGTAGAAGCTGAAAAAGGGTGACCCCACTGTGGAGGGGTCTGGAGTCCCTCAGGCACTGATCTCTTCAATGTTGAAGCTGTTGATAGAAACGTGGGGAATGTGTGGTGTTGAGGTAGGTCAGGGTGTCCTCCAGAAGCACAGGAAGACGACAGAGGACTGGACAAATTCCAGGGGTAACTCAGTAGTGCAAAATACAAAGCTGCACGAAAGTGCAGAGCTCATCGTTTGGGAGCTGAGGAGGATCTGGCGTCTACTAGCTGTTCAAGGGAGGAATTTGACCCACTTGGCTAGTGTGTGTGGCTTACTTTGCTTAGTGCTGTGAAGCTGAGAGGATCTGCTGGTGTCTGTAAAGAGATAAACACTAGGAAGGCAGTAATCGTACTGGACTCCCAAGATAAGGATCCAGCACAAGAACAAAAAGCAGTAAACTACTCATGAATGGTTGGTTGGGAAAGTAGATGCTGGCCATTGGAGCAAGCTCTGTTTCCAATGCTTGAATAAGATAATATGATTTGATGTGTGCCACACAGCAAGGTTGAGCTGAGTTATCAAGGAAGATCCTCTTGTCTGACTAGAGCCCAAAGACCATCCCTCCGATGGGGCCGAGAACTAAGTCAGTCTCATTCAACTAGGAATCCTCTTTGATGTGTCCTGCCCTAGACCAGGAACACCTGGAGAAAACCAAGAGTTTGGCATGTCCCATGTAAGTCATGTTGTAGCAGTACAGACCAGGACCGATTGTGATTGTCCAGGAGGCTGACAAAGTGGGAGATGGGTTTTAGACTGGAACTGGGCATGTTCAAGGGTGGAAGTAGAGCATCAGATGGGGTGGTGACTCTGCTCCCTGCCTACTCAGTGTTTCTCCCTGGTGGAGCCAGCTGCTTGGTTTTGGAGAGTTGTTTGCATTCTTTATAGAGGTGGCTGTCCCAAAGGCTTATCTTTTATGGGGGGTCCATGCTTGTGTTCTGCTTGCTGTTCTTGTGGCTGGGAGTTATTCCCTCCCTGTAGCTCTGAGTTTTTGGTTGCTGCTGTAGAGGTGCTGGCTGCTGGGAGGCATCTGCTGTCAGGGTGGTCATCTCTCCTCATTCAGCAGCTTTGACACTTATCTTGAGGCACTTTGGCACCAGTGTCCTGCTGATATGTGGAACGGATGCCTTGTAGGTCTGTCCCTCTCCTAGAGCCCTGAGGTGATGACTAATTGCAGTGATCTTGGCATCGCTGGCTGTTCCTAGGGCTTCTGTTACACTTGAGCTGTTTGTGACACACGCTATAGATCTGGTTTTAGTTAGGTGCTTTCAGGACTCGCACTTCAACAGGGAGTCCTTCCCAGCTTGTCTTCCCATTTGGCAGAAGCCGTGGTGTCCACGTTTGCCCTTGGAGAGTGATGCTAAGCTGTGTTAGTTGATCTGCCGCCATGATCAATGGAGAAATACATCAGGGCAGGTGGACTGAGATGAGGGACTCATGAGGGACCAACTTAACTCCACTGTGCTGCCCCTTTGGGCGCCAGAGGACCTTGGAGTTGCATGCATTCCCTAAGATCTAGCCAGGGATGGGCTATGGTTTTCTGTATCCTAAGCGTTCATGACTTTCTTTTAGTGGCACCGGACACAATTAACAACCATGTGAAGACCTGTCGTGAGGAGCAGAAGAACCTGCACTTCTTTGCCCCAGAATATGGAGGTATGGTGTGGCTACAGCTGCAAGCCTGGTTTTGTTGGCCTTACTAATGCTTCCGAGCTGTTCTGTATCTTGTTTTCAGCTACAGGCTCATGACAGATGTCACATTAACAGTTTTGAGTTATTTGCCTGCTTACATGTCCAACTCCTCTGTCTTTTGACAGAGAGAGTCTGAGAAGGCTGCAGGATTATCATAGCCTGATGCAGAGGTGGTTCTGCTGAAGGCAGGGATGGCCTGATAACAGAGTGTTATTTCTGTGTTACAGAAGTTGCCAACGTCACCACCGCTGTGGACATTTACTCCTTCGGGATGTGTGCACTGGAGGTGAGTGTGGAACACTTTGGCTGTGGGGCAGAGAGAATGAGTTTGAGGGAAGAAGATGGCTCTGTGGATTATGGGTGCGTTATGGGTTATGTGTTTGTGGGTGGGTTAGCTTGGAAATAAGTGTATTTTGTTCTCTGAGCCAAATGCGCTTTGCCTTGGAGGGATCCCTGCTGGGGCTCCCCCAAACACCTTACTAAGAAGCAAATAGCTCAGTAATATTCTTTCTGAAACTCCTAATGTGTGATTTATTTCTCTGTGGGTTTTGGCCAGTTCTGAAGTCTGACCCACTGGCTGGTGACAACAGTCACTACTACAAACTCTACTTAATGTACATGGAGAACAAAACTCTCCTTCCGGGGAGTACCTGTTCTTGTGGTATCTGGAGAGGACAGATGTAGTCCATAACCTTTCTGGGCCAGCCTGTCCCCACCTGATACAGGTGCTGGTTGCAGTCAGCTGCGAGTCTGACGTACCCGATCGTAGCAGCTTAGTGGTTCCTCTGTCCTTGCAATCAGTGGGCTCAAGCCTAGGAAATGGGAGTTGTTCGTAAGAGTATTTTCTGGGAAGAATTGTCAGAAAGAGCAAACATGAATTCTGAACCTATGCTGCGCATCCTGTAAGTGAAGTGGGAAGAGAACTGTGGAAACACACAACTTTTAGGAAGGAAAACTTGAGTTGAATCTTAAGACGTTCTCTGGAATCTCTTGCCAGCCTTTCCTAGCTGGGAATTTGTGCATGTGTTGGCTGGAGCCAGTTCTGGATGGCGTTGTGTGCTTGCTTTTCTGCCTGTAAAACAGAGCTATTCATACAGCCGAGAGGGACACTGTCAGATTCTGGCAGTCGTCCCGTTACTGCTTCATTAGAGGATGGGAATTATCAAGCAGAAGTACAGGCCAATGGATCATGAGATACAGTCTAAGGTGATGCTGGCATAGTTTTCAGGCCTCTGTGGCAACCTGTTAGGGTGCTAGAAACAAGCTATCATAGTGAGGCAGTCGTTCTCCCTCTGCTTCCACAAACTGTGACCTTAAATAGCACCACGCAACTTGGCTGTAATGATCTCACGCTTGGCAGTGGTCTCCTTGGGCTCTGTTCAATGTAGTCAGTAATTCTCAGTGAAGTCTGATGCGCTGGTTTGTGTTTGCAGATGGCGGTTCTGGAAATACAGGGTAACGGAGAGTCGTCTTACGTCCCCCAGGAGGCCATTAACAGTGCCATCCAGCTGCTGGAGGACCCCTTGCAGAGGGTGAGTGAGGAGGGAACAGTGCCCCTGCAGACGCGTTGGTATTGCACATGGTCTCACGCAAGTTTTGTCTTTCAGGAGTTCATTCAGAAGTGTCTAGAACAGGACCCTGGCAAGCGTCCTACTGCCCGGGAACTCCTTTTTCATCAGGCGTTGTTTGAGGTGCCATCACTAAAGCTACTGGCTGCCCACTGTATTGTTGGACATCAGCGTGAGTATGGAGTCCCAGGGTGCCACATCTCACATTCTGCAAAGCTTCACTAAGTGCCAGTACAGCTGGCATCCTGGAAATCGGCACTGTCATGCTGCTCTTAACAGGCAGGGACCAGGGCCTTGCGAAACAGCTCTGGTCACTGCAGAGCCTGGAGGGGTATGGTGCCCTGCCTGCTCTGAGTCACATGGGAGATTAGCAGCCTAAATCCTCTGGGGGGTTTATTGCTTTTCTTAGGCTGGAAAGGAATGGCAGTTGTTCAGGTCTAACTTTTTTTTAAATAGATATGATTCCTGAAAACGCTTTAGAAGAAATGACCAAGAACCTTGACATGAGTGCAGTGTTGGCAGAGATCAATCATGCGGACAGGGAAGGAGTCAAAATGATGTGAGTACCCCATGGTGTGCTTGGGGGGGAGCTGCTCAGGTGCATGTGGAACAGGTGTCAGGGCGCTGGGGTGAGCACTGAAGGGTCCGCCTGGAACTCTTCCCTTCAAGTTAGAATTGGTATTTCACCACTAACTGGGAAACAAAAGGGAGCTGATGGTGCCGTTGGTGAAGGAGATTTTACTCTCTGTTTGGGCACAAATAATTCTTTGGAGGGTGGCTCCTGGGTGGAAGAAGACCTTGCACCCACATTCAGTGAACAGATTCCATATAGCTGAGATGTGAATTGTTCCCCAGATGGAGGGGTGGGAGATGAACACACTGTAGTTGGAACAGTCCTTAGAAAAACCTGGCTGAACAGTTTGGGGAAGTGACCTGGACCAATCAAAGGCTTGTCAAATGAAGTCCAGTGTGTTGGCGAAATGGTTCCTCAGTGTTTTCTTAACGGAGCAGCTCATTCTACAACATGCAAAAGGAAAGGCTATGTTGGGCAGCTATGGGTAATGCACAGCAGCCGCTTAAGCTATAGAGGTGGCTCCCTAAGTAACTGTAATATGTATGGAGCAAGTAAAGTGCCAAAAAGTTATGTTGAATTCTGGATAATGGAAAGACTAAAATGTGGATACTGTATTTCCAGAGAAAGCCAGAGTAGCCCAGCATTCTGGGATGCTCAGGCTACTCAACAAAAGTAATCAAGATGACAAGGAAAAAACACAGTGGTCATTCAGGGATGACCCAGGGGACTACAGGCCCGTCAGTCTCACTTCTGTGCCTGGTAAAGTTATGGAGAACATTATTCTGGGAGTTACTGAAAAACCCCTGAAAGACAAGGCAGTCATTGCTCCCAGCCAGCACAGGCTCATGAGGCGAAAGTCCTGTTTAACAAACTTAATTTCCTTCTACGACAAGGTCACCCACCTCGCTGACCAAGGAAAGCCAGTCGATGTGATCTTTTTGGATTTCAGTAAAGCTTTTGATACTGTCCCTCACAGGCTCCTCCTGGACACGATGCCCAGCACACAGCTGGGTAAACACGTAGTGCGGTGGGTGAGCAGTTGGCTGCGGGTCGGGCTCAAAGGGTGATAGTAAATGGGGGTACATCGGGCTGGTGGCCGGTCACTAGTGGGGTTCCGCAGGGATCCATCTTGGGGCTGGTAGCCTTTAATCTCTTTGTTAATGACTTGGATGTGGGACTGGAAGGAATACTAATGAACTTTGCTGATGACACAAAGCTGGGAGGAGCTGTTGGTGCTCCCGAGGGCAGAGAGGCCCTGCAGAGGGATCTGGCTAGGCTGGAGAGCTGGGCAATTGCCAACCATGTGGAGTTTAACAAGGGCAAGTGCTGGGTTTTGCCCCTGGGGCGCGGCAGCCCCGGCTGTACAGACGCCTGGGGCGCGAGGGGCTGGGGAGCAGCTCAGCAGAGGGACCGGGGGGCTCTGGCCGATGGCAAGTTGAACACGAGCCCCCAGCGTGCCCTGGCAGCCCCGAGGGCCAGCCGTGCCCTGGGGGGCATCGAGCCCTGCATCGCAGCCGGGCGAGGGGGGGGATTGTCCCGCTCTGCCCCGCACTGGGGCGGCCTCACCCCGAGCGCTGTGGGCAGCGTTGGGCGCCGCAGGACATTGGGGGTATAAAGCTACTGGAGAGTGTCCCGAGGGGGCCGCGGGGCTGGGGAAGGGTTTAGAGGGGAAACCGTACGAGGAGCGGCTGGAGTCCCTTGGGTTGTTCAGCTGGAGCAGAGGAGGCCGAGGGCAGCCTCATGGCCTCTGCAGCCCCCTCCCGAGGGCAGGAGGAGGGGCAGGGCTGGTCTCTGCTCTCTGGTGCCCAACGCCAGGCCCCGAGGGAATGGCAGGGGGATGTGCCAGGGGAGGGTTAGGCTGGGCATTAGGAGAAGGCCCTTCCCCCAGAGGGTGGTGGGGCCCTGGCACAGGCTCCCCAGGGAGGCATCGCGGCACCAGCCTGGCGATATTCAAGCAGCGCTTGGCCAAGGCCCTCAGAGACACGGTGTGAATTTGGGGTGTCCTGTGCAGGGACAGGAGCTGGGCTCGATGGTCCTTGTGGGTCCCTTCCAGCTCAGGGCATTCTGTGATTCTATGATTTGAGAAGCTCTTTGACCCATACAGACCTTTCTAAAAACTGACATTCTGATCTTCATAGCGCTAATAAATAATAGTATTGAATTCCCTTTGGAATGTTTTTTGTTAACTGAAGGTTCAGAATAGAGGACAAAGAGTGAATAGCCAAAGCTGTGTAAGAGAGGTTCTTTACATATATTGGACTTCAGTCTGCAGAGGACCGGCTATCTGGCATATTGTTGTGGATCAGAACCAGTTGGCAACTAAACGCACGCAGCCGCTCAGTCACTCCCCCCACCGCTGTGGGATGGGGGAGAGAGTTGGAAGAGTATAAAAAGAAAAACAAACGAAACTTGTGGGTTGAGATAAGAACAGTTTAATCATTAAAATAAAATAATGATAATAATGATTATGATAATAATAATGATAATATAATGAAAAGGGAAAAAAAGGCAAAACCACAAGTGATACAACTGCTCACCACCCACCGACCAACACTGCCCCTCCCCCAGCTGGGATTGCTGCCTCCCCCCCCCGGCCAGCCCCTCCCAGGTAACACACTGGGCATGACGTGACATGATATGGAATATCCCTTCGGCCAGTGTGAATCCGCTCTCTTGGCTGTGCCCCCTCCCCTCCCGGCTGCTTGTGCCCCCGGCAGAGCATGGGAGGCTGGAAAAGTCCTTGACTCGTGTGAGCCCTACCCAGGAACAGCTAAACCATTGCTGTGTTACCAACATTGTTTTCATACTAAGTCCAAAGCACAGCGCTGGGCCAGCTGCAGTGAAGAAAATCAACTCTATCCCAGCTAAAACCATGACACACATGCCCGCCCGGGACTTGCCTTTTGGTAGTGCACTACCTCAGAGGTGCTGGAAGAGGAAGAAGAAAGCATACGAGTGCCTTGAAATGCGAGAGAACATAATTTCGAAGTGATTCATCAGAGCGCCACGCAGACTGAGCTGCTAGGAAAATTGTAAATTTTTGCTGACATCTACTACTGTATTAGAGGATGGGCAAGTAACAGAGGTTGTGTGTGTTGAAAAGGGCTGGAGCGTGGCCTGGGGAACCGAGGCAGATGTGCAGCCTGCACCAGGCCGCATGGAAGAGCAAGGCACTTGAGGGAGGATCGTGGCAGGGTTTGAGCAGCTTGCATCTCTGGCTGATCTCAGAAATCCTCCAAAGCAGTGTTAAGACAGCGGTACAGAGGAGACTGGCAGTTCAACGTTTTTGTTGCACTGGTCTAAAGGAAGCTGTGGTCAATTGGACACTAAAAAGCTGAATTGACTAAGGTGATGAGGAAAGTGTTTTACTGGGGAATCGGTAAAGTAGAAGAACATGTGTCTCCTTGCTAGCCAGAACCAGAAAGAAATTAGGTACTCGCTGTGGACTATGCTGGTGTCGCTAACTCCCTGTGCTGTGCAAAAGACAGTAATAGCTTGCTTTGGAGAAGAAAGAACTGCTGCTCTGTCTGAGCAGGCTGTGAGGTAACACCACAGGAAAAGACCGTTTCCAGCTTGTTGAAAACACGCTGCTGCGCAGCTATAGATGAGAGCAAATACGGTATCAGGGTGCCCAATAATGGGAGAGAAGGTTACGGCAGCTGAGTGAAATGTCTAAAGATGTTACCCATACAGCGTGCGTGTACAAAGCGGCAACCTTTGAGCAGTCCTGGAGCGGATCAGAGAGCCGACTTCACCAAGGGGCTGGAAATCATTGTCACCATGTGGAGGAACTGTGTGTTCTTGAGGGTGAGAAAGAGGAAGAGCAGTGGGCATATGATAAGTGATGGCACAAAGGGAAGGGCTTGTCGTGCTTACTGTCCTCCATCAGCCACCAGCAAGGAAGGCGTTTAATGGAATTAGAAGCTGGGGAAGTAAAAACAAAGTGGTAGGAAGAATTCCTCTGGGACACTACATTGAGAAGCCACCAAGCTGAATGAGCAGTCTGGGAAAGACATTACAGAGAGAACAAAAGTATCCGAAACTCCAGTGAGAAATGTTTGCTCAGGGCATTAAATCCTGCGGTGTAGTTTCTGGTCTGGAGTGGTATGGCTGGTCACACTGTGCCATCAGCTGCTGGGAAGGCGCTTGCCTTTGCCGTGCTGAGTGCCCTTGCTCTTCTGGAGAGGGGATGCAGGCTTCCTGCGTCTGGTATGACAGACGTCTCTGAAAAACCTTGCTAGAAACATGGTGTTATTGGGCTAGCTTCCAAATAATTGTTTGCATTGAATAATTCTACAGGGAGGTGATACCTGTTCTGCCATAACTAAAATGTTGCCTCGTACTTAGCTTCTATGAATAGTTGCTTCCTGTACGGGAAGATCGGTCTGTCTTGCCTCTGGCTGGCTGCCTCTGCCTGTACTCCTCCCGCCTACTGACACAGCCGTGGTCTAGGTCAGGGATTTGAAATTGCATCCAAAGAAACTTGAGCAGATGGGTCTGTTAGATGATTTCTAACCTCAGTACTTTTTTATTTTCCCCTCCCCAGCTTCTCACAGTCTCCGGCATTAGAGCTGGACAAGTTCCTGGAAGATGTAAGGTATGAGGGCTTTTTTTAAAGGGCAACTTTACCTGTGTGTAAGACTGGAAGCAATTAGGAGAGGCATAACCTCAGACCCTGCTCTTTTCTTCTAGGAATGGTATCTACCCACTTACAGCTTTTGGGATGCCGCGACCCCAGCAGCCCCAGCAGGTCGTGGTGAAGTCTCCCATTGCTCCGCCATCAGTGAAAACGCCGACTCCAGAGCCTGCTGAGGTCGAGACCCGCAAGGTGAGAGAAGGGAGCTGCATTCGCCCCCTCCCCAGGCAGCTGTGCTGTGCAGCAGCAGTCGCTCACGGGGTGTCTCTGCTCCTGTTTCAGGTGGTGCTGATGCAGTGCAACATTGAGTCAGTAGAGGAGGGAGTGAAGCACCATGTAAGTTCCCATCCTCTGGCTGAGCATGCGGTGGGGGGTGTCCCAGGGCGGCTGTGCGGAGCGTGCGGTTCCAGCATGCTGATGTGCTGGTGGTGGCACAGCTGCCGCCTCTGGGGCCCAGAGCCCCATCCAGGCCCGTGCCTGTGGCTGACCTGGCACGTAGCAGATGTTTTCAGCCCACCCCCAGATTCAGGCTTCCTTTGCAGGATGGCGCTGCTGGCTGTGGTCTGAAATGGAACTGGATGTGGCTTTTCTGTTATACTCCTGTGGGGCTCTGGAGGGGGGTGGTTCCTATCCTGATGGGGATTTCTGGGGATGCTCCTGGCTGTGGCCACCGTGCAGTCCCTCATAGGAACTTCTCTACCCTGCAGTTAACACTGCTGCTGAAACTGGAAGACAAGTTGAATCGACACTTGAGCTGTGACCTGCAGCCCAGTAAGTACCTTTCTTCCCATGCTCTGGTGTGCTGGGGCCAGCAGTGGGGCCTGGGACTTACACCTGTCCCTGTGTTGCAGATGACAATATCCAGGAGCTGGCAGCTGAGCTGGTCCAGCTTGGATTCATCAGTGAGGTAAGCAGGCCAGGGGCTCAAGGAGGGATATAGGTCTGCATCCCTTTCTCACACCTGAAGGACTGCTCTGGCATAAACCATTTTCTAGCTGGGGAAGTAGAAATAAGATGTCCTGCCCACGTGCCCTGGCAGGCTTTAGCCAACCGCTTAGCTTCGTATGGGCTGGGCCTAGCCCTCACTGTAGCTTCTTCTTCCCAGGCTGACCAGAGCAGACTTACCTGTTTACTTGAAGAGGCATTCAGCAAGTTCTACTACACCCGGAATGGAGCCCTGACGGCAGTGACCGTGTCATCTTAGCACCCCTCGGCTCCCAGGCGGCCAGTGCGGCTTTGTTGCCTGTGACCCCTCTGTGTCTGTCCATCACTGTAGGGCATCAGCAAGACCCCAGCTGCAGTGCTTGGAAGCTCATCCTGCATGTGCCGTGGCTGGGCTCAGCGACAATCCTCCCTGCCCGCCTATTAAAGGGGACTTTGTGCATCAGTATTATTTCCAGCCCTGTTTTTGTTGGGATTTTGCCAGGTGGTGCCGGGGAGCCGGGTCCTGGCTTGGGGTGTTCTGTAGCCCCATTCATGTGCATGGAGTTTGTTCTGTTTGAATTGTACAAAGTGTCTTTTGCACAGCACAGAAATGTTGTTTTTTCTTTTTTGTTGTTTTATTTTTTTTTTTTTTTTAATTTAAAGGTAAGCAAGGGGGGGGGGGGGCCTACGCCCTGCCCCTCTCTGCACCCCACTCCGCAACGGCCTCTGGCACCAGTCACTACCCTCCTTCCCGGGCAGAGGGAGCCAGGGGTAGCCGGGCTCCCACAGCACCTGCCTGGTGCTTTGCCTGCCTCTTCGGCTCCCTGTGGCTGCACTTTGTTTACTCGTTTTGCACAGCCGCGCGGCCCTGCGCTTCGGCACGGCCCGTAGGTGCAGGGCGGCGACGCGTGCTGACCCGGGGCCGCGGCCCCTGCAGCCGCCGGGAGCCCAGCGGGGCCGGAGCCGCCCTGCTGCCCCGGCGCCGCGGCCGCTGCGGGCCGCTGCGGGCGGCGGGGGCTGCGGCGGCCCCGGGCCCTGCCCCCGCGCCCCCTTCCCGTCTCGGCGGGGTTGGCGGGGCTGAGGCCGCGGCTCCGCGGGCCTGGGTTGGGCGCGGCGCCGCTCCCGCATCTCATTTCTATCATTTCCTATTTTTAATAAACTGTTTTGTAAATACGCGAGTGCTGCCTGTTTCCGGGGCGGGGGTGGGGGGGCGGCGCCGGCCTGCCCTGCCCCGGGGCGGCGCCGGCTGCGGGCGGCTCCTGGTGCGGCGGCGGCGGCGGCCATGGCCGGCGGGCGCGGGGGGCGGTGGGGGCCGGGGGCGCTGGCCGAGCCGCGGCGGCTGATGCGCACCGGGCTGGGGCTGATCGTGCTGGGCCACAGCAGCCTGGTGCTGGGCGCCATCGTGCACGGTTCGGTCCTGCGGCATGTGGCCGGCGCCAGCCCCGCCATCACCCCCGAGTACGCGGTGGCCAACGTGGTGTCCGTGGGCTCCGGGCTGCTGGTGAGGGTGGCTGGGCCGGGCCGCGGGGAGGGGGGCGCCGGCCCTGCCCCAGGCGCGCGTTGAGCGCGGATCTCTCCCCGCAGAGCATCGCCGTGGGCATCGTCGCCATCCTGGTGTCGCACAACCTGACCCGGGCAGCTCTGGTGAGTGGGGGGTCCGCGGGGTCGGCGGCCGGGCGGGCCGGGGGCCTCGACGCGGCCCCGTCCCTGCGGCAGCCGCTCCCCTGGACCTTGTCCCCGGTGGCTCCTTCCGCCTCGTTGGCCCGCGGGGCTGTGGGTGTCGCCTGCTGCCGCGGCTCAGCCCGGCCGGCAGCGCGGGGACGGTGGGTGGGCGGGCAGCGAGGACCGTCCTGGGGCAGAAACGCTTCAGCTGAGGGGTAAAGCTGCAGCCGGGGTCAGGCACCGCTCTGTGGGCTCACTCGGGGTGGGCCTGCATGAGGCAAGGCGGCTGCTGGCGGGGGCCTTGGCTGCCAGCGGAGCTGGACCTGTGCTGGGGCGCCCCGGGCTCAGGGGCCTGTGGGAGGGGGCCGGGCAGCGTCTCCGGCTCACTGGAGGGGCGAAGGATGCAAAAGGTGCAAAAGCCTCATCTGAGTGCAGGGCTGAGCCATGCTGGAAGGGGCAAGAGATTGCATGTGCTCGGTGCAAATATCTGTGGGGCTCCCAGCACCCCCATTACCCTGCAGAGTGGGCACGCAGCAGCCATGTGTCTGCCCCCTTGCAGTGGCAGCGACTAGCCCTGGCATTTCCCCCAGCTCTGGCCGGCTCAACTCTCATGTGTTCTCCTTGCTGCCTGCAGCACTGGACCCTTCTGAGCGTGTCCCTGCTGAACTGCCTCCTGTCCACAGCATGCAGCGTGGGCCTGACACTGGCCATTGCCCTCACCATTCGCAGCAGGGGCACGCACCTTGTCACGGGCTGCAACAGCTCCGCACTGCCTGCTGACACCCGTGGAGCCATTGTGACCAACGACTGTCCTTTCAACACCACACGCATCTATGTGAGTCTGCAGGGCCACCACACGCCCCCACCCCCCCACTCTTCCTCTTTTTGTCTCTGCTTCCTCTTCTTCTTTTTTCTTCTTTCTCACGCCCTCCCTTTTGCCCGCCCTTTCTCTGCCTCCCTCCCTCTCCCTTTCTCTCTCTCTCCCCCTCTCTCCCCCATCGCCTGCACAGCTGCTCCGCCCAGCCACATGCAGGTAGGCTGCGTGCAGTGGACGACGCTCCCTGAGGGACCTCTGACCCTCTGCTCTGCAGGACACAGCCCTGGCACTCTGGTTCCCCTCCATGGTGCTGGCGGCTGCAGAAGCTGTGCTGTCTGGCAGGTGCTGTTTGGTGGCCCTCATCTTCCGTGGCATTGGGCCCTGTGCACGCAGCTATGGCAAAGAGCAGGTATGCCCCATCAATCTGGACGGGTGTCCCTGCCTCTGCTCCACCATTTCTGCCTTTTTGCTGCATTTTGAAGGGGCTGGGTTCTGCTGGGCCCTTGTTCCCATACAAGTAGGCTGTGCAGTAACAGCCGGGGGGGGGTGGGGGGGTGGGGGGTGGGGGCAGAATGTCAAGTTTGAGCCTCTTCTAGCTAGGCTTGCTGACAGACTGGCACCCCTTCATTCTGTGTAGTTGCGGAGGGACCCTCCTCTTCATCCCTCTGATAGCCAAGCCTGTTCTGTCCTGGCTATCCTGAGCAAATGCTGCCCGCTGCAACCTGGCCCAGCCCTTCACGCGTCCCTTTGACCTGCCACCTCTTTTTTTCTCTCTAGTTTCCTGGGCCAAGTACAGTGAAGGAGGGGTCACCACGTGAGGTGCAGCAACTCCTGGTGGGGCAGCCCGAGTCTTCTGCCTAGCTGTAGAGGTGAGTGCAGTGCATGGGCTATGCCTGGGGGAAGGGAGGGGGCAGGCTCTGCTGTCCACAGAGCCCCTGCCCACACCAGCCCCCTGAACCGTCTCTTTCCAAGCACATGCTACAAGTACTGGCCAGAGGTGTCGGCGTGTGCTTGGCCATGCAGCACAGTCCTGCACTCGTGTGCTCTTTCACTCCCAGGTGCTGCTGCAGGAGTGCTGCGATCCAGCGAGGTGAAGTTGCACCTGTACCGCGCTCCTGCCCCAGGTGTAGGCGTGGGTAGGGTGGGCTGCAGGGGGGAGGGGTGTGCCTTCCCCCCTCCAGTCCCACCACCACACCTGGGACCAACCCTGCAGGTTCCAGACACAAGCTGCCCAGGGTCACTAGGCAGCCTTTGCCCAGCAGGTGACATGGGCCATGGATGCTCTCCCCTTCTCTCCCCAAGCTGCAAGGCCCTTCCTGGCACTCCAGAGGATCCATTGGTCTTTTACATGCAGTGGTGGGGGTGGGCAGAGGTGCTGGGGCCTGGCAACAGCCAGGGCTGGCCTGGTTCCTGGTGGTCCTGCAGCGGAGCAGGCAGGGTCAGCTTGCTGTGCCTGTGCTCCGGCAGGTCATGGAGTGGAAGGTGAAGAACCCCTTGTTGTGAGCCTCTTGTTTCCCTGAGTAAATAAACTTTTAATTTTCGCACTGGATGCTGTAAGTGCCTCCCCAGGGTGGATGCCTGCTGGGAGTTGGGCCCGCTGATGGAAGGACAGTGCAGCTGGTGTGTAAGCCCATCTCCATGCTTGCCTGCCGCCAGGCGCAGGGATGTGGACAGACACATGGTCCCAGTGTGACAGTCACACAGCAGGGTGGAGAGCACACATTTGCCATAGCTAGGTTGAGGCTGAGACACAGGTGTACAGGGTTACGGCCCTGTGCCATGGGGGCTACATGTGCTCCTTGGATCAGCATCTCTTGACAAACAGGAGCCCAGCAGGGTTGAGACATATTTATTGGGGTGGAAGTGGAGGTGCTGAAGAACAGGACTGAAAGCTGCCACAGTCTAGCTCACTGGAAAGAGAAGCTGGTGCTTGGGAGTCCTCCACACCACTGGCTGAGGAATTTGAGCACATCTTGGCACGCAGGGCTGTGGGATGTCTGCAGAATGAAAGAGGTCTTGGCACTGGCAAGGGGGCAGTGCCATCACCTTCTGCCCAAGGGCACCCCTGGGAGCTGACAGATCTGCACAGGCAGGGCTGGGTCTGCCCCAGCTCTCTAAGTGAGGTTAATCCCCACCCAGCAGCACACAGGGAGGGTGCACTAAAACTGCCCTGATTCTGTTTCCACCCAGCGGGATGATGTTTTATTGTCAGCATGAAGGGTTGACCACCCACAGCCTGTCTCCCTGCCCCACAGGGTGCCTGGCTCACCTTGACAGCCATCAGGAACTTGTTCCATGTGTCCTTGTTGGCTTCTCGGCCTGGCCGCTTGAACTCTATCTTGTTCCTTAGCACAGGGTACCCTGGTCACACAGTGACACCGTCAGAAACAAGCTGACACCCATAGCAGACCCCTACCCTGTACACCCCTTCCCTCTCTGCCATGGTCTGCTGGCTAGGGCTGCTCTCATGGGGCAATGCAGGGGAACAATGCCGCCTCTGGTTTTTAGAGACCAGAATGAGGAAGGGGGTGCCCACAGTGGTGGGATTAAAGATGAAAGCTGAGCTGCCCTCTGGCCACAACACCGAAGTATGTCAATTGATGGCACCCTGCTCCTGAACTCTGGAGCCAGAGTTGTGTTGCTGGCGGCCCACCCTTGCACCCCCCTGCCCTTTGCTGACCCACTCTTTTAAGTAAGTCCTGCACCACAATCCCTCCCTGTCTGGAGTGTGCGAGGACAGTACTTGCCAGAATAGGCAGTTTTTGTAGAGCGGGGCAAAGCAGGAACAGGAGCTGCATGTGCATGTGTGTCAGTGCTGGCCAGGCTGGGCAGTCTCCTAGGCAGTGCTGCGTGAGACTGAGCAGGCGCGGAATCACAGAAGCGTAGAATGGTTGAGCTTGGAAGGGAACCCTGGGGGGGGGGGTGGGGGGGTGTCTCTATGGTCCAACAGTCCCCCCACCCCCACTCAAGCAGGGTCACACACAGCCAGTTGCCCAGGACCATGTCTCAACAGCCTTCAACTATCTCCAAATATAGAGCTACCACAACTTCTGTGCAACCTGTTCCAGTGCTTGGTCGCCCTCACAGTAAAAAAAAGAAGGGTCCGTCCATCTCCTCCCTCAGAACTGGTCCTCACAGCCACCCAGTCTCCCTACTCCTCTCACAGCATAGCCTGAACTCCCTCCAGACCCGCCCTGCAACATGCTCCCACTCCCCTGCCAATGTGTGAACGGGCCTGAGCTTACCTGTGAGCACGCAGGGCAGGGAGCGTACCCCTGTATTTGCTGCAACCAGTGAGGCTTCATAGGTGTCGCGCTCATCCTGTGGCAGCACCTGCTCCAGCCGCTGGTCCATGGACATGGTGAGCACCCAGTCCCTGACCTCTTCCCGCTTCTCCTCCTGCAGGGCAGAGGCCAATGCACCTCCTGATACTGCATGCTGTGCCAGTGCCCAGCTGCTGCGCCGCAGCGCTGGGAGGCACGCTGGGGAGAGCAGGACATGAGCGTGCATGCAGGATGGCGCACACGCCATGTGCACGTATTGGGGGGAGGGTGTGAGTCTATGCATGGTGAAGCATGGGGAGGGGTGCGGGGCATGAGAACGTGTGTAGTGGGGCTGCGTGTGTGTTTGTGGGGGTGCGGCACAGGGCAGGGGGCAGTGCTGAGTATATTTCCATCTCCTGTAGTGCCTGATGTGCCACCCTTGTCCCAGTCCCTGTTCAGCACGGGCCCTGAAGCAGCATCACTGTTCATGGGAGCTGAAGAAGGCAGAGGACACTCACAGGCACGTGCTGCTGGGCTGGAAGTGGCACTTCAAAGGGAATGTCTGTGCTCTGGAAATCAGAGTGGTCCAGGGACTCCAGGTTCCCTTCGTCAATGGCCTGAGAAAGGAGAAGTGGTGGAGCATTAGGCAATACCATCCCTGGAGCGGATAGTACAATCTACACTGTGAGCATGGCATTACTGATGCCCTGATCTATTAGCACTGTGGTGGCTGGGCCCCCGGCAGGTGGTATTTACAGCCATCCTCTGCAGAGCCAGAGGATGTGTCCCCCGAAACACTGTACTACTCAAACTTGTCAGGTGGCTGCTAAGAACGGAAAGATGAAATGGAGAGGATTTTTGGGTTTTTTCTCTCCCCCCGCCCCCCCTGCCGCTGATGACAGCACTTGGACCACTGGTATGGTAAGAACTGTCACCTTCCTAGGGTTTGGTGTTTTCTGGTGACCCACCTCCTAGTCAAGGAAGGCGGTCTGGCATGGGGGGACTCCCGAGTCTTGTATCACTGTGGGTAAAGCACTGCGCCATGCCCTCCACCCCTCAGGTAGTTTTCCTTCCCTTGGAACACTTCAGATGAGGTCATCCTGAGGGCTGTAAGGGCACGCACAGCCATGAAGCCTACAGGCCTAAACTGTTAGGCCAACATGCTCTTTGCTGCAGTGTGCATTGGCACACAGGGTGCCGTGGTCAGGGCTGCTCTGGTACCCTGCATGGCAAGTCCTTCCGCAGTTAGTGTTAGGGTACTCAGTGCCGTGCGTGCACACGTACACACACCCCAAGCAGCGTTTAAGCAGCTTAAACACGTGCTGCCACATCCAAACCTCGGGAGTACCCTGGCCAGGCCGAGGGTCTGTCCTGGCTCTACAGCCCATTGTCAGTGCGATCGCCCTCCCTCCAGCAGACTACGCACATCTGAGAGGTCCAGGAAGCGGTTCAGGAAGATGAATGCCATGTTCTCCCAGCTGGCTGCCTAGTACAGAGAGAAACCCCAAGTGAGCCAGGCAGCTTATCTTCACAGCAACAACTCTCCTGCCTCAGCGATGGCTAGAAAGGATGTGATTCAGGTTGTGCAACAACATTCTGCTTGCAGCACAGGTAATGGAGGAGGAGAGCGGACATCCCGACTCAGCACCCATGAAAACTGCTTCATAGGCAGCCACTGGGACATCCAGCCCACCAGCCACAAGCTGTCCCACCAGATGGAGTCAGGTATTATCGCACAGCCAGCATCGGACAGTGAGAACACGCTGCTATGCTTGCCAGGTGCCATTGCATGCAGGCAGGCAAGGCCTGTAGTCTCAGGAGTAAGGTAACACTTAGGTGACCCAGAGCAAGGCAGAGCAGGGAATCGACGCTAACAGAGCCATGCAACGTAAGGGGGCCTCCAGCCTACTCCCTGGGTCTGCAGCTCCTGCCCCCTTGCTAACTCATGACTGCCCTCAACTGCCTACTGCCGGTCCGTGACAAAATGCAGAGGCTGGCAAGGTGGCTGAGATCTATCCAATGCCAGTGGCTGGCTACTGGTCTACCAGTGCAGCGAGGCGAATATAAAAGTTGAGACTCCCTGAGCCCAGGGTCCTTCTCCTCAGCTGCTCTGGTGGTAGATAGCTCTTACCTTGGCAGCTATCCCAGCTTCATAAAAAGCCTTGTCTGCAGGGAGGAGCTCAGTATGGCGCAGCAAGGAAATGGACAGCTTGGCAGCCACAGTGTCCTGCAGATGCAGGGGACAGTAAAGCCACAACGATCAGCACAGAAAAATCAGGGCAGAAGGGATCTCATGAGATCATCCCGCCCCAGACTCAGGGCAGGGACTCTGCACCCACATGTTCCCAAGATGTTCGTCTAAGAAAGGTTTAAAAAAACCCACCACCCCTCAGTCCTGACTGTAAGTACCCTCACTACATGAACACACAGAAGGACTGTCACCTGGCGACAAAGTTCTGCTTTATAAACCTTGCTTTTTTTTACTAGAAGACACACCCAAAGTTCCACTGTTTGAGTCACAGCATTGTTGAGGTTGGAAGGGATCTCTAGAGATCACCTAGTCCACCCCCCCCCGCCCTGGTCAAAGCAGAGTCAGCTACAGCAGGCTGTTCAGGAACATGTCTGGTCAGGTTTTGAGTAGCTAGCTCAAGGGCTGGGGACACTCCAGCCTCCCCAAGAAACCTGTTCTCGTGCTCAGCCACAGTCACAGTAAGTTTTTTCTTGTATTCAATCACACAATTATTTTGGAGGGGGTAAGGAATTCAAAGGATATTTCACTTTTCTGCTTGCCAGATAGGGTCTCATCACCCCAGAACTGGGAAGGACACCCCTCCTTCACAGTCCCAAATAGAGTACCTAACGCCCCAACATTCCACAACTGTCTGGGTCTGTACAGGTTTGCAAGACATCAGGCTTGGCTCTTTCTGACTGTTTCTTTATGTGGAGACCAGTGATGAGCAGCATTCCTCAGGGGTTGGTTTTGGGACTGGTGCTGCTTTACATCTTTGTCAGTGACATGGACAGTGGGATTGAGCGTACCCTCAGCAAGTTTGCCAACAACACCAAGCTGTGTGGTGCGGTTGACATGCTGGATGGAAGGAATGCCATCCAGAGGGACCGTGACAGGCTTGAGAGGCGGTCCCATGTGAACCTCATGAAGTTCAAGGCCAAGTGCAAGGTCCTGCACATGGGTCGGGACAGTCCCAACCACAAATATAGGCTGGGCAGAGAATGGTTTGAGAGCAGCCCTGAGGAGAAGGACTTGGGGGTGATGGTTGATGAGAAGCTCAACATGATGTGGCAATGTGTGCTTGCAGCCCAGAAAGACAACTGTATCCTGGGATACATCAAAAGAAGCATGGCCAGCAGGTTGACGGAGGTGATTCTCCCCCTCTACTCTGGTCTTGCAAGATCCCACCTGGAGTATTGCATTCAGCTCTGGGGCCCCAACATAAGAAGGACATGGCCCTGTTGGAAGCAAGTCCAGAGGAGGGCCATGAAGATTATCAGAAGGCTGGAGCACCTCTCCTATGAAGACAGGCTGAGAGAGTTGGGGTTGTTCAGCCTGGAGAAGGGAGGGCTCCGGGGAGACCCTAGAGCAGCCTTCCAGTACCTGAAGAGGCCTATGAGAAAGCAGGAGAAGGACTTTTTACAAGGGCATGTAGTGACAGGACAAGGGTTAATGGCGTTAAACTGAAAGAGGGTAAATTTAGATTGGCTGTAAGGAAGAAATTTTTCACTATGGGGGCGGTGAGGCGCTGGCACAGGTTGCCCAGAGAAGCTGTGGATGCCCCATCCCTGGAAGTGGTTAGGGCCAGGGTGGATGAAGCTTTGACCAACCCAGTCTGGTGGAAGGTGTCCCTGACCATGGTAGGGGGTGTTGGAACTAGATGATCTTTAAGGTCCCTTCCAACCCAATCTGTTCTATGATTCTGATTCCATGTCTCTGGACTCCCAACATCTACACGGGCAGCCATGGGGAGGCCACAGTCTCCCTTATGACTTTTACTGGCGTCCTAGCTGTGGCAACCTTTCTTATTCACAGCCTGCTGTATCGCAGCGCCAGTCCCACACTCATACAGAGCTCTGTCACAATTCCACAGTCCCATATGGATCAAGACTTCACCAGGAACTCTGCTATATATTGTGGCCCAGAACAGATCCCAGTGTACATAAGGCTCAAAAATACTCGCAGTGCCTTGTGAGGCTCAGTCCCCAGGCCCATAAGCTCCCAAATTCCCACAGAAGGCCCAGCATACAGGCCCAGTATCTGCCAAAGCCCTGTGTGGTGCCAAGTACCTAGGCTCACAAGCTTCCAAAGCCCCCGAGAGGCCTGGCACACAGCCCCATGAGCTCCCAAAGCCTTGCGCAAAGCCAATCTGCTCTCAAGACCATGTGTGAAGCCCAGCAGCTCTCATGGCCCAGGGCAGTTGAGGAGGAAGCAACGCCTCTCCTGGGAAGACCACATTTTTGTGTGATCCCTAAATTCCTAATGGTGCCTCTGCTCTCACAAGTCATGCTGAGCATATGGATCAACCTCCCACTGGTTTACATCTCAGCCTTGGTGGCTGGGGCAGGTCTCACTGTAAGAAGTCAGAGAAGACTATCTCCAGTTCTACCCGCTAGTGCCGGGCTCCCAGATCACTATAGTCCCATTCTCATGCATCCATGATGTGTAAGTGATCCACGAAGTGCAATAGTGAACTATGGATAGCCCTGAGCCTGCACGTCCCCACAGGGTTCTGCACTCAGGGTGGTGACCTGGCAAAGGAACTTCAAAAACCTTACCAGTTGCTTCACACCCTGAGCAGCGGAGCGGGTGGCATAGTAATGAGAGATCAGCAGCATTGTTTCAAACTCTTCATGTGCTGGAGTGTTTGCTTCACTTGACTTCACTAAGTTTTCACACTGAAGAAGAGACAAGGAGAGTAATTCAGAATATGAGAGCACAAGGGTACTCTTCATCCATTTGAGCCCAGGGAAAAGTTGGGAGAGAGAATGATTTGAAATATCCAGGTACTTCTGGGGACTGCGAAAGGGCTGGGCCTTGGGTGCCCTGGGTCCTACAGAGTGCTGAGTGGAGGAGGCTGTGTGAAAAGGGGAGAGCCATCCTGCAACAACAGGCAGCATTGGAAGCAGGGGTGAGTTTGGATGGACAAAGGGGTATTTGTGGATCTTGTTTGTGCTAGAGGTGGCTATTTGTGGGACAGAAACAGAGAAGAGGCGATCATGGGCTCTGGCTGAGGTATTCTGGGACAGGGAAGAAGGAGCAGAAGGCTCTAAGCATCTCTGGGGAGATGGAGAGGACTCTTACTTTCCAGGTGCAGCAGTTCTGTGTTTTCCCTAGGTCCTTGCCTGACCCAGGCTGCTGAATATGAGCGTAAGATGAGAAGTGGGCATGTTGTGACAGGATCCCATGTAGCAGTGACACAGCAAGCTCTGCAAGTGCTGATTTCCAGACCCACTTCTAGGCTTTGGCCTTGAGTGCAGGGTCATCTTCTTCCCTGACTTCTTTTGCCCAGCTATGTCTGCTTCACAGGATCCTGTTGTTCTGCTGTCCCCATTGTGGACATTTCCCCATTTTCCCTTGGCCTGTGTTCTACAAATACTGCCCATCTCACCTGGCTAGAGACTGGCTCGTCTTTCTCCCCTGCTAGGAGCCACCAGGGTGTTGGAGTTCAACAGGCAGCGGTAGCCACAGCCCACACTCACCAGATGGAAGAGAACATCACGCAGATCAGCCCAGCTGGAGTAGGCCTCGGCACAATTCATGCCAGATGCATTCACCATCTCCACGAAGAGACGCTTGTAGATGTTGAAATTCTGCAACAAAACAAGAGAGAAATCTCTGTCTGCCACAAAACAGAGGGACGGCAGCTCTGCACACAGGCTCCTGGAGCACACTGCTGCAGATTGCTGGTTGCAGGAGGTGCTACAGGACAGTCAGGGAAATGGGGAAGAATGCTTCCTTCAGCCGGTGCTCTCAGAGAGGCAAACATGGTTAATTTTATTCTGGACTTGGTGGTTAAGGTGTTACAAACAAATATAAATACTCAACTTCCCCCTTCTCCTTCCCTGGAGAATATGCCAGGAGATTGCCTTTAGTCGTCTAGCTGAGGAGCCTCTGGAATAATCCACAGCACAGTTGAAGTGGCTTTGACATGCTGAACACCTGGCAATCCCAGTTCTGGACTGGAAGCCTGACTCGTATAGCAAATCATAGCACGCTCTGGCAACTCACACTGGGATGATTCTGCCTTCATTACCTGTGGGTTGGCAGGTGCTCCATGGTGGACATACAGGCCCAGGGCTTTGTCCCAACTGCCGTCCCGGATGAGGTGGGTTGCATACAGAGCTACGTACTTGTGCAAGACTTTATAGTTCTGGAGAAGGCACACAGAAAGCAGTAGCATGAGATTCATGAAATAATCACTTGTCTCTTGATAGAGACAGTTTCATATCCGTGGACACACACCCATATGCCTGAGCCCCAAAAGGCGAGACTAGCTAATCAGAGACAGACTGCATGCAGCAGACCTGGCACACAGGCAGGGTTTTTGATTTGGGCTCCACTTGACACCTCTAATCCTGACTAGCTGATGCTGTGCTGATCCTTCCACACATAGAAATAAAACTGTTTTTCAGCTGTTCACCACTTGCCAAAGGAATACTGCCAAATACCTACAGGATGCAGTAGCTCCACAATGTGGCACCATGGGTACCAACTGTAAACCAGTCCTTAGTCTAATGAAAGAATGAACCAAACACTTTGTGGACTGAAGATGTTCATAATTTGCAAGGCTGCTCTAGTCCATTATTCAAATGCTGTCAGATCTCTGGGACCGGAGGCCTCCTTGGAGTGCTGCTCATACATGTGCTGATCACATAAACACTTTGCTGAGGACTGACTGTGGTTGGCCTTACAGAAATTCAACTGAGGAAAGACCTCAGCCTGTTTCACAGAGACTTAAACAGGGTAATGAGATGAAGAAGATGGCATAAAATGTGCAATCCTTTAAAAAAATGAGCGAGTGAAACAAGTTTGTTAAGCACAAGAGAGACCAGTGCCCCAGTGATATGACTAGAACTTGAACACCCAGATGCTGGTGAAACACTAGGTACAGGATAGTTTGGGATAAAGATTAAGTCTGGTATGTGACCTGTTTTGATAAATATAACTTTTTTCTGGTATAATCACTGGAGAACAGCTAAGTCAAAAGTCATGAAATTGTGCACTGGTCATGAAGCAAGGCTGTGCTGATGCTCTCTTAGAGGTATAAACAGACTAACATCTTCTTGGACTAAATGTGGTAGTGTTGTGTCCGGCTGACAATAAAAACTGATTAAGCCTTTACCATTCAATTGAGAGTGAAGTTATTCTTTATGGAAGAAGGTCAACACTGGTATCTCCAGATAATCAGAACATCAGCACAGAAGTCTCCAAGATAACAGTTACCACAACAAAGACCACTCATATCACCAGAGAAGCCTGAGTCAAAAAGAAATCAAGTTTACTGTAGTAGAGCCCAAACTCAGGTTACTGGGTTACTGCATTAGAAACAAAATTATAAAAACAGAGTACAAGTCATCACCAGTACTTGTCCAAGTTATCAGTGTTCGCCTGGCTGGTTAGCTGTGATGTCTCCACTAACTGCAGACTCCATTGCCAGGGGCTGCCCTGTTGCTCGATGTGAGGCAATACCTCACTTTGAAGAATCAACACCTGCCTCTAGTTTGGCTTCTTTATCAATAACCATTGAATCAATAACCAATCAATAACCACTGAATAAAAACAAACCCTCAAAGTAGATCCTGGTAATCTAATCTAGAGCTTTCTCCTCCTGTTACTGCACTGGAATCGCACTGTAAAACAGTTTCATTTTGCTTTTCTCCATTTTTATTACTCTGCTGAGGTAATTTGCTAGTTTTAGGTCAGGAAAATGAAAAAAAAAATGTCAAATTTGCTTTCACAACAAGGATGTCTCATTTGTACTGACACCAGGCCTCTAAAGAATATGTAGAAAGGATTTCTTCTACAAGTCTCTTTGTTTCCACGGTACCAATTACTTCCAGCCCAAACAACTCATTTAGCTTTTTCTAATGCTCCATTAATCGCAAAATTTAAGCCAATATGCTTCTGGGTTCTAGCGTTTCCTTCTAGGCCAAGATGGGTACAGCGGAGAGGTGTTTTCTGAGCTGCTGCAGTGTCCCCCCACGCTCCCCACAGAAATGACTGCTTTTCCCTGCCCACTCATTCCTGCAGCCCCTGCTTCAGAGAGCCAGGACCCCACGTGTGCCTCCTGAGGGCTCATACAGGCACTCACCTGCTTAGCTGCAACCTCCAGGCACTTCTCCCATTGCTCTCGCTCTGCATACATATCCAAAGCAGCCATGACATCTATTCCTACCAGCTGGGGATGGAAATAACCATAAATTCACTGTGTGGGCAAGGTTTCCTACCAGCATCAAGGCAGGCAACATCCCACCCAGGTCTCTTCTTTGCATACACACAGTCCCTCCCGTCCTATGGGATGGACGCACAGATCCAGTGTAACCCATCCGGTATGCAGAAACCATAACTCACAGGCACATACAGACTCCTCACCTGTGGGCACATTGAGGCTAAAGCCCCATGAGAAAGGCCCTAAGGATCTGTGCAGGTCCTGACATTACTCCGAGCCTGTGATACATCCCAAATACGTACCGAATCTACCTTTCCTTGGTTCTTTAAATACTCCTTGTAACGCTGGTCCACATACTCCTCTGACCTACTGGGTAGAAAGAATCTCAATAGGCAGCAAGGCTAATAGTGTCTTGCGTCAGTGCAGAGGCCGGATTCAACTTTGTCTACTTTGGGAAAAAGAGGACTTACAGCTGTGCCGTGTCTTTCTGGCCTGCTGCTGGGAGTACAGGTAGAAAGGGAAAGAAGGGGTCTAGGCAGCTCTTTGCAATACGATGTGTGAGGAGAGAAAGGGATCACCGGACTTTCAGAAGGAAATGCATGCACAAGGTTGTGTGTATGGGAAGGGGAGATAGGGATGGGACAAAAGAGGTTAATGATTTCCATGGGATGTGTGGCAACAGAGAATTGTCCCAGGTTTCACAATAAATGTCACAATTGGTAAATGGCTTGGGAAGGGCAGCTATGGAGAATGTGCCCTTTCGAGCTTGGGAAGGCCACTGTGGGGAGAACCCAGGGAACTTCAGGTCAGCAGGATAGGACAGGACAAGGGATCATCTGCGGTGGGAGAGGGAGCAGGAAGAGTACGATTTCAGAAGTTCAGGGCTTACCTGGGGTCCAACTCCTTAGCAATGCGCTTGGCTTTGCTCCACTCCTCCCCTTCAATAAAGGCGTCAATAGCTTCTTGGATGAGGTCCAAGCTGAGGTAGAGTTCAGCTGCCTGCAGGGCCAGAGACAGTCCCATGGGAGATGAAACCCCAAGGGCACCCTGCAGCCCAGGCTGGAGCTGGTGCTGTTGGAGGTGACCAGCACACAGCAACAACAGAAAGCCTCCCCCCAAAAGACAACTCCCTTCTCTGCTTCCTGCCTCCTCCCGAGGCCTGCCTCTATCCCAGGACTTTATGCTTTCCCCTCCATCCTCCTCCTTGAGAACTCTGTGCTGCCTAACTCTGGAGAGGGCCATCCACCCGTTACCCCAGGATGTGACTTGGCCTCCTTCCCTTGGATAGAGCTCTCCCTTCCTACGATACTGCTTCAGTAGTCTAGGGGCAGGAGCCAGCCCTCACCGCACTGTATTTCTTCATGGCCACCAGCTGAGGAGCCACAGTCCGTGTCACCTCCATGCTCTGTGACTGACCCAAGAATTTAATGGCCAACTCAGCAGCCTGTGAAGAGAAACTGTCATCAGCACAAGTGATAAGAGCTGTCTGAGAGAGGGATGAAGCTGGGAAGAGCTCAGTCCTAGCTAAAAGACTGAGAGTCAGGAGCACTTGAACTCTGGGGGAAGGGGAGAAGAAATGACAGCCCACTTCAGCAATTCAGAGAAGCAAAGCCCAGCTACTTTCACACATGGGAGAAGATCAGACAAGGACATAATTGTTGCTGAAGCTGGTACAAGGGCACAGGTATGAGTGAAAAGAACACAACCCAAAGGCTGGTGGACATGGACCATGAGAAGAAGAAAGGACGCTCATCTAGCCAAGGTCTATGTCGTAAAGTCCGGCCCTTCAGTGCACGGAGATAAAGGCACAAAGACACCACCATGCTGCTGGAAGTGGTGCCAGAGCAAGGATGTCAGCGCAGTGCAGGATAAGCACACAGCCCATCACAGCTCAAGAGAATGGCCACGAAGGCTTTCAGGCCCTGCGGTCACTGGAGCCTGCAGATCCTCTCGTGCCCTGCAGTGATTGAGGTATTTCTGGGATGCACTGCAGGTTGTAGGAGACCTCCTAGACAGCAGAGTAGATGAAGGGAATCATAGCTCCTGACTGTACCTTCAGCAAGCACTTCTCCATCAGGCCACTGTTGCTGGGGTCCCGCACCTTCAGATAGCAGTCCACTGCCCTGGCATATTCCCCAGCCTGCTCCCACTCCCGTGCCTGCTCCAGCAGCCCTTCTGTTCCTCTGCAGGGAGGAATGCAGGCTGTGAGCACGACTGGGATGCTACCACAGAGATCCTGTAGACAGTGAGTAGGGCATGAGCAGGGAGGTGCACAGCAGAGGTAAGTCAGGGACCTCAGAGAGGGCTGAGCATGTGACAAGGAATGCACACAGCCAGTGCCGAGGAGATAATTGATTAAGGACCATGGGGAGATGCACTGGTGGTACAGGAGACCTGGAAGATCTATAAGCGCCAAGACGACATCTGGGAGACCTTGGATAAGAAGAACAAGCCTGAAGTCTCCCAGAGAAGGGAGGAAAGATGTTAGGAAACATATGCAGGAAGAAGTCCAGAGTCCTCAAGAAGGAAACAACTGGATTTCAGGGATCTGGTCAGGCTGTATCTGTAAGGCCTAGAGGAAGAGCTACCTGTCTGTTCCCTGCAGCCTGACCACAGCATTCCTCACCTGGAGCCCTTCTTGGCAGCCTCCCTGCCGCACTCCTCCTGTAACTCTTCTAGCCGACTAGGCACGTATTCCTTGCAGATCCGCAGGGCCTCGCTCCACATGCCAGCCTCCTGCATAAGCACAATGGGGAGGAGAGATTTTCACCAGTTCACCAGGATCCCCCACAGTACGGGCATCACATAACACATCTAGCCTCTTGTGTCATCTTGCCAGAGGACCCACTGGAAGAAACAACCACAGCAGCACCACCCACTTCTTTCCTCCCCCAAAAAGGCACCTATGTCTATCCACTCACCCAGGCTACCTCAGGGGAAAGTGCTCATCCATCCTAGCCACCTCTGTGGAATGGGCACTTGCAGTCTCTAAAACCACCCACTCATGCTACCCCCAAGGACACCCACAGCCTTCTGGCAGGATACTTCCTCCCAGAGCTGAGAGCGCGCTAAGCTATGCTGTGAAATCTCTACCAGTTCAGCCTTCTAAGAGCAGGCCAGAATTAAGTTCTACTAGGAACCACCGAGTAAATGGTTTCTCTTTGGCTACTAACCGGAGAGGGAGAGCTGGGAGATGGATTTCACTCCTCCTCCATCTAGACTGGGTTCTTGACCAGTGAGGAAGGCAATGATGTTGCTACAGACTACGTTTACCTTATAGTACTTTATTGCCAGCTCAGGTCTCTGTGCTCGCAGGAGGAAGGCCTCTGCTTTCTGGAACTCTCTCTGCTCAAAGGCAAAACGTGCCTGTCCCACAAGCACATCAGCCACGCTCTCTGGGTCATGAGCCTCAGCCACACGCTGTGCAGCGTCCCAGTTCTGGTTATGCACAAACCTGGGGGAATCAACACGAGGTGTAACAAGAAGGATGGCAAGGAGCAGACTGATGCTGGAGAAGCAACCAGGCTGGCATCATATGGGGAGAGGAGATGGCAGCAGGCCAGGATGGGGAAGGATACATACATCAGCACTGCCTCCTTGGGTTTCCCAGCTTTAATAAATTCTGCTTCAGCCTCTTCAAATTTGCCCTGGGAGAGTGGAAAGCATTTGCTTGCTTGCCTTCCTGCCCTGATACCATCACATGACCTCCTCTACTAAGGCAGAGTGGATTTATGAAACGAAGATGTATGTGGAAGCCTGGGGCTGTAATCATGGAGCCTTTTGGGTGAGCAGTGACTGCAGCCATAAAACACCCTGCTGCAGCAATCCTTAAGGAGAACTGTTCAATTACTTGAGTGACCAGGGAACTCCCACCTATTCCAGGGGGTAAAATTACCTCATCTTCTAGGAACATGGCATACTTTAAGTGGATCTCTGGCATCTTCTGCTTCATGGAGAGGCGGGCCAGTTCAAAAGCAAATTCAAAGACCCTGCATCAAAGAGAAAATGGGGTGAGAGCAGGACTATGTGCTATGAGGGCATGCCTTCATCAAGAGCAAGATATGAAGTAGAGCACAAGACACGGAGAGGAGAGAGTGGAATACAGACTGTCCCAAGTGAATGGGCGCTGACCATTCCTCCTGTTACTGACCAGAGAACAGGAGCTTTTAGAGTCCCCACTAACAAAATTCAGCTCCTTCACATTAGCTGTTAGTGCCAGAGGCCCTTGGTTCAACCCTAAGGGGAGATCACAAGGCTCCCAGGAGCCTAGTGATGTGAGATTGCTGCAGTGAATGGCAGTGCAGTCAGATGGCTGGTCAGGTGCAGAGTGGTGCCAAAACTCTTCTGGCAAGCAGTTACTTATGGTGACATGAGGAATACCTCCTCCCACGTTCAGAGGCTCTTATAAGGCTCCTGGCTGAGGCTAAAGGACAAACTGCTTTTGCCAGCCCAGCTCTGACTTGATATTTGAGAGACTAACAGGTGGTCAGGAAGTGGGATGTGTCAAGGAAGCGGAATGCCCGTCTGAAGAAGTACAGGTGTGGGGGAGAAGACATGCTGTGTCCCGGACCTGCAGCTATCATGTGCATACAGTTATCTTGGGCCGCCCCTTTTTTCTCAGGTGAGGCAGATGGCAGAGAAGTGCTGGGCTGATGGACCTGCTTACCCGCTGTCTGCCGCATGGTCAATGGCCATCTCCAGAAGTCCGAATTTACTGAGGAGTTTCACAGCTGCCTCTCCACCCAGGCTCTTTGCCCACATATAGGCCACGTGCTTATAGGAGTTTGCTCCCCCATGTGCCTTGGCCACCTATCCAAAGCAAAAAAACCAGAAGATCCCAATGCATCCATTTCATCTTCAGCAGGCTAGGCCAGGACTCCCCTCTCACACAATGCCTGTTGTCATAAGGGAGCACCAAAAATATCTGTTCTCTCCTCAGAAACCCTTCTGTAGCCACCACTGGACTGGGGAGAGTGAGACAAAAGCTTAAATGGCAGAGAGCAGAGAAGAGGCTGCTGCCTCCTTTGCACGGCCCATACTATTGTTAGGTCAGCAGAAGTGACCCCTGGCAATCTGTGCCCACCCTGGAGGGGAGCAGTGTTCGGGGGGGCTGCTACAGAGTGGCTATGGGCAGACCAAACCTACAGTTTGGTAGGTAGACCAAACCTGCAGTGGTTAGGAGCAGAGCAGTGCCTGGAGGAAGGCAGCGCTGCAAAGCGACTAGGGGTCATGCCCGGCTTTTTGGGTGCAGCGCTGCAGAGCAGCAGGCACAAGGGCCTCCAGTGCTGTGCCACATGCTGAAGCTAGGTAAGGTATGCCAAGTCTTCAAATTTTGTGGTGAATAGAGACAGAGCAGTTCTTGCCAGGATCCTGCAGTGAAAGCCTGATCCCTGCACAGCGGGATAGCTGTGAAGTGATTATTACCCTGTAAGCTTCCTCCCACATGTCGTTCACTCTGTACATGTTTACTGTGGCCTTCCAGTCCTTAGCTTCTAGGTAGTGGTACTCTGCCTCCTGTAAGCGTCCCTCTGCCTCCAGCTCCTGCAGTCAGAGGCAATGAGTTAGAGACAGTCTTGGCCCTGCTTGGCCTAGTTGGTCCCCTGCCATGAGATGTACTCACCTTGCCCAGGTGCAGGTGAGTATCGCTGAGTAAGTCCTTGTGGTACTTGGCCACTAGGCAAACCATCTCATCATACATCTTACACTTCTTGTACATGGTGATGGCCAAATCAGGTTCATTCACAGTGATATACAGCCTGGGAACACAAGCACATTCAAATGGCTCAGCCGAGGACATGACCAGTCCCTGCAGTCTCTCTGCAGCCTGCCCAGCTGCAGCCAGGTCCTGGGCACGCTGCCAAAAGACATGACCAGTGTGCAGCATGAGTGCTGTGGGCTGCAAGGCTGAACACTGCTTATATGGAGCTCTTCTGTTATGCCACCATCAGCTGCAGTAGAGCAAAGCTATTCCCTCCATCCTCACTTGTCAACCAGAGTTCTGACTTGGAGGGAAACTCTCAGCTTCTGTGACCTGTTCTCATATTGGCCTCCGACCTGAGGCTGTTAGTCCTGTTGGGATGGTAACATGACATCAGCTCAACTTACTCATATAGGCCAGCAAAAAGATTAATCCTAATGTGACCTCACCAGCTGTAATGCCCCCTGTTCACGCACAGGGCATCCTTGAGATCCGGTCCCATGTCATCAGATACACAGCTGTGTTTGTCCCTACACCTACTAACCTTATTGTGTTGTTATTAATCTAGAACTGACAACATTAGTAACCTGGATAGGAAATACTCCACTTTTCAGCTCTTATCCTCAGCTGACCATGACAGACCAGATGTAGCACTCTGCAGTAGGGAAAAGCCTTGCTATGTTTCCTCTGCTACAGGAGACAGCTGCACCCCACCTGGACCTCCTTTCTGTCCTGGTGGACAGATACATTAACAGTTAGTGACTTCTCTTCCTATGAACTCTGAAATATCAGCTATAGGTCTCCATGTGTGGAGAGAGTACCTCTGACCTTTTCAAACCATAGTCCCAAACTCTGCTCCACCCCAGAAAAGGGCTCTTCCTCACTACAGCCATTTTTTCAGGGCTCAGTCTTGCACCAGTACCAAGGAAGATGCTCACCTCTCTGCTTCTTTGTACTTGCCCTGCTTCTCCATCTCTTGGGCCTGGGTTATATAGAGCACAGACACATCTTCCTGACTCATACACTTGACTGCCAGCTGCCAAAAGAAACACACGTGTGAGAAACTACAGCGCACCGCAGAGCAATTTCTTGATACATAGTAGTGAAGAAGGGGAAAACCAATTTCCTTCCCATTACAAGCAGGTATACATGCTATATGCTCTGCAGAGAATGGGTAGTCATTTGTCACTGTGATCAAAGCCCGCAGGACCAACCCCCTTGGAGAGTGCTATCTGAGTCACGGGGCACCCCCACGAGGCTGCTGAAGCAGAGACAGGCACAGGCAGGATGTGAACACCAGGGACTGCCTTCTTGCTGGCTACTGGATGGCCCTGCGTGCGTCCCTTAGGAAGAATGCATGTTGATCGGGTACTGGTGCACAAGGCACCACCACCTCCTGATGACAGACATTTCACCAAGCGGGGTGAGGTCCCCAGAAGCTTTGGCTTCTGACTCTACCTTGTGAGCCTGTTCCCAGAGCCCAGCCTGTGTGTACATGTCAATGGCATCCTTGGTCTGGTCTCCTTTGATGTACAGCTCCTCTGCAACCTGTAAGGAAAAATGACCATACTCAGCAGTCCCAAGGGTCAGACAGAACAGCAACGACTGTGGTCTGTGGCCTCACCTGATACTCCTGCAAAGCTGCATAGTGCTGGGCAATCTTGAGGTAGTATTTGGCTGCTGTCTGTTTGTCCTGCAAGTCCAAAATGTAGATGGCCTTCTTCCACTGCCGGGCTCCCAAGGCTGCCTCAATGGCCTTAATCGAGCACCTAGCATCAAAACCACAGGTCTTTACAGTCAGCCAGCAGTTGTCTGTCTCCTCCAGCTGAGTTACGCCAGGGAGACCAAAGTGGTCTGCTGCATGATTATTCTTCTCTGGGTTAGAGCAGCAAACAAGATCTGAATCACTGGCAAAGCTACGGGGAAAGAGTGAAGAACTAGGAAGCAGGGAAGAGGAACCAGGGCTGAAAGACCTTGGGAGAGATGTGGGGAGGCATCCATGGTCAGGGTGAGCAGAGACTGCGCATAAGCACCAGGGGCACTGGCTAAGTGGGGTTGAGGGTACCTACTCAGGCAAAACCCCCTGCTGATTTAAGCAAACCATATGAACTTCATAGCTTGCCAGGTTACACTGCTGCTGGTTATACAGCCATCACCTGCCCCCACCTGGCTTCAATATAATGGTTAATAGCAGCATCCAGCTGTTTCTGCTGCACCAGATGGTCTCCCCAGGCCTCCTCCAGCTTCACAACTTCTGCGGGAAACGCCAGGCGAGCCAGCTCCACTGCTGTAAGGGGACATGATAGCTGTTATGCTGAATCCAGCAAGGAAGCAGAGCCGTGAGGCAAACATGGGCCTTGGATGGGGGGCAAAGGGAGGGCAATGGTGTCTCTCTAATCCACTCCAGCTCCAACGGGCTACCCAGCAATCTGTACCCTGTGGAGAGCTGGACCAAATCCATGCTGGTGCAACCAGCATGATCAAGGCCTCGGGAAGAGGGTCCTGTTCTGGGACTGTGTGTGCAGGTACAACTGTGTGAAAATACATACATTGAATGAGATGACACATGGAAGCTTCAGAGCATCTAGGCATCTCTGGGCTCATTTTGCCACCAGGCCAGAGTACCCAGGCTCCTGCTGGGGATGGGTGGGGAAGGAACATATTTAGCACCGTACCTTTCAGGAAGGCACTGCCCTTGCAATAGCACTCCAGAGCCTTCCGTGGGTTCCCAACCTTCTCAAACAGGTCTCCAGCCTAATGACAAATACAAACTGCCAGTTTCCAGAGCCACTATTTCCCCACACGTACCCTACACGTTCCCCATCACGTACCCTACACCAGCCCCATGTACAGAGCTTGACAGTCCTGCTGCACAGACTTCTCCATCAGCTATGCCTTCTCCACTAACCAAGAGCATGACGATGAAGGGAACTTCTAGGAAAGACTGCATGTGCTGAGACCATTGCCCTCTCTGCTGACTGACACACCCCAAGTGTTTTTCTGGGGTACCATCTTCTAACAAGATAAGAGTTTTTGAGACAACGTCCCTTCTCTGCACAGTGGCTGGTGCAGCAGCAGCCTTTTCTACGACCACAGCCCCTAAGAGCTCCGCTATGCAGATGATCATACAGGAGCCCTGAGCATGAGTAATGAAGGGAGAGGCTCAGCCTCTTGCAGCAGCAGGTTTGTACTCTGTAGGAAAGGGTGGCAGCCAACAGGGCTCAAAGCCTGTAGAACTTAGAACATAATATAAGAAAGGCCACCCTGGCAGACAAAGATTCATTCCCTTCAGTATTTGGATGGTGGCAAAAGTATACACCAGCCTTTCCTCCATTATATCGTCTCTGACAATCTGCACTGTAGAAGCGTCCGGTATTTGTGTCATGATGGCCTTGCATCATCACATTTAATGTTTTTTGACAGACTCTACCTCCATGATTTGTCTAATCACTTTTGGACCATTTATACTATTGGTAATAAAACACCTGGCAGCAACGAGTTCCCCAGTTACCCTTTCAGCTGAAGGCTTAAGAAAAGGTGACAGGTTTGGAAAATCACAAAATTCTCGTGGGTCAAAATGAAATGGTCAGAAAATGATAGAGGTAAAATGAGACTAGGCATATAGAATAGGCCAGCAAAAAGAAGTGGATTTTTCACACAACACATAACTGAACTGGATAACTCATAGCCAACATTGTAGATTAAAAAGTACAGATGGTTCAAACAATAATTTGACAAGTTCATGGAAGTAAAATCCATCAAGAGTTCTTAATCATAAAAATAAAACTATTCAGGTACACTGCAATCTGCAAACTGCTGGAAACCACAAAAGTACACTAGCAGAAGCATCATCTATGTTTGCCCACCCTGGTCTTTATATTCCTTTCTTAAACATCTGCAAGAGGCCACTGTTGTCCAGGATACCAAGCTGTACACTGCTCAGACTTAGCACTGTTTTCTTACATTAACATGATTATGTGCTGTGTGAAAAGTGTCCTTCTGTTTTAAAACTGTCACCTAATAATAAATAGTTACCAATTTTTTGTGTTATTAGACACAGAGAATAATCACTTCCCTTTTCTATGATATTCATAGCTCTACGGATGGTCTTTATCGCCTCCTTTGTTTTTCTTCCTTAGCTTTGCCATTTAGACTACCCTCATATGAAAGCTGTACCATCATTTTTATTCTATTATGAGGAAGCACTGTACATTTTCATAGTGATACCAGGTTTTCTGTTTGATTCACAACTCCTTTCCTGTTGGCTCCTACCTTCCCAAGGGCCTCCTCGACTGTTACTGAACACTCAGCTGATGTTTCAGAGACGTGTTGCCAATGAGTTGTGATCTTTTTCCTGAGTAATACCAGCAATTCTAGACCTCGCCTGTGTATAGTGGATGCAGTTAGGATTTCCTCCCAGTTGTTAACTGCAAATTTATCAACACAGAATTACATCTGCTGCTTTCCAGCTCCTTCCCCCTGTAACTCACAGATGCAGAGAGCAGCCTAAGAGCTTTGATGCCACTAAGAAGAAAGACCAATGGGCTGGGCCACTCACCTGCTCATAAAGTTCCCCCCTGATCAGTGCCGTGGAGACCCTATTGATGACATCGCCATTGGTCAGGAGCTCATCCCTGCTCGTGGCCAGCCGTGCTGCTTTGGCTGGCAGCCCTGCCCGCAGGTATAAGCTGATGGCTGCCAGGTAGTCGCCCTGTCCCTCTTGGACCTCCCCAGCCTTTTCTTCCTGCTGGGTGTCCAGCAGCCACTGGTAGTAACCCCGACACAACTTATCCAGCATCGGGTGTCCCTGTTGAGAAATACAGCATTGGTTGACGTGGGCAAGGCACGATGTCATCCTGCTCATCCTGCAGGCTCTGAACAGCTAGTTCATGGCACCAGACTCCTTGCTGCCCAGGTAAACTAAGCAACTGCAGTGAGCAGAAACCACAACGCCTGCCTGTGTACCACTGCATCATCCACTCTTTTCTAACAACCTAGATACTCCTAAACCCATTTCAGTAGCTTTTCTCCCTCACTATTCACCCAGGTCAGTGCTTACACCAATGCAACCTTCTTGGAGCCCTCCAAGCAGAAGCGAGGTCCTGATAGTCTCTGAAGAGAACCCAGACCTTGAATGGACTCCCAACCAGAAGTCTTATCAAGCAAGCCCAGCCCACAGTCTAGCGCAGCTATATTCTGTACCTTGGCTTCAGCAACCACGATGCATTCATCCCACATGTGCAGCTCCTGGTACATGTCCATGGCCTCCTCTGTGGCGTTCTGTGTCAGAGAGCAAAGTCTCAACCTGAACGTTCCATTAAGCAGGCACATTGCCACTGAGGTCTCACAGTGGGCAGGGTTAGATGTGCAGAAAACACTTGAAAAAGTGAACCATCCCTTTTACGTGAATATACATCCTCCCTCACCCTCTTCATGCACCTCAGGGTGATCCTACACCTTGGAACAAGAAATATCTCCTATTTCAGAGCAAAAACTCTTCTCCCAGGAATAAGCAACCTCTTCCTTTTTCGCATCAGGGAACAAATATCCCTGCTCAGAAATAAATGAGACCTTTTCTGCTCCTTGCTCTTTTACTCACTTGTTCCAGGAAGATCATCTCTGCCAGCTTGTAGTTCTTGTCTAGCATGGCCAAGCGGGCACGCACCAGATAATGGTCTGTACCATCCCCACCCTGCAGACAATATCAGTTAGCTCAATCAGTTTGCTGAGTGAAAGAATAGGCTCTGGAATGGTGCACAGGAGGTGACTGCAGGTGGGGTCTGTCATTACAGAAACCGAAGAAGACAGATGAGAACCACAGAAGTGACAAGATGGGTGCAATATGAAATGACTAGCCAGAAGAGGGACCTGGCAGGTGTGGATGAAGGATTATGTCAGCAGTTTCTACATGACCAGGTTCTAGTCTGTAGCAGGATACTGGTGATCATGGACACAGAAGATAAAGTGTATGGAAGTGTTTACAGGAAAGCAACTGCCCTGCACAGCTGAAAAAGTTTGACTCACATGCTCTTGAGCTGCCTGGTCAGCAATGGTATTGGTTTCATGCAGAAATCGAGCCTTTGCCACGTTGCCCAGAGCTGCAAAGCACCTGGAAAGAGCAAAGCATTTAGTCAGTCAATAACTGGGTTTTGTTGCCCACTTTGGGTCCAAGAAAAGCAAATCAGAACCTGGGCAGCAGACCCAGCTCTGCAAGCTGGCGAGGTGAGGTAGCCCTGCTTCAAGAGAAGGATTTTGCCAAGACCCATGTTCAGATGTGCCCTCTAGCATCCCTTCATGGGATCAGCCATGGGCATAAATAGTGCGCATGCTTCACTTCCCATGCTTCAGAGATGTGCTGAGCTTGTCCATGTTTGTCAGCTCCCTGAAGACATCAGCAAAAATTTTTGCTACAGAGTGATGTCTCCCCATCCCCAGTTCTAGCATTACCCTCTAGGATGAAAGGGAGAAGCCATTGCCTGGAATAGAGAACACTTAATTCTTCAGTGCAGTGAATCTTCCAGGCCACACAGAAAGTCACAATTTTAGTTAGACCCTGGTTTCTGTGAGGGGTTCAGCAAAGAGAGTGTTTCAGCCAGAAAGATGTTATAGCTTCTTCCTGTACCTCTCTGCAACGTGCAGCTGTCTAGCTTCCAAAGCCAGTCTGCTTAGGGTCTTCCACATGGCTTCTGTCTCTGTGGACATTTCCAGTGTCTCCAAAAACGCAGTAGCCCTTGGGACAGAGAGATTTGCAGACTTTCAGTAACAGAATAGAAGAGCCCTCTGAGGAGAATCCTGGGCTGAGACAGGAGCTTCCTAACAAGAGTTGCGCCGAAAACAAAGCAAGCTTTGTGCGACCAGTTCTGAAGAGGATTGTGTAACGCAGGGCCTGACACATCAGGGAAAAGTTCAGCGATGCGGGCGATCCCTATCCAGGCTAAGGTACTTAGAGGCATATGGTCACCAGAAGGCTGTAGCAGTGTGGGGCTAGTCCAAAGTGTTGTGCCTGAAGTAAGCCCCTGGTGCAAAGTCTCTTAAGTGGTATCAGTGCTATGACCATGTGAAATTTTCTTCCGTCGTCAATTTTAAAGTCCTAGAACAATGTCAGCCATGCCCAGGTCGCTGCCATGACTGCTTCAGGCAGTCAGTTTTTACTCTGCACAGCTCCTGAATATTTTCATGACACTGTCGCCATCCCTGGAGGGGCACCAGCAAGAGTGCTTGAGTACCCCTTCACATCTGGCTGCTATGGAAGACATGCTTATTCACTGCAGTTAAGTGAAAACTGCCTTCAGTGAATTTCTGTCAGTGTCAACGGGACCAGACTGGCCAGTTTTGTGCAACAGAGTTTGAAACCACAGAGCTGTGGGGATGAAAAAACTGAATATTCACTCCTGAAGGACTCTGCTGCACACTATAGCCAGACCTGGCACCAACATCATGCTCGGAGCCTAAACTTCAACTCTGTGTGGAAAGCTGTGCTGCTGTAGTTCGTGGATTGCTGACACTGAGATGTCTGTTACGTGAAGCGGGCTGCCTGCCATCACCATGAGGTGTATCTAGCACTTACCTGTGATAATCACCATCATCAATGGCAGTTCCAAACTCTATGAGGCCTTCATCCAGGGTGTAGGACACAGTGTTCACCCCTTCAGATACTATCACTTCAGTCTTTCCATCATTCCGTTCCAAGTCTACAATATCCCCCTAGAAAGAGTACCAGATATCAACACTCCCATGGTCTCCTAAAGTATGTGGGGTAGCAGGGATGTGAGGGACAGCACTGTGACAGCTCTGCTGATTTAATTCCTGCTGAATGAGCTCATACCAAGCAGATGTCATCCTTATCTCACCAGAGGGAAGGCAAAAGCCACTGAACAACTCTTTGGTGTATTAACTGCCTCCATCTTCTGCCAGAAATGCCTGCCACAAAGCTGACAGATGAGCTCATATTTTGTCCAGGAGAAACTAGCAGCTCCGTCTGTCTCCCTTCCACAACACTACCCTGACTATTCCCACACAGGTGAGCAAGAAGTCACAGAAACTGCTAGAGGTAATCAAAGTCTCCAGAGTTTTACCTTCAGAGGAAACATGGTGACTCGCTCTGGAGCATCAATGTTATACCAAATGCAGAGGCTGTTTCTGTTCTGGGCCACCACCACATCACTGCCTGGGACCCACTGCACATAGGAGCAATAGTTCAAAATGGTAGTCTTGGTGCTGCTTTCAATGTCATAGAGCTGCAGCTAGAGGGGGGAAGAGGAGAAAAAGGCTAAGCTGGTCCCATGGCTGGGCTGCTAGGTCACGTGAACACGGTAGGAACATCTGAGAAAGCATCTTGTAAACAGTTATTACCAACCAGGAACCAGACGTCTTCCAAGATACGTAACCCACACTTCCACACTGTTATTTACACACATCACCCTTGCAGTATTCTAAGCAGCATGCTCAGATCCTGCCTTCCTTATTGCTACGCACATAAGTATATAAACCAGAATATGCCTTGTGCTACTTCAGTTCCCTCGGTTGCAGAGCTGGAACAGAACAGCCTCTTAAGTCCTTCATGCAAACAAACTGGGGGACCAAGAAGGGCCTTCCTCTGCAGTTCTGGGCTGAACTGTCCATCCTGGGTGAAGTCCTATTGCAAGAACTGTTGCCAGCAAGGTGAGAGGGTGTTTGTAGAAAATACTGCCCTGAAACAAACCTGACAATTTGGAAGGTGTAACCTGCACGTGGCATAACAAAGATGTATGATGCCTTGTAGCTTCAAAGTCCTAGGCTGTCTCTGCTCCTCGTCATAATTGTCCTCACATAGCAGAGATGAGAAAAAGAAGAGAGAATTGTGCTACTCTCACGATATACCAGTGAAAAGAGACCAAGAAAGTCGCTGTTTCAGTCTGTACCAAACTGGTTGGAGAAATAAGTACAGACATAGCTTAGGAGAATCATAGTACTGTCAGATTTAGGCTGGTGGCAGTATTTAATGAAGGGGCTGCTGATGTAGCCCCTTGAGAGGTCTGAAAAGGAGCCAGAAGAGGCAACAGCAATCTTGATGATGCCACTGCCTCTTGCTGAGACAGCGAATTAGAATTAGAACTAAACAAGACTGCAGAAATAAATATAAAAAGGTATGTTGCTGAGAAAGTTCTCTCTTCTCACATGATAGGACATACACAGGCGTGTGGAAATGTATGTACCACTTACAAATAGAAGCCTGTTTCATCTGGTGCAGGCTGCCGTCACTGCTAGTACCCTTCTGAAGAGTATCAGTGCAGCAGAGCCCAAAGAGGTGGATGCCCTTGCTACTGGCAGTGATTCAGCCTCCTTTGTAGCAAACTTCTTTCTTGTTTGATACTTTTATGGATATGTGAAAGTAGTATCCTAAGAGCTGTAGACATGGAACAATCCTCCTTCTGAGAGTTAAGAGGGTCTTGATTGGAGAGGCACTCTATTCTACTGCAGAGGGAGGCATTACATTTTTTGCAAATCCACATTGGGCTGCTCCTTCTGTTTCTCTGGAGTCAAAAGTATTTGTAGGAGTCCTTGTTCTGAGATGGCCCAGAACCAGAAATACAGTCTTTGTGCAAGAAAGCCTACCTCCAGCACACTCTTGTGAGAGAAGTCTATGGTAAAGAGCTTGTGAGGCAGCAGATGTGTGCACTGCAATCTTTGGCTACAAAGCTGAGCACTCTGGTTGCCAGCTGATAAGCTTGGCAGCAATGAATCAGCCTGTGTGTGACTGATAACAAGCAGACAGCTCATTAATTGGAGATCTGTGATTCCCAAGGAGGAAGATATCTCTGCACCCCCTACAGTCTATGACACAATCTTAGGGGTCAAGCTGTCAAAAATGACGAAGGAGGAGCAGCTCAGTGAAGAAGCCTGGGGTTCCTGTCTGAAATGCGAGGGTTGAATTCAGAGTTTCTTCTGAGATGAGGCTGAGAAAGTTCTCAGGGATTTCAACACATATGCATGTGTGAACATAACACTTCACCCACCCTTGGCTACGGAGAGAGGTACAGCCAGTGTGGAAATACTCTCCTGCAGCCTGACAGCCCCCAATGGGATCTGAAGTCTGAAGCAATTAAAACCATCCCCTGATGAGCTGCAGTGCTATAGCTGGGGTCTGCCACAGCACCTGGGACACCTGCACAGAAATTCTAGATGTGAATTACACCATTATGAAGAGGGTCATGTTGTTTTCTCAGGATGCTTTTGTGGCAAAAGGAGCACAAGATGTTCTTCAACAACCATAGGCTGCTAGGGAGGGATGGACTCCACCTGTTGGGAAGGGGCAAGGGAATCTTTGGCAGCAGGTGGCAAACTTGGCAAGGAGGGCTTTAAACTGAGGAACTCGGGGGAGGGGGACAAACTGGCAATGCTAATGCCACCACATACAATGGGGGAGTAAGACAGGACAACCTGAGCCATGATAAAGGTGCCATGGTGGCGTCATACGATGGCAACGAGGAGACCAACCACCTCAAGGGTTTGCATGGCTATAGAGGGTCCTTGTACACCCCTCTGGGGAAACCTGTGTCCTCAAGCACCTTTCTGAAATGCCTGCGTAGCCTCACAATCACAGGCCCTTGTCCTCATGGGGGACTTCAACGACCCTGATGCTTGCTGGAAAAGCAACACGGCGAGCCATGCATGATCCAGAAGGTTCCTGCAGAGCATCGAGGACAACTTTTTGATGCAGGTGGTGGAGGAGCCAACGAGGCGAGATGTGCTGCTCAACCTTATCCTAATGAACAAGGAAGGGCTGGGTGAGGATGTGAGAGTTGGGGGTAGCCTTGGCTGTCGTGACCATGAGATGACTGAGTTTAGGATACTGCAAGGCAGAAGCAGGGCTATGAGTTGGGTTACAACCTTGGACATCAAGAGGGCCAACTTTGGCCTCTTCAAAGACCTGCTAGGAGGAATCCCATGGGCTACGGGTCTGGAAGGCAGTGGGGTCCAGCAGAGCTGGACAGTATTCAAGGACCACTTCCTCCAAGCTCAAGATCGGTGCGTCTCCAGGAGGAAGAAGTCAGGCAGAGGAGTCAGGAGACCCATATGGATGAGCAAAGAGCTTCTAGAGAAACTCAAATGGAAGAGGGAGCTTCACAGTATGTGGAAAAAGGGACCGGCAATGTGGGAGGAATATAGGAGTGCTGTCAGGGTATGCAGAGATGCGACGAGGAAGGCCAAGGCCCACTTGGCATTAAATCTGGCAAGGCATGTCAAAGATAACAAGAAGGGCTTCTTTAAATGCATCAGCAGTAAAAGGAAGACTGGGGACACAGTGGGCCCACTGCTGAGCAAGGAAGGGGCCCTGGTGACACAGGGTGCAGAGAAGGTGGAGTTACTGAATGCCTTCTTTGCCTCAGTCTTTACTGCTCAGGCTGCCCCTCAGGCATCCCAGCCCCCAGAGAAGAGAGGACAAATCGGGAGAAAGGAAGACTTGCCATCGGTTGAGAAGGATCGGGTCAGAGATCACTGTGCAGACTGGATCCTCGCAAATCCACGCGCCCCCCATGGGATGCACCGGCGAGTCCCGAGGGAGCTGGTGGATGTTCTTGCTGAGCCACTCTCCATCATCTTTGAAAGGTCACGGAGGACAGGAGAGGTGCCCGAGGACTGGAGGACAGCAAGTGTCACTCCAATCTTCAAAAAGGGCAAGGAGGAGGACCTGGGGAACTACAGGCCAGTCAGCCTCACCTCCATCCCTGGAAAGGTGATGGAGCAGTTCATCCTGGAGGTCATCTCCAGGCATGGAGAGGACAAGAAGGTTATGAGAAGCATTCAACGTGGATTCACCAAGGCAGGACCATGCTTGACCAACCTGATAGCCTTCTGTGATGGTGTGACTGGCTGGGTCAATGAAGGGAGAGCAGTGCATGTTGTCTATCTCAACCTCAGTAAGGCATTCAACACTGTCTCCCATAGCATCCCCATAGAGAAGCTAAGGAAGTGCGGGTTGGATGAGGGGACTGTGAGGTGGGCAGAGAACTGGCTCAACAACAGAACTCAGAGGGTCATGATCAACGGGGCAGAGTCTGGCTGGAGGCCTGTCACTAGTGGTGTTCCCCAGGGGTCTGTGCTGGGGCCAGGCCTGGTCAACACATTCATCAGTGACCTGGACGACGGGACAGAGCGTCCCCTCAGCAAGTTCGCTGATGACACCAAGCTGGGAGGGGCGGCTGATGCACCAGAGGCTGTGCTGGCGCCCAGCGAGCCCTGGCCAGGCTGGAGAGCTGGGCCCAGTTGAACCTCAGGGAATTCAACCAGAGCCAGTGCCAGGCCCTGCCCCTGGGGAGGAACAGCCCCCCGCACCAGCACAGGCTGGGGGGGACCTGCTGGAGAGCGGCTCTGCTGAGAGGCCCTGGGGATGCTGGGGGGCAGCGAGGGGACCCTGAGCCAGCACCGGGCCCTTGGGGCCAGGGGGGCCAGCGGTGTCCTGGGGGGCATGGAAAGGCGTGTGGCCAGCAGGGTGAGGGAGGTTCTCCTCCCCCTCTGCTCTGCCTGAGTGAGGCCACATCTGGGGGGCTGCATCCAGTTCTGGGCCCTCCAGTTTAAGAAGGACAGGGAACTGCTTGAGCAAGTCTAACGGAGAGCTGCCAAGGGGATCAGGGGCTGGAGCATCTCCCTTGTGAGGAAAGGCTGAGAGACCTGGGCTTGTTCAGCCTGGAGAAGAGAAGGCTGAGGGGGGGATCTCATCAATGCCTGATGAAGTTTGCAGATGACACCACATAGAGTGGGGAAGTAGACACTTCAGAAGGGAGAGCTGCTCTGCAGAAAGATCTGGGTAGGCTGGAAGAGTGAGATAACAAGAACCTTATGAAGTTCAACAAGGACAAGTGTAAGGTCATGCACCTGGGAAAACATAATCCGGGAGTGCAGCACAGACTGGGATCCCCCTGGCTGGAGAGCAGCTCTGTGGAAAGGGACCTGGGGGTCCTGGTGGGGCGAAGCTCAACATGAGCGATCAGTGGCTGCTGTGGCCAAGAAGGCCAACAGGATGCTGGGTTGCATCGAAAAGGACATCGCCAGCAGAGAGAAAGAAGTAATTATCCCACTCTACTCAGCACTTGTCAGGCCACACCTGGAGTGCTGTGTGCAGTTCTGGTCCCCGCTGTACAAAAAGGATGTGGACAGGCTGGAAGGGTCCAGAGAAGGGCCACCAAGATGACCAAAGGACTGGGAAGCTGCCATACGAGGGTAGGCTGGGAGAGCTGGGTTTGTGCAGCCTTGAGAAAAGGAGGCTCAGAGGGGATCTCATCACCATGTACCAGTACTTAAGGGGCAGCTACAAAGGAGATGGAGACTCCCTTTTTACCAGGAGTCCCATGGAGAGGACAAGGTGGGATGGACACAAGTTGCTCTTGGGGAGAGTCCGGTTGGACATGAGAGGGAAATTTTTCACAGTGAGGACAGTCACCATTGGAATAATCTCCCCAGGGAAGGGGTTGACTCGGCCACGTTGGACACCTTCAAGAGCCGGCTGGACAGGGTGCTGGGCCATCTTGTCTAGGCTGTGCTCTTCCTAGAAAGGTTGGACTAGATGGTCCCTGAGGTCTCTTCCAACCTGGGATTCTGTGATTCTGTGATTCTCAGATAGAGCAAGATGTCTAGTAACTACCTTCAGCATTAGCTATGACTCAAGATCAAACATGCAATGCTGCCAGCTCATGCAATCTGAACATGGTCTGTGTTCCTCAAAGGAGTGGTCAAAAAAATCAGGAGTACTTCAGATATGTATCTCACCTCCCTCCCTCCATTCAGGCATATCTGTCTGTACCTCTCCCCAGGCATGCTACACTCCCCCAGATGTATCCGCCTCACCCTCAACTTCTTGTCCCTGAAGAGTAGTTTGTGGCCTGTTTCATTCAGCTCCAGCCAATCAACCTTGCTGTCATGGCTGACAGTGCCAGCAGTGTAGCCACCAACAAGGTCCACTTGGGAAGGAAAGAAAGGAAAGAATGTAAGTACCTAATGTGCCCCAAAGTGTTGAATATTCAATGCTTTCCCATGGGGATTAGGTGCCTGGGACTTAATTCGGGCAGGACCTGCTGGCGAACACACTGTGATGTGAAAAGCAGACTGCAGTGACATTTTATCTTGATGCCTTATTAACAGCAGTAGCTCCCTCCACCGTTCTGTGAGCATGCACAGATCACAGGCAGTGCAGGCAGCAATAACTGTCCTGCTGAACCGCATAGAATCTCAGGCCCAGGACACAGTCACAGCCACCCCACAGCTGTGTCCACACCAGCCAGCCAGCCAGCCAGCAGCAAGGCAGCCTGGTCTCTAGAGGTCTGCTGCCAGGCAGAATGAATGCAGAGGGGGCCTTCAGCAATCTGCTGCTTGGTAAAGTGAATGCAAAAAGGGCCTTCAGGGATATGTTGCCTGGCACAGAAAATAGAAAGGAATCAGGAAGGCTGGCAAAATACAAGAGAGGGAGGTTTACATCACCTGTTGCTATAGTCTTGATGTCTATCAGATAAGCCAGTCTCTTGTTCTCTTCCACGCCTCTCTGCCGTCTCTCATTGATACGGACACTATTATTTGAAGGAAGTTATGACTGTTACTTTTACTGCTCTCTAAATTCACAGGACTGAATCATGTAGTCCCTCCCAGACTTACCTGCAGTTTCCCCAAGCACATGGAGCCTCTTGCAGTTCTCTGACCTGTGACTCTTGCACAGTACCTATGGCTGCCTCAAATGAGAACAAACCTTTCTGATTCATGGCTTCACTCTGGAAGCTGCCCTCTGGAACCATGGTCCCCAACAGCAAATTAGTAACACTGCTTCCGTCTCCACGCGGCCCATTATTCTTCCTTCTCTCGAATCAGAAAATGGAGTATGGTACTTCAGAGGGATGGAGGAGGTCCTACTGGCATCTAGAGTCCCTGATAATGCTGTACTAGGACTAGCTGGATGCAGAGACGCCTGAGTACATGCACAGGAGGTCCCTCTTCAGCAATAGCCTTCAATAAGCATGTATCAGAGGAAAAGTGTCTCTTGTGCTTCTAAAACATTACAACCATTAAGTGTAACCGAGCAACGAAACCCCACCATTGGTCACTGTCAGAAGCAGATTACTCAGGTCAGTGTCCGGGGCTGTGTTCTGCAGAGTGGGACATGTCCAAGTGTATCTATCTGAGGTCGCTCTCACAAAATGCCTGTATTGGCCACACACGCAGGCAGGCCACCTACCTGACAAGATGAGGGTTCATGAACTCTGTGCGGACAGACCCCAGGATGTCATTGCTTCCATATTCCACTAGTGTCAGCTCTCCAGCATTAAAGATCATGCAGACCTGAAAGCGAGAGGGGAATATGAACTTACAGAAAAGCCCGGTAAGCACACATACCTACCAGTGAGGTGTGCAGAAAAGAACTCTGCCGCACACAAGTCTAAATTCAAACCCTCTGGGATCAGTAAGGAATTGTCCTTGGCTTCCTCTTGTGATTGCCAGCTTTTCCTCAGAGTTGGGGATTTTAGTTCTGGGCCTATCAGTCCTGCAGTCCTATCACCCTGACAGCTGTATTCTGCACCTCTAACATCCTCTGTGGCTGTTGCTCTTTTATTGCTCCTCTCTCCTATAGGGTTATGACTTGTATAACTTGACAGTCCACACACTGAGTTTGTTCTGTACCTGGCATGTGGAAAAGGCAAGTACGGGGAGGAAGTATATCAGGATCTGCATGGAGAGGGTAAGTCCAGGAAGCTGCTGAGAAACAGGGTTTTCCAGAAGTGCAGATGACACTTCTGCTGGTGTACACCCTGCTTTACTCACCATTCATAGATAGCATCCTCTCCCATCCAACTTACGTTCTCATTGTCGAAGAAGAACTTCTCATTCCCTCCAGATCCTTGCCAGGCTACCTACAAAGCAATGGAATGGAGTGAGCAAATGCCAGGCTGGCAGCTCCTGGAGGGACCAGGTTGCAGGCATTGTGGTCTACTGTCCAATTCACAGCTCCCACAAGAGACAGCAAGAATTACAGAACAGAAGGGATCATGTTCCAGCACTTCAGCTGTCAACACTGTTGTTCAGTCATTCCCAGCTTGCAAGTTCCTCACTCCCCTCTCCTTTTTTTAACCTCTGCTTCAGACTCCTGTTCTCTTTGTGTAGTATCTTACTGCCTTCTGGACAAGAGGCCTTTATCTGACCAATGTACTCGCTCTACCCTATTATTAGGGAGCTGGGGGTGTTTAGTCTGGAGAAGAGGAGGCTGAGGGGAGACCTTCTCGCTCTCTGCAACTGCCTGAAAGGAGGTTGTAGCGAGGTGGGGGTTGGTCTCTTCTCCCTAGTAACAAGCGATAGCGCAAGAGGAAATGGCCTCAAGCTGCACCAGGGGAAGTTTAGGTTGGATATTAGGAAAAACTTCTTCACCGAAAGGGTTGTCAAACACTGGCACAGGCTGCCCAGGGAGGTGGTGGAGTCTCCATCCCTGGAGATATTTAAAAGAAGAGCAGATGTGGTACTTGAGGATCTGGTTTAGTGGTGGGCTTGGCAGTGACAGATTAGCGGTTGGACTCGATGATCTTAAAGGTCTTTTCCAACCTTAACAATTCTATGATTCTATGATTCTATTCTTTCACAGGCACTTCTCCACCTTCCTCAGACTAACTTTATTACAAAAAGCACCCCAAACAGCCTCTTTGCCTCTGTAAATCTTCTCCACAGAATCAGTACTACCATTTGTGAGGGCAGAACATACATGTAGCTGAAAACTGTCTGTTTTGGGGTCATGTTAGCAATGACTGCTCAGCATAGTGCCAGTGGGGGACGAGCTGATTTGGAATTAGAGAAGAGTGCTGGATAATGCCGTAAGTACCGCGATCACAACAGGCATGTGGTCAGAAAGGCAGAAAACTAAAGTCAAGGCTGCAGCTGTCCGTTTCCCTCCTAGAGCAAGAGCTCCAAGGAACTACTTCAACAAAACTCCAGTGAGACAGCAAGATGGTAAATGACTATTCACAACTCTATTCTTTATAAGGAGAATAGCTGTGCAACTGAAGGAAAAATGCCTCTGAGCAATATGATGTACAGAAACCTGGGAGATTTAGTCTGGACAGATTTTCAGCTAGATTACCAAGTGTCAGTATCCTTCAACTCAGATCTGTAATCAGGAGCTCCTGCTCCTGCTAGATTGATTAGCACACTATTGGCCTGATTAGAAGTATGTGATACCTCTGTGAACAAAGCACATGCATCCTGAAGCCTATTTAATACTTCTATCGGACACTAACCTACTGCCCATGTTCTGCAGGCTGGGCTCATAGGCTCAGCACTCAGTGCACTGTGAGGTTCAGGGTATGGACAGTTTTGTATGAATTGTTTGGTACCAGAAATGGTACTGGCATAAGCTGTGGTACTGCAGCCATGAATGTTTTTTTCTGAGTTTTTTTTTTTAAACACACTAAGATTCATACATTCACATCTGGAATGTACACATGTACAGCATCCAGCTTTGGGCCCCTTGGTACAAGAAAGACACTGATAAACTGAATCAAGCTCAGCAGACTGCTATCAAGATGGTTAGGGCTGAAGCACTTGCACTACAAAGAGAGGCAGAAGGAACTGGGCTTCTTCAGCCTGGAGAGGGGAAGGCTTAAAGAGACCTCTAATAAGGTGATGCCAGGCTTTTTTTACCAGATCACAGAATCACAGAATGGTGGAGACCTGCCCAGGCAGCGAGGTGTCATGGTGTTCTGTTTTGTTCTGTTTCTTTCTTCGCCAGGAGGAGGAAGAGGAGGAGGAAGATAACATCTGTGAAACCATATCTGGGTAGGTGGTGAGCTGCTGCTTTTGTTACAAAATCACAGAATCCCAGAACGGTGGGGGTTGGAAGGGCCCTCTGGAGCTCATCCCGTCCCACCCCTCCTTGAGCAGGCACCCCCAGAGCAGGGGGCACAGGACCACATCTAGGCGGGGTGTGAATGTCTCCAGGGAAGGGACCCCACAGCCTCTCTGCGAAGCCTGTGCCCCTGCTCTGGCACCCGCACAGGGAAGGGGTTTGTCCTCATGTTCAGGTGGAACTTCCCATGTTCCAACTTGTGCCCGATGCCCCTTGACCTGGCGCTGGGCACCACTGAAAACAGCCCGGCCCCATCCTCCTGACACCCTCCTTTTAGATATTTATAGGTATTGATGAATTCCCCCCTCAGCCTTCTCTTCTCCAGGCTGAACAAGCCCAGCTCTCTCAGCCTTTCCTCACCAGGGAGATGCTCCAGCCCCTGATCATCTTGGCAGCTCTGCGCTGGCCTTGCTCCAGCAGTTCCCTGTCCTTCTTAAACTGGAGGGCCCAGAACTGGACGCAGCACCCCAGATGTGGCCTCACTGGGGCAGAGCAGAGGGGGAGGAGAACCTCCCTCGCCCTGCTGCCCACACGCCTTTCCATGCACCCCAGGGCACCGCTGGCCCCCTTGGCCCCAAGGGCCCGGTGCTGGCTCAGGGTCACCTCGCTGCCCCCCAGCACCCCCAGGGCCTCTCAGCAGAGCCGCCCTCCAGCAGGTCCCCCCCAGCCTGTGCTGGTGCGGGGGGTTGTTCCTCCCCAGGGGCAGGACCCTGCACTGGTTCCTGTTGAATTCCCTGAGGCTCCCCTGGGCCCAGCTCTCCAGCCTGTCCAGGTCTCGCTGGGTGCCAGCACAGCCTCTGGTGTATCAGCCGCTCCTCCCAGCTTGGTGTCATCAGCGAACTTGCTGAGGGGACGCTCTGTCCCATTGTCCAGGTCATTGATGAATATGTTGAACAGGACTGGACTCAGCACAGACCCCTGGGAACACCGCTAGTGACAGGCCTCCAGCCAGACTCTGCCCCGTTGATCATGACCCTCTGAGTTCTGTTGTTGAGCCAGTTCTCTGCCCACCTCACAGTCCCCTCATCCAACCCGCACTTCCTTAGCTTTCCTATGGGGATGCTATGGGAGACAGTGTTGAATGCCTTACTGAGGTTGAGATAGACAACATGCACTGCTCTCCCTTCGTCAACCCAGCCAGATGCACAGTGAAAGGGTGAGAGACAGTCGTAAATGAAAACAGAGATTCCAACGAGACTTAGCAAAACAGCTAAGGGACCTCCCAAGGTCCCTTTCCCATGCAGAAAACATGTCCTTTGAGTTACAAAGTTAAGCATTTGACACTCAGGAAATGTTACAGGTTTTCCAGTACCTCACTGAGCTTGTTGGAGTTGATGTCACCCAGCAGTAACGTGTCTGAGGTATGGGCCACCAGATATTTGTCTTTCCCTAAGATCTTCACCTCATCAATCTCATAACCATACTGGGATTTCAACACAACTCGATTTCCTGTTGAGAGGTTCTTCACAATGACCTGGAGTAAGTGGGAAAAAGCGATATGAGGCCCTTTTTCCATGCACAGAGGAAGAACACAGACTTCTTGCCCCACAGAAGCTCATGCAACAGGTGATATTTGGGTATTTAGATGTCCCTTCACATCATTTCACTCTGCTTTTCAAAGAAACCTTACCATTCCTTTTGTATGGGGCGACAACTGTAGTAGAAGTGTGGGATCCTCACTTCTGCCATTTAGAAGTTTCTAGCGCTACTGGAGGACTACTCAGGCCCCCAAGGATGAGTTACCCTCTGAGAGTCCTGGCTCTCTCTCCACTGACTACAGAGGGGTGCCTAGACTGCTAGCTCACCCTTACTACCTGATTTTGAGCCAGGTAAAGTTGGCTGAAATTGAACCACTAAAGGAGACTCCATTTGGCATGGAGGTATCCCACAAGAATTCACAAGCTAGGACATAAACTCCATTGTCTTTGCACCTAGCCAATTTCCACCCAGCCCTGCCCGTCCCTGGAATATTCCCTGTGCCTTTCCTGACAAGTTGCCACGAACAAACTGTAGGTGCAGATGTGTACCTAAAATACTTTGGTAATTTGCTGTGGCAGTTTTGGTGCATATTTTTCAAGGCAGCGTAGCTGCTTTGAAGGGAGGAGAGGGTGAGGTAGATGGACTCAGATAAAGACAGCATCATTCCCAAATCTCTCAAGTATAGTTTTATTGGGCCTGAAGCTAATGACAGAATTTAAAGGGCTCCCTCAGCTGATTACAAGGAATCTGAATGGTTGGGCCAGGGACTGGAGGCAGATGATGGACAGGAAAGAAGCTGATGGCACCAAGAACTCCAAATATGTCTAGCTTCAGTAAGTATACCTTTTTCATCAAGAGACATTACGTCATTGGATATTCTCTTACCTGGCTTGGTCCCACGTATGTAATTTCAAATTTATTTTTGTAAATGCTTCTGCGAAGGCAGCAGTCAAATTGTTCAACTCCTCCACACAGAGTGCCCTGCAGAAACAAACACATTGCACACAGTCAGTGAAACCTGTTAAGGAGAGGTATTCCAGACCCTACTACATGAAGAGGATCAGAGGTGAGACAGAAATCCACAGGTCCTCGCTGCTCTGGGAAACAAGACTGCAAGACCCCAAGATGCATGAGGACCAGCCCTATCTTGACTGTCTTCAGAGAACAGAAAGACTGAGAAATTCTCAGAGAAACAGAGCTTACCAAATACTGCCACATACATGGCAGAGCAAGAGGAGGGATTAAATATCACCTTTATCCTCATCTTCCCCATTATCCCTCTAGTTTCCCACTTCTCCCTCTCCCAGCCTCCCAAGCTCTCCTCCCTTCCAGCAGAATCCTTCTACCTTTATCTCTTTATAACATCCCTATTCCTTTCACTGCTCTCCTATTCCTTAGCCCCTTCCCCTTCTTTACAAGTAATTGTTCACATGTTCAATTAATTCTCTGAAAATTCTCTGAAAATATTTCAAGGATTCTTGATTTTGTTGAACATGAGAACATGAACATGAACATGAGAAGATGCAAAACCTATTACAGAAAAGTTGTAAATAGCAACCTCCCTAAATAATTTAAGTGCTTTAAGGAGTTATTCAACTCAATACAGAAAGATTTGCAGAAAGGTTGATTTAAAGAGCTTTAAAGAATTATTTAACTTAATAGAGAAGGGCAGGTCAAGCCCCAGTGGCTGAGAATACAAGAAGGACAACTCTGAACTGAAAACACAGCACATAGAGTATAAGACTGGTTTTTATACTGCAGCTTACAGGTGGTCAGAGGAAAGAATTCTCATGAGACTGCCCTAGAGAAGCTATGCTGACCTTATGCTTCTGTGAAAAAAGGACTGCTGCTGCCAATGAGCCGTTACACAAACGCCCATGATATTTTCCAGCGTCCTACTCTGCACACTGCACATCTATGCCATGTGACTGCAGCGATGTCCCTTGCACAAGGTCTCCGCCCGGGCACCTTGCCTCGCACACCTGGGTGATGGTGTGACCACTCTCATAAGCCCTCCCTGTATCACATCACTTTGTTCTCAGGAGCACGCACAAGACTCTGCCTGGTGTCTGCCTCATGGGCTCAAGTTGCTGACTGATGATACAAACCGCACAGATCCGCGAACCATCCCTCTTCCATGCTAACGCTGTGATGGTGTAGAGGTGAGCTATTTCTTTGGGTTTGCCTTCCTCCCAGGCACTGCGGCGTGGGCTCCAGTTCAAAACCCTTAACCTATGAGAAGAGATGAGAAAGCAGAGACATGAAGAACTGTATATGGTTGAAGAAGAAAGCACTATAAAAAGGAGACTTTACCATCAGGCACCACACCTATCATAGCTGCCAATGACAACAGACTGGCCGCCAGGACTGGCAGCTGCTGTGGTGAATTCCTTCTCTGATGCGTCCCGGCTGTAGTCAAAGGTCTGAATCACATTGCCCTCCTTCCCATAAGCTACAATCTTCTTATCGCAGCCTGCAGCCACGATGCTGTTGGAAGCCCAGGCGAGGGCATAAGGAGGACAGGGATGCATCACCAACTTACCCTACATTAGACAAGAAAGAGCATCCTGAAAATGTGAATGGCTCTAGCCCCCAACTGGCCTCTGTCTTCAGCTATCACACTGAGACCATTATGAGGCCCTTCTGTGAAGTCCAGTTCATAAGGGTTGCTTTGTCTGCCTGCCCCAGTCTGTAGGAAGGTAGACAGAAACCAGCACTGAGAGATGTATCAGCTATTCCGTTCATGTAAGTGGGAGAGAAGATTCCTGATGCCAGTAAGAAGACCAGTACCACTAACTAGACTGGGATGCACCCTTAACGTAGCAGAGTATATATGGGCCTTCAGCATATCATGCTAGAGAGGAGGCATGCTCAAACTCTGCAGCTGGAGAGAAAAGATCTGAGTGAGAATATCATTCCCTTCACCACAGCTTGAAGCACAGAGTCTACTCCTTTTGGGGAGGAGCAGGAGGCTCAGGAGAAATGCTGGGTGCCCAGAGTATCCTGTCCGTAGATAGAGTGTGAACTTGGGGTTCAGGGTTAACCAGGATAACTATACATTGCTCAGTGAGAAGATGACAATAGCTATTCCCTGGAACCCTACCCATTCAAGCACCATTTGCCTGGACACTCCAGCATCAGATCTTTCCAGATGCCTGAAAAGCCTTATGTCTCATACACAAAACCATAACTTCCCCTCTTACTACCACATTCAGTGCATTTCAAAGCATCTAGTCACTCTTCTGTCTTCATCAATGCTCCATAAAACCTATACTAGCAAGCACAGACTGCAGCTCCTCTCCAGACTTGCACTCCCTCTACCGCCTGTGCCTTTTCCAGAGCTCCTCAGCTGGGGAGTAGGCTGTACAAACAGGAATTTTGCTCATTGAAGAATGACTTTTGGTACCTGTGATTCACCTGAGCCCTCATCATCAAAGAAGAAGCGTACTATGGTTCCATCTGCATGGCCAGACAGGATTCCCTTCCCCGACACACTGTAAAGAAACACAGACAAGATGATGTAATATCGCAGTAAGACTTGCACCTTTGTTTTCCTATCCCTGCTCAGGGGAGCCAGTCCCAGGGTCATCGCTGACATTCCTCATCAAAGGAACTTTCACCAAAGACATGCTGGGTGATGAACACAAGAATATCTAGTACCTGTATCAGTGTCTGTAAAAAGAAAGCAGACAAAAGTATGGAGAGTGGAAAGGCGAGTGTCCAGTTAAGTATCTTCATCATGTAACATCACATAACCAACTTTCTGTATTACTAAAACACAGAGAGGCTAATGACCTTAAGTGGAATAATGACTATGCACACAATTTCTTATAGCAAGGTATATCAAACCACCCTTGTGTTGGAACTGTTCCAGAGGTGAGGCTGGATATTGTGATGCCAGAAATCCTTAAAAGCAACAGAATTTAGAGAAAAAAACATCTGGACAAACTCTCCAGGCCTAAGTCCATTTTTTGTAGCATTAACATCCTGGGTATTTCTTGACACAAGCAGGGAGAAGACAGCAAGGAAGAGGAAACAGGCCTAACATAACGTACCCAGAAAGAACACTTTTTAATGATGATTCAAGTACAGAATACAAATTCTGTGAACCCTGTAACCATCCAGAAATCATACATCTGTCTTTTGTTGACTGCAGTCACAGAGTTGTCACTGACACCATAGCAATAACAGCACGAGCTGCATTTAGAATTAAAGTAAGGGGGTGGTCTGGGGCAGGGGGAGAGGAGGGGAAGCAGGGAAGAGAGGTGGGGGAAAGAGTGGGGGGTAAGAGAGAGGAAGAGAGAGGGGGGAAATAGAAGCTTTCTGGAATGGAGGCAAAGACAGACAGACTTTGGAAGGGACTTCTCAGCAGTAGGAAGTCAGAGTCCTAGACTAGCTTAATTTTTTAAATTTCCTTATCACTCAAAAAACAGAAGGACACCATTTAGTGAAAATCCCGCTGTAAGGACTATAACATCTTAAATTTTTTAGGTGAAGGAAACTAAAGTCGTTAAAAGGAAATCTAATTAAAATAATTTAAAATTGCACTTCATGGTTATTTTTCTAATTATAGCCTTGTCACAGTTTTATTTGGCAGAATATTTTTATTTTTTTTACTCCTTAAACTTGACTAATGTCAGTAATTAGCTAGATGAAGTTGACAAGTTTAATCTTTATAATGTCATGGATTCAAATAAATCAATGTATGCAAGTAATCTCATGGGTTCTCCCATCATGAAATGTGTTTGGGGGATAATCAAACTGCATGGGCCAGTGCAGCATAGACAGGTTTCAGATTTTAGGAAGGAATTCCTTCTGGGAAGCAGTTTTTTATTATCTCAACAAGGAACTGACAGCAGAAAGACACTCTGGCAAACTCCCAGGGTGCCACCAGTTATGCCAGGGCCAATAGCGGGTAGGAGACTGAGCCAAAGCAGTGTAGGCTAAAGCAATGCCATACTCACTTGGAAGTTAGCGAGACCACATAGGAATCTGTCCCATAAATGGTGGAAGACTTGTTGTTCTTTGTATTTGCTAAACGAACCTGAGAAAGAGAATCTGATCAATGTTGCTTCTGTTTGCAGAATGTGCATTTCCCCCAGTGTGACGCCCCCAGAGATTTCCCAGTCCATGATGAACGCCAGAAATAACAGGAAGATCATTGCTTTCCAGTAGGTTGGAGAAGCAGGGGAGAAGTTGGAGTCACGCTTCCATATTTCTAGAAAGGCTCGGGAAAAGGACCAACTGATCCAGTAGAACCTCCAAGGACTAACTGGGAAGCAGAATTGGAATATTCCAGTCAGTGCTGTAATGCCTTTGTGGCTATTCCATGCCCAGTGCCACACAGTAATGGCTCCTACCCTGCAGCCCAGGTGCTTGCAGGCCCCTGTAGCTGCTGCATCGACAAGAAAATCAGGCAAATAACAAGTTTCTCTACCTTTCCTTCGGCAAGACCGAAGACAATGATATTCTCCGCTGGCCACAATAAGCAGGTCACGGCACTCTGCCAAGGAGGTAAAAAGAGAGATAAAAGCTCCAACCTACTTAGAAAGCTTCTTGCCCCATTGCTACATAAGACAGCTTATGAACAGTAAGACACCACTGAGACCAAGAAAGAGGAGAGGTGGGTGCATTTGGACAGACCTTAAAGTAGGATTGAGGCCCTCCATGATGAATCTTGAACTAGGTAGTAGTGAGCTGAAGTAAAGTAATAGGCTCAGAAGGGCTAAAGCAGGGCGTCAGAGTTATACTAGGTGTGTTCAATATGGATGCTCTTCTGGGAGGATTACTCACTGATCAGATGTGTGGTTTTCCACGTGCTATTTTTAAATGTACAAAATCATGATTGTTACAACAACAAGTATAAAACATGAAAATAATTTGACTCTGCTAGCTTCTATAATAGATATGAGAATATTTGTACATTGAATCTTCATTTGATGCATCAGAAATAGTCTTTATTTATATTTTTCATTTACAAGCAAGAAGGCTATCAGATGCTACCAAGTAGGTCAGGTAGGAACAGGTTCATTAAATCAAAACCAAAGGTATTCTCAAAATCTGAGGTGGGGGTCAGGACGAATAAAGCTGAGCATGAAACCCAACTGTAAGAGAGGACGAAGAGAGTTAATGAAATAATTTCAAATTTAAACTGAAGAATTTCAGTCAATAAGGCTGGTGTTTGGCACTGTGCCACCAGCACTAGCCTCACTGGCTCATCTGTTCCATTTTAAGCACTTGGGCCCACTTTAGACATATATATATGTCTAATTTATTCATCTCACCTTCTATCCCCAACTCCTACCATTCACATCAGCAATCACAGCTACAATCAGATACCAAAATGTCCCTGGATACCTCAGCTGATCATAATTTATACGTCCAACCAATGACCAAGACCCATTTTTTTATTACACCTGTTTCCCAGACATCAGTCTATTTCCGTCATTATCTGCCAGACCCTTATTTTCAGTCTAACACAACCACAAGCAGCCCAGTGGTAGCTTAGTAACAGGCCTCACAAAGTGGTAATGTGCTCAGCTACTTGTGTAAAAAAGTCAAACTTGCACATACTCATCCTGACCCTCTAGCAGGATGCCTTGTTTGCCAGTAGAGCAGAATAGTGTCACTGTATTCACAAGATGTATAAAAGTGCCCAACAGGTTTTGCAAATGTCAGGAGAGGGAAAGAGCTCAACAAATGATCTCTAACATTGATTAAACACACGCAAAAAATTGTAAATATCAATGCTTAGCTACAGGAGAAAACTGGACACAGTGGTAAGCAACCACACGTATAGCATGAGAAAAAATAAAGGATTTATTATGATAGAAACGTTAGAAAAGGCATGGGGAAAATGAGAGAATGAGCAAAACAGAAATGAACCACTGCATTAAAAATACAGAAAACTGTACGCATGCTGTGCACAGCCTCTAAACCTTGTGAGACGCAAGCAGCCTTCCACCAGGCTGTTAGCTAGGTGCTGCAGCAAAGGAGAGTCAGAGGGGCAGGAAGCTAGTCCTGCAGCAGGCAGCAGGCAATAAACAATGAAAGAACTCTCCAGTGAGGCTACAGGTACCCATACCTGGGATAACCATGATGTCCAGGAAAGGGACAAGGGAACACCAAGCCCCTCTTGCTCTCTTTTCCTCATAACACTCTATTCCAATGTCATGACCAGTCAGTGCAGCAGCTCAACCACAGAGAAACAAAGGCCGACCAACATCTTTCTTCACTTACCGCCAGAGCAACAGAACAGAACTACATATACTGAAGAAAATGGAATTAAACAGGAGTCTGGGTCTTACCGTTTGGATGAACTTGTTGCATATCACCTTCTTGTCACCCCTGCAGAAAAAGGTAGATGAAAATTACTATCAGTGAAGCTAGTAATACTGCCCACTCTGGCTACCCTACTGTCTGCATTCGGTCTATTTTAGTATCGTCAAACACAAACTATTTAAGTTTTATACACTGTTGGTCTATCACAAACCAACTTTAGGCAGAAAATTTTCAAAAAAAGCAACTTCTGAGCTTCCAAAATTCTTGTGACCTGCCTCTCTGAGCTCCTTTAACACAACACATGCCACCAAATGAGGCTGAAGTGAGGCAGGTGTGTGCCACAGTTCCACATCCATGAAACAGGGGACAGCAGCATAGGCTTTATAGCTACAGCTCCACACAACTCTACGGGGCTGGTTGAGATCCACCCAAGGGTACTGAGGGAGCTGGCAGAAGTGCTCACCGAGCCACTTTCAATCCTTCAGCAGCATCCTGGCTAACCAGGGAGGTCCCAGTTGACTGGAGGTTAGCAAACCCGACACCCTTCTAGAAGAAGGGCCAGAAAGAGGATCCGGGGAACTGATTGATGGGATCCCCTTCTATGGCAAGGTGATTTGCTTAGTGGATGAGGGAAAGGCTGTGGGTGTTGCCTACCTAGACTTCAGCAAAGCCTTTGACACCATTTCCCACAGCAATCTCCAGGAGAAACGGGCTGCTCATGGCTTGGATGTGCGTACGCTTCACTGGGTAAAGAACTGGCTGGATGGCCGGGCCCAAAGAGTTGTGGTGAACAGAGTTAAATCTAGTTGGCAGCTGGTCACAAGTGGTGCTCCCCAGGGCCAAGTATTGCGGCCAGTTCTGTTTAATATCTTTATCAATGACCTGGACGAGGGGATCAAGTGCACCCTCAGTAAGTCGCAGGTGACACCAAGTTGGGTGACAGTGTCGATCTGCTCGAGGGCAGGAAGACTCTGCAGAGGGACCGGGACAGGCTGGATTGATGGGCCTAGGCCAACTGTATGAGGTTTAACAAGGCCAAGTGCCGGGTCCTGCCCTTGGGTCACACCAACCCCAGGCAGCGCCCCAGGCCTGGGGCAGAGGGGCTGGGAAGTGCCCGGCGGAGAAGGCCCTGGGGGTGGGGGCTGACAGCCGGCTGGGCATGAGCCAGCAGTGCCCGGGTGGCCAAGGAGGCCACCAGTCCCCGGGCTTGTGTCAGCACTGGGGTGGCCAGCAGGAGCCGGGCAGGGATGGGGCCCCTGTGCTCGGCCCTGGGGAGGCCCCACCTCGAGTGCTGGGCTCAGGTTTGGGCCCCTCGGGACAAGAAGGCCCCTGAGGGGCTGGAGCGTGTCCAGAGAAGGGCAGCAGAGCTGGGGCAGGGTCTGGAGAACAAGTCTCAGACGTGTGAGGGAGCTAGAGGGGTTCAGCCTGGAGAAAAGGAGGCTCAGGGGAGACCTTATCGCTCTCTACAACTGCCTAAACAGAGGTTGTAGCGAGGTGGGTGTTGGTTGTTTCTCCCAAGTAACAAGCAATAGCGCAAGAGGAAATGGCCTCAAGTTGCACCAGGGGTGGTTTAGACTGGATATTAGGAAAAAAATTCTTCACTGAAAGGGCCACCAAGCATTGAAACAGGCTGCCCAGGGAAGTGATTGAGTCACCATCCCTGGAGGTATTTAAAAGACATGTAGATGTGGTGCTTAAGGACATGGTTTAGTGGTGGACTTGGCAGTGCTAGGTAAACGGTTGGACTTTATGATCTTAAAGGTCTTCCTTTTCCAACCTAAACGATTCTATGATTCTGTGACGCTAAGCTCAGCCGGCACACATTCACACAGGGCTCCACAAGGGCTGTGTTCAAGGAAATCCTATCTGCTGCTCACCACAGAATATCTGAGTGACTCACTGCAGGTTAGATGCTCAGCGTGTACCGGGCTGAGGAGCAGGCCAGGACACCGACGCGGGAAGCATCAACGCCCAGAAAGCCCACTGCACAGCAGGAAGGAGAGAGCCGCCCCCCTCGCGGCTGCAGCACCGGGCACTTCGCCACCAGACTTACCACTCCTCTCCAATCCGGTAGACGTAGACGATGTTGTCCGTTTGGCCGACGGCGATTCTGGTGGAGTCTGGGGAGAAGGCCATGCCTTTGACCACATAGCTTTTCCTGCCGTACTGCGGAGAGGAGGGCAGCGTGAACCACAGGGCGAGGCTGGCCTGCCGCAGGCGCGCTTCCCCGGCCTGCAGACGGCTGCGTCCCGCTGCAGCAGGCCCCGGCGGGGGCCGGCCGGGCCCCGGGCCCTCACCTTGGCGTCGGCGGGCTTGGTGGAGAACTTGTCGCGCCGCTCGCCCTGCTCGTCGTACAGCAGCACCACCCGGTCCGCGGTGCACACGGCGAACCGGGCGCTGCTGGCCGACCAGGCCATGCAGGTTACCCGCGCGGTCCCGTCCTGCGGGGCACGCACAGCCTCAGCACCGCCGCCCCCCGGCCCGGCCCACGCCCCCCCCGCCCGGCCCGGCCCCACCTGCGGGGCCAGCAGGGTCCGCACATGCCGCAGCTGCATCGCGCCGAGCGCCGGGACCGGGACCGGGACCGGGACCGCCGCCGTCGCCGCCGGACCCAACTCGCCCCGCCCCCCGTTGCCCGGCAACCCCAGCGCCTCCGCCGCTGCTGACGTCAGCGCGCCGAGTCCAGCAGCGGCCCCGCCCCCCCGCCGCGATACCGGCAGAGCTTGGCTCCGGCTCCGGCTCCGGCATGGAGGCGCTGCGGGCGGCAGGGCGCGCCGTGCTGCGGAGCCCGCGCCTCGCCCGGCACGGCCTGGGGCTCCGCCGGCGGCGCAGTGAGTGCGGGTCACGGCTGCCGAGGAGCGGGCGGGGGCTGCGGGCCGGGGCCGGGCGGGACATCACCGGTGCCGGTGCGCCGCGGGTGGGGCAAGAAGCCCGCATCTCGGTCTGGCTGGGCCCGGGACGCGGCCGCTGCCTGCCGTGGGGAGCGGTGTGGGGCATGGCTGTGGCCGAGCTGGGGGCCGCGGGCCGGGGCGGGCCGGCGTCGCTGTGGGGAGCAGTGTGGGGCCCGGGGTCCGGGCTCTGGCTGCGGGCAGGGGCAGGGTGGCGGTGCTGTGGGGAGCAGCCGGGGGCCCGCCGTGCGGGGGACGGGCTGTGGCCGTGCTGGGGGCCGCGGGCCGGGGCGGGCTGGCGGCACTGTGGGGCAGCGCGGGGGCTGTGGAGCGGGCTGCGGCGGTACCTGGGGGCCGGCTGCGGGGCTGCAGGCTGAGGCGGGCAGCAGCTCTGCGGGCTGCTTGCCCGGCCCTCCCTGCCACGCTCCCCCGGCTGCCGGCCTCCTGCCCCACTTTTGAAGCGAGGCCGCCCACGCCCGCAGGCTGAAAGGCCTTGGGTGGCCGTGACGGGCAGTGCCGGCGGTGCCAGCGGCCGGAGCGCACTGTGCCCCATCCGCAGACACCCTCCCCAGCCTGTGCAGGCTTTGGCCTCCCCGAACCACCGCACCTGGTTCTCTGCAGGCGCGGACAGGCGTGCAGTGTGGCAGGGTGCGGGCTGACTGCCGTGCCGCCTGCAGCGAGTCCCGAGGCTGACCCCGCAGGAGGGCTGTGCCTGGGCATTCTCAGTCACAGCTGCCCAGAGGCTTTACTGGAGTAGCAGAGCTCACTGCTACATGCCAGAGCCCTGTCGTGCGTGTGTACTCAAAGTTCAGAGTGAGACAGTGCTCTTCTACCCTGGGGAGAGATCCCCGAAGCCTGCATGGTACTGAGTGGTGTCCTGGTAGTTGCAATTTGTGCAGGAGTATGCTGTGCAAATAAGGTCTCCTGATTTCCCTGTGGGTTCAGGTTATTCCAGTTATGAGTCAAAGCCTTCTGCAAGTGTGCCAGTAATGTTCAGGGAGCTAATCCCAGCAAAGAGATGAAAAATAATTCTGCAAAGTATTAGCTTAGCGTGAACAGTAGATACCTAGGCAATTCCTAGGGAATCGTACAAACCCAGTGTTTGTACCCGAGCGTGTAACTCCTGTGTTCCTGTTCCTACCCTCCTCTGTGGGGTGAATCCCCAAGAACATGAGAGGGAGTCTGTGTCTCCCTGTGTCTTAGCCTTTCTGCATATCTCCTCTCTCACCATCCTCGTGCCCTTTGGGATTTGAGGAGAGTAAATGTGTGCTAATATCTGCTTCAGCTCTCCTTGAAAATTATCACCGGGAAGCCCTTGGCACGAGAGAAGTGTTCGTTTGTGTGTGGCACACTAGTCTGATAACTAAAGCTTTTTCCTCTGATGAGGGAGAACTTTCTGTTGAAGCCAATGGCTTTGTCTTGTGAGAGCAGAGGTTGAATGGGTGCTTCTACAGTGCTTGCTTTGTGTGTTGTCTGCCAACAGTAGTGGTGTCAGACCTGACTGTAGAGCCAGGGCTCCTTCTACGAGCATATCTACCATGTGGCAGAACACGAAGCTGGAGATGCTGAGGACTGTCCCTAGGGAATCTTCCTTGAGTTAACAGACACTCTACCCATTGTTTGTTTTGGTTGGGTTTTGGTTTGCTTTTCTTGACTGCAGCAATGGAGTTTGAAAAGAGAGGACACAGGAAACAGAAGCCGGTGCCCCTTTAATTCTGTGACTTGCAAAGTAATGCACATGGGAGCTCTCGTAGGATCATAGAATCGTTTAGGTTGGAAAAGACCTTTAAGATCATCGAGTCCAACCAATGATCCTTCTCCATCTGTGCATTGCATCCATCCATAAAATGTGTTTTCCTGGAAGCTAGTTTGCATCCTTGAAATACCAGTCAGAGCTCTTCCTTAATACAGAATCCTTGTGGTGCAGTTGCTTCCCAGTCACCTCAGCTTGGACCACGAGTGCTGGACAAGCTACCCCTTCGTGGCAGCCTGCTGCTGCAAATGATAACTACCAGAGGGTTTGGCTTTACACTGTGACAGCTTGGGGATTTTGATCTGACTGAGTGTGGTAGCAAATGCTGCTGTTGCCGAGGAGTGCCAGTGGCTTTGGGGGGCTGAGATGAATTCAGTAGAGAGCACATCCTGCTTGTAGTGAAGTAGATGAGACCTCGAAGTGCAAGGTTTTTGCAGATAGCATCTGAGGCCCTGTGTAGGAGCTTAGTATCTGTTCTGACAGAGCCGGTACCTCCAGGGATGGAGGACTGAAAGCTTTGGGGGTGAACTGTCCTCTCATTCTGTTCTTCTTCCAAGAATGACACAGAACTGGGAGAGTGCCCTGCTGGGAGCAGTGAAGTTGCAACAAGGTCAGGTGGACTAGCTGTGGGGCCACTGGCATGTGGCTTATGCTGCTAAGGGATTTTGTCTTTGCAGAGCTTCCTGAGAGCTGGGCTGATATGCAGGAGCCGCTGCTTGATGGGATGTGCTTCACACTCAAGTATCTAGGCATGACACTGGTAGAAAAACCCAAAGGAGAAGACATGGCTGCTGCTGCCATCCGCCGGATTGTTGCCACGGTGAGTCCTGGCCCTGGGGCCCTGCTGTGCTGGGGTGGAGAAAAGCCAATTCAGAGCCCAGCCCCTGGACTCTGGGAAGTGTCCATGTCCCAGCCCCGAACCCCAGCTAGGAACTGTGCTGTTCCCAAGTGGAGGGTGGCATACAAGAGGCTGGCTGGTTTCTGCCTGTGTGCTGTGGGTGGAGCTGTCTTCCTGCAGGACAGCTGCCACTGCCTGCTCCCACACCAGGAATGCAGCTAGGAGCAGAGCTGTGTCTGTCACAGCATGGAGAGGAGGGCGAAGTACTGGGGGAGGTGGGGCCTGTCCTTTCCTGTATGCATGGCAATAGTGTGAACAGATTCCAGGGGTGTTCTGTGCAGGGCATGCCTGATCTCCAAGCTCTGCTTTCCCATCCCTACGGCAGGAGACTCTGCAGCAAGGGTCCAAGTGGGTGGCACTCTCTACAGAGTCTGGGGTACTCCTGCCAGCGAGGGGGGTGAAGACCCTTGCCAGATTTGCAGAGGTGTCTGGTGTCTCCCCACTGCCAGGCACGGGTGGGAGCTCGCAAGTTCCAGAAGGTGATTCTGACAGTGTCTCCAAGGGGCATCTCGCTGCAGGATGCAGACACAAAGGAGATGGTTGAGAACATCTCCATCTACAGGTGGGCATGGCATGTGGAGGGCCTGGGTGTTCCCCAGCAGCCAGCTGGAGACTGATGGGATCTTGAGTAGCCAGGGAGGGCTGGGCCTTCTGTCAGTGGTACCTTCAAGCTTAGGTCTTCCTTTGGCTCCCTGAGGCCCATGCCCTCTCCCTGCTGTGCCACACCCTTGAGTTCTGGGTCAGTCCATCTGTCTTCTCCCTGGGCCCTGCTTGTCTCTTCTGGCATTCAAGCAGGATGTTGAGGCTGGTGGTTGGAAAGCCCCCACAGCTAGGGCAGGGCTGCATGTCTGGCTCTCTCCACTGACACGGGACTGCCCTTCTGGCTGCAATGGGGTGAGGGTGCCATGGACTGCAGCTTGCTCAGGCTGGATAAAGGCAGTTGCTGTGAGAGCTGACGTGGGCTTTTTGTACTGCTGCCAGATGTGCTTTGGCTGGGTTGGATGTCTGTGGGTGCTGGGTGTGAGGGGAGCATGGCTGCAGTCTGGTGGCTAGATGGAAAGCAGAGACAGGTCATCTCCTTGGTACAAAATTGGGGTCTCAGCACCAGAGCTGATGTGCCAAGGTAGACCACCCTACCTCCTGGCCTCCAGTCATGTCCTTGGAGGCAATTGTCCACCCTTCTGTGCTCCTTTTGCATCAGTGCTTGAGTTCATGCATTGGGGTTGAACTGGGCATCAGCGGACCGAGGAGCACACTGAGGCAATACAGGAGGGAATGCCTGTGGATGCAGTGATCTCTTTCTAGCTGTAGGTGCCAGGCCCTTTCTGGGGGGTTGGGCTGCCTGATCATCTGGGGCAAATTAAAGCCTCAAGCTGTCAGCGCTGCTTGTTGGTGTGCCGGGAACACAGCAGAAGACCTGTGCTGGGGTCCCTTATTGCCCTAAGCAGCTGCTCTCTGCCTGCAGGATCTCCTACTGCACAACAGACAAGCTGCAGAACAAAGTCTTCGCTTATGTTGCCCAGAGCCAGGAGAGCGGGGCGCTGGAGTGCCATGCTTTTCTCTCGCCCAAGAAGAAGATTGTAAGCACTTCCCTTCTGCTCTTGGCTCCATGAGGTAAGGGTGGGAGCAAGGGCATTCCTTCTCCCCCTTCAGAGAGAGGAGGAAGGCCCTTGCTCCCTGTGCACATCAGCTGGAAACGGAGCCAGGGAGCACATGTGTGCTCACATGCTGCAGAGGCGGGTGGTGAGCAAAAGGAGGTTCTTCTGTCCCAGCTCCTCTGAGATCTCTTGGGGATGGGTGGCCCACATGGGTAGACAGACACAGCATCAAGCCGTCCTGTGTGCATGCTCTGCAGGGAAAGGCAGCGAGGGAGGCCTGGGGGCTCTCGGGTCTCATGGCGGTGGGGTTATTTTGGCTTGAGGGCCCAGACAGAAGCAGACATTTGCCTTCTTTCTTGTCCACAGGCCCAGGCTGTGACTCTGACTGTGGCCCAGGCCTTCCAGATGGCACTGGATCTCTGGGAAGCAGCACATGCAGGTAGGAGGAATTTCTCAAACACGTCCCTCTGCCTAGCCCTGGGATTGGGGTCTCCAGTGTGGGACCCGCTTTTGGGCTGTGTGGAGGAGAGATGGCTCGTGGCCTGGCTGGTGAAACACACCAAGCAGGGAGTGTGTTGTCCCTGCTGTTGTGTTCTCTGCCACTGCCCCACCTGGGGAGCCTGCCTTACCTCTAGCTGGGGTGGGGGTGTCCCTGCTATCTATGCTGAACTCTTTTTGCCTTCTGTGGTACCTACCCTGAGCAGTGATTCCCCCCTTTGTTTGCACCTTCCCCCTAGCACAGCAGGGGTATCTGTCCCTTGACCACAGTCCTGCCTATACATCCCCTGCTGGCCCTTCTCCAGGTTGCAGGCACTAACTCTGCTGCTTTTGCCCTGTCCCAGGCTCTAGGCAGGAACAGCCCTTTCACCCTTCATGTGTCTTGGAGAGCAGTGAGCCCGGCAGACCAAGTGAGCCAGCCCCCCCGGGGAGCCCTCCCTTCAGACACCAGTTTGGGGTACAGTATGTACAAGTCTGGCCCATGCCCAGGGCTGTCTCACATTAGAGCAGGAAAAGAGTAATCCTTACACCATTCCCTCCTCCTGGCCTTCCAGGACCCTGTTGGTATCTGTGCAGCCTCCCTCACACATGGTGGCCTGACGTGAAGAGGGGCACTTTGTGCTCTGTCTGGGTCATAAGGCAGGTGTGGTTCTTCAGGTGGTCTTTGCTCCAGGAGCTCTCTTGGCAGGCCCAGCATTGCAGCAGCTCTCAGCCCTGCTCTGCTGGCACTGTCAGACAGGGAACTGGGACCTGTTCTGCACACTTGGTGCCATGGCTAGGGGTGCAATATTGTCTCTGAAGGAGAGGAGCCTTTGGTCATCAGCTTGCCAGCCTGTGCTAAGGCTCAGCCCTGCCCACCCGCATTACACCTACTGCATGTCCAGAGCCAGTCAGAGCCTTGCCGGTCTCACTGTGTCCCTGCCCAGGAGCCTTTGGACACTTGGTCCTTGGCCTCTTGCTTCCAGTGCTGACCCAGCCTGGCAGTGCTTGGGGTCATCCTTGTTTACAGCCTGCTGCCGGGTGGTCCTCTGCCTGTCCCTCCAGCTGCAAGTTGTGCTCACCCCACTCCTGACACTGGACAAAGGTGTGCTGTGTGCACCAGCTGTCGCAGCTTGGTGGCTTGTTCCCTGCTCACAGCCTGTGTTTGGTGATCTGCTGGCTGGAGGGGAAATGCGTGGTCTGTCTCTCCCCTTGTGTGGCTGTGCGCCTGAGCCCTGAGGATTTCAGCAGCTCAGCACTGCAGGTGCCATCTTTCCCCCTGTTGCCTGTAGGAACCCTTTGTCTGTCATGCATGGTGGGTGACTGTGTCTTGTGAAGGGGCTGGGGACTGCCCTGCTGCTCCAGAAAAGGCTCCGAGCAGCCCAGCCCCACTCCTGGCAGAGACCTGCCCAGGCAGCGAGGTGTCATGGTGTTCTGTTTTGTTCTGTTTCTTTCTTCGCCAGGAGGAGGAAGAGGAGGAGGAAGATAACATCTGTGAAACCGTATCTGGGTAGGTGGCGAGCTGCTGCTTGTGTTACAAAATCACAGAATCCCAGAACGGTGGCGGCTAGAAGGGACCCCTGGAGCTCACCCCGTCCCACCCCTGCTGGAGCAGGCACCCCCAGAGCAGGGGGCACAGGGCCGCGTCCAGGCGGGGGGTGAATGTCTCGAGGGAAGGGACCCCACAGCCTCTCTGGGCAGCCTGTGCCCCTGCTCTGGCACCCGCACAGGGAAGGGGTTTGTCCTCATGTTCAGGGGGAACTTCCCGTGTTCCAGCTTGTGCCCGTGGCCCCTTGGCCTGGCGTTGGGCACCGCTGGAAAGAGCCCGGCCCCATCCCCCTGACACCCGCCCTTCAGATATTGATAAGCATTGATGAGATCCCCCCCTCAGCCTTCTCTTCTCCAGGCTGAACAAGCCCAGGTCTCTCAGCCTTTCCTCACGAGGGAGATGCTCCAGACCCTGATCATCTTGGCAGCTCTCCGTTAGACTTGCTCAAGCAGTTCTCTGTCCTTCTTAAACGGGGGCCCAGAACTGGACGCAGCCCCCCAGATGTGGCCTCACTCAGGCAGAGCAGAGGGGGAGGAGAACCTCCCTCGCCCTGCTGCCCACACTCCTTTCCATGCCCCCCAGGGCACCGCTGGCCCCCTTGGCCCCAAGGGCCCGGTGCTGGCTCAGGGTCACCTCGCTGCCCCCCAGCACCCCCAGGGCCTCTCAGCAGAGCCACTCTCCAGCAGGTCCCCCCCAGCCTGTGCTGGTGCGGGGGGCTGTTGCTCCCCAGGGGCAGGACCCTGCACTGGTTCCTGTTGAATTCCTGAGGTTCCCCTGGGCCCAGCTCTCCAGCCTGCCCAGCCCTCGCTGGATGCCAGCACAGCTTCTGGTGTATCAGCCGCCCCTCCCAGCTTGGTGTCATCAGTGAACTTGCTGAGGGGACGCTCTGTCCCATCATCCAGGTCACTGATGGATGTGTTGACCAGGCCTGGCCCCAGCACAGACCCCTGGGAACACCACTAGTGACAGGCCTCCAGCCAGACTCTGCCCCGTTGATCATGACCCTCTGAGTTCTGTTGTTGAGCCAGTTCTCTGCCCACCTCACAGTCCCCTCATCCAACCCGCACTTCCTTAGCTTTCCTATGGGGATGCTATGGGAGACAGTGTTGAATGCCTTACTGAGGTTGAGATAGACAACATGCACTGCTCTCCCTTCATTGACCCAGCCAGTCACACCATCACAGAAGGCTATCAGGTTGGTCAAGCATGGTCCTGCCTTGGTGAATCCATGTTGACTGGGGATGACCTCCAGGATGAACTGCTCCATCACCTTTCTGGGAAAGAAGGAGAGACTGCATCAAGGATCTCTGATGTTCAGAGATCTCTCTGGTGAACCCTGTCTTGTTTCCTTCTCTATCCCCCATGCAAGGGGAGCTGCTGGGGCCATGGGCATGGTAGGAGCATGGAGGAGATCTGCATAGGAGCAGGGGGGAGCTTCCTGCTGCTCTCTCTGCCTCTGTCAGCTGAGAGATCAAGTGCTGCTGTGGAGGGGCACATCTTGCAGTTCAGCTTTTGTAGTGGAGCTGTTGGGGATAGATGCTGACCCGCAGGATGTATCCAGAGATGTTACTTGCTCATTTTCTGTCACTCTTTTCTGAGGTCAACCTATCCAGACACGCTTAGAATCATAGAATCGTTTAGGTTGGAAAAGGAAGACCTTTAAGATCATAAGGTCCAACCGTTTACCTAGCACTGCCAAGTCCACCACTAAACCATGTCCTTAAGCACCACATCTACATGTCTTTTAAATACCTCCAGGGATGGTGACTCAATCACTTCCCTGGGCAGCCTGTTTCAATGCTTGGTGGCCCTTTCAGTGAAGAATTTTTTCCTAATATCCAGTCTAAACCACCCCTGGTGCAACTTGAGGCCCTTTCCTCTTGCGCTATTGCTTGTTACTTGGGAGAAACAACCAACACCCACCTCGCTACAGCCTCTGTTTAGGCAGTTGTAGAGAGCGATAAGGTCTCCCCTGAGCCTCCTTTTCTCCAGGCTGAACCCTTCCAGCTCCCTCAGCTGCGCCTCTAAGACTTGTTCTCTAGACCTTTCACCAGCTTTGTTGCCCTTCTCTGGACACACTGCACTGCTTTAATGTCTTGTAGTGAGGGGCTTCTCAGGTGGGACTCAGAGTTGTCCCTCTCCTCCCACTGATTTCCCTGGGGCTTGCCAGGATGGAGGCCTGCTGATGCTGACTTCTGTGTGGACTAGTGCCTGGGGCTGAGCTTGGTGGTGTCTGTCATGTGCTTCAGAGGAGCTGATGGTGCCAGTCCCGCAGTGGAGGATTAACCCAGAGGTCCCTGCAGCAGTGCCTGTGGTGGTGGGTGCGAGAGGCCTCTTCCGTTGTGGCTGTTCACCATGTGCCTGGCAGTTGGCACCTGGATGGGGTCTGTCAGAGCTGCAGGGCTGAGCCTGGTCTGAGCTGGTGTCAGCTGGGAACCAGTGCATGCACAGACTGGAGCAATGGATGTGGCCCTGTGAAGTGGCAGCTCCTGATGGGAAGGAGATGTGGCTTTGCAGCCTCGGGACAGGCTGGCCTGGGGAAAGGGTTTGGTAGCAAGTGGGCTAGGGCCTTCTGCACTGAGTGCCTGGTACTGCGGTGCCATGCCTCGTCGTCAGGGTCATGAGCATGCCGTGTCTCTCAGCAGGCCTTGCTTGGGGTATGATGGGTACTCTGTTCTCTTCCAAAGCAGCATGGAGGAGCTGGGGAGGGGAGCCCACAGCCCAGCAGGTAAGTCCTTTCCTTCAGTGCTGCTTTGCTGCATGAGCAGCAAAGGGGATCCCCTCTGCAAGGGGAGGGGGCTGATAGCTCACCTGGGAAGGTCTGCTTCCCCTCCCAGGCTGTGCTTGGTTCCAACTGCACGCCTCACGGACTGGTTCTTCCTCCATCTTGCTTTTCAGAGTCAGCACCTCTCGTGCCCAGAGCAAGCTCGCCTACTGCACAGCTACTGTGCTACCACTCGGGGCAAGCCCCAGACAGCTGGCAGGGGCTGGCGGGGGTTGGAGACCTCACCACTGCTGGCCCCAAGACTCCCCTGGGCTAAGCCAAATCTCTGCAACAATGGACCAGCCACTCAGGACTCACCCTGTGCCTGCACCCAGGCCAGACAGCACCTGCTCCTGCCCCTGGCACTGCCCACCAGGCACGGGGTCTGCTGGCACCGCTGCCCTGCAGTGCACAGACTGCAACACCCGCTCCTTGTCCTGCTCTCTGCCTGCATGAACTGCCTCAAACTGCAGCTGCTCCCAGCTCGGGCTGGGGGACCAGTGCTGCTTGCTCGGCCTGCCCCCAGTGTGCGCAGAGCCACTCCTGTGCTCTGAGCCTGCAGGATGCAGCCAGTGCACCTGGGGCTGCACTGTGTCTGACCTGCCTTGCTTGTTTGTCCTGCCTTTGCTCCTTTGGTGCCAGCTGAGGCTGAGCAGCCCCCTGATGATGATGGACGACTTCCTCTGCACGCATGACCCTCAGGCAGCAATAGCTCTTGGCCTGGAGGTGTGAGTTTGGAAGGCCTTGCCCCTGCAGTTCAGCCCCGTGCCCTCTGATGAGCTAAATGAGCTGGTTTTTAAAGGAAAGCTCTGCCTTTATAGGGAAATAAACTTGATTTTTTTTACTGTTGTCGTTCGGGTTTGAGTGCTGGATGGGGTGCCGTGCACAAGTGTACAGGGTGCTGTCTCTGCTGCACTGCCAGCAGTGAGGCTTCATTGCCTGCAGCAAGGGCCTGGGCTCTGCCCTGAGCTCATGGAGCCTGCAGTTGCCCTGCAGCTCTCACGTCTTCATCTGCTGGCCCTAAGGGAGCTGTTCCCCCTGTGCTGAGGGCTGCTGGGGCCCAGGGTGGCCCTTGTTACCTGGCGGGCAGCTGGTCCAGGCTGTGCTGGACTCGTGTGTCTTGAGCATCTGTGAATGTCATATGCACTGATGGGAGCCAAGAGCTGACCGTGCTGAGGCCTGGGAGGACACAAGTGCCCTGTGAGCAGGTTTCAACCTCTCCCTGTGTGCCTGCTCTGCTCTGGGGTGCCTTTTTCCTGCTGCACACCTGGCTGTGGTCTGGAGACACGGGCAAGCCATGCACTTGGTTTCCTTCCCCAGGTAGAGCAGGGGAGGCTGCAGCCAGCAGAATGTTTGGTTTCTCTGGCAAGTAACAGTTTGCAGCCGCTTTCTGGCTGAGGGCCTTGCTGCTGGGTACCTGTCAGATTGCTGCACATTTCCCCTTCCCAGGCTGGTGACACTGACAGCCCCAGCTGAGCAATCGTCAGTGTGCAGCCTGCAGCAGCAGCGCTGCTCTCCCAGCCAGTGCTGTAGGCAGGTGCTGAGGGGAAGGCGAGCGCTCTGGGGAGGCCTGGGTCCCTGCAGGTCAGCCAAGAGCTCTGCGCTGTTTTATGAGTTGCAGTTTTGCATGTTAGGGCCTGGTCCCACGCCATTCCCCCCACAGCTGAGGGCACAGACCAACCTGTAGATGTTACTGGGATTGTTAAGGTGAGCTGGTCATTGTCAGTCAGGTCCTCAGCTTCCAGCACCGAGGGATGGCTGCCCTGTTGTTGGTGTAGATTAAACAGCTCTTGATGTGGCTTCCTGCCCTGCGCTGAACTAGGATGCTTGGTATTCATGCTGTCCTGCAGCCGAGTACTGGAGGTAGTGCTGAGGGGTGGACGCTAATGCTGGCACGTGCTGACTGTTTCACTCACCCTTTGCTCTTGTCCTGTAAATTGTTCATCATCTCCTGCCACTGGGGAGGGCAGTGGGCTCTACCCTGCTGCCTGGTAGCTGTCACAACTCCAGACAGAAGTGTTCCAAGCAGTTTAACAGCCGCTCTCCCTGGGACGCATGGTTGCTGCAGTGTGCTCTTTGCTGTGACCATGCTGAACGCCACAGCCCTGTATGGCTTCTTGCAGGCCTTCACAGATGGCACTTCTGCCATTATTCCTGGCTTATATAGGGGTGTGGGGGTGTGTGTGGGGGGGTGCGGGGGTGTGGGGGGGTGTGTGTGTCTGTGTGCTGTGTGTCTGTGTCTCTGTGTGTCTCTGTGTGTCTCTGTGTGTCTGTGTGTGTGTCTGTCTGTGTATTTTCTGAGGGGGTATGTGTCTTTTTTGCCTCAACACTGCACCCTGATTTTGCATTTAATGTGACAGACTTCTGTACTCCTTTTTTTTATTCAGCCACAATCCCAGCATTTTAACATACCTTTTTTTGGTGCCTCCCGCAGCTCCTCAACTCTGCTGCAGTCATGCTCCTTTGTTTCTTTGTGTGCGCCTCTGGTCTGGTGGTTAAAGAATTCATTACAATAGGCATGTGTGTGCTCTGACCCTCCAGAATAGCACCTCTAAACATTTTCCAGGGCACTAGAGCTTTTTAAAACCTCTTGTATTTCCATGGCAGCCCTAGTTTTTTTAATGTACTTCCCTAAGAAACAAAATTTAGTTGGCAAAACAAGGCAGTATGTCTCTCTGGAGCTGCGGCCATGTTCCCTACAGCCCACGTTACAGCACAGCAACACTTGCACCCCACCACCATGTTGCTTTTGCTCCTCAGGTACCCCTCTCCTCATCTGACCAGGTAGCAGCATAGCCCTCTCCGGCCAGCAGCCTGCTGGGATCTGGCCTCATCCTCCTTCCTGGCCCTGCCACCAGGGTATCTCTGCAGCCTGTTTTGTTTGTGCAGAGTAAGCGGCTGCGATGCCATCCTCAGTGGGACAGTCTGTATCTGCAGCTTGTCCAGCAGTACGACATGGCTCAGCATGCAGCACTGTCACTCCCTCGAGAGCCAGCGAGGTGTGCGGGACGACCTTAGAGAACCTGCAGCTCTTGCACGGCGTGCAAAGAACAGGTCTCCTTCTGAGGGCCGTACACACGTTTAAGAAGTGCCGATATGCGTACGTGCGCTCGCACCACCCCCACACCCACCCACAACTCTGCAGGGACAACGCTGCCTTTGAGCCAGGATGCTTTTATTGAAAAGACCCTGCCACAGGGAGTCGCTTATCCTGTCCCTTTCCCACCTAGTCCTGCAGCAGGAGCTGAGCAGCACCTGGAAGGAAGAGTCCTGAAAGTGCTTTACTGGGAGGTTTATTCCTGGAAGACGCTGGATCCTGTGATGCTTGAGTCCAGGGCTGCAGAGCCAGCACCACAGCTCAGTGGCAGGCTGCAGAGCAGAGCACGGAGGGAGAGCCCCAGTCAGGGCACCAGCTGCCATCTCTGCAGCAGAGAGCCTCCTCCGATCACCTTGTTCACTCCTGCCTTGGGCAAGAGGGCACGCCTGGGCCCAGCCTCAGCCTCAGCCACAGAGCACTGCAGACACCCCGTGAGAGACTTCTGCCTGCAGGCTCTGCGGAGCAAACAAGCACAGCCCAGACATCACCTCTTCACTAGCCCCAGAGTGGTCGTCGGCTCTTGTTGTCCTTGCATGAGCAGGCAGGCTGGGCAGGTAACAGCGAGCCAGCTCTGGGCATTCAGGCCCGTTGCATCAGCCAGCCTGGTGCAGGCCACGGGACCAGCTCCGGGAGCCCAAGCATCAGCAGTGACCATACCCCAGCAAGACAGGAGCCAGGAGCAGGATGTGACGCCGTTGAAGCTAGGGTTGATGCCAGAGTAGTGATGAGCTCTGCAGTACGCGTCCTGCTGAGCCCACTGACACCTTGCTGGGCCTCAACACGTTACCTTCTCCCGGTAGCACAGGCATCGCGCTGCCTACAGGGTGTTCAGCAGCTCCCCCGCAAACAGCCTGAATGTGCCAGGACTGAGCTCTACTAGCAAAAGAGCAAAGCCACAGCTGTGCCCTGGCGCTGCCTGCTCCCATAGCTCTGTGGGGCTCACACCACCCCACCGAGCGGCTCCTACCAGCACGCCCTGCCCTGGCTTCATGCTCTTCAGGCTGGCCAGGCACTGTGGAAGCACTAGCTCCTAATGCTCGTTTGTGTCTTTGTCCCCTGCAGCAGGGAGAGGCCTTGAAACCCCTGCATGGAATGATGGAGTGCAGTGGAGCCCCATCCTCTAGCAGGGATCCACTCTTCAGCTGTGCTGGCTAGGCCCAGCCCCAGAGACAAACCCTCCTGCCACCCGGCCACGACTTCCCTGGCAGCCCTGGGATGAATGCCGGCACTGCCCTATCCCCTCAGTCTCAGGGCCGAAAGGGAAGCAGCTCCTGCCCTCCGCAGGCAGCCCTGCGAGCCCAGACACAGCGGCTGAGAGCAAGGTCTGCCCCAGGCTGCCTGCCGGACGGGCATGTGGTGCCACGCGGTTGCCCCCAGGCCTTTGGCCAAGCCAATGTGCAGGGATGTTGCCTCCCCTCAAGCCAGCACACCAGCCGCTTTGCTCCCCTAGGCTCGCCCTCCTGGGCTTCTGGTGTGGCCCACCCCCCCTTTCTCAGCTCTGTGCTCCACAGTGGCAGGGGAGCGAGGCCAGGCATGCGGGATGCGTGGGGCCGCGCACTGCATGCACGGCTGCGAGCCGGCTCCATGCACATCCCTGGACAGGCGCCCTTGGGAAAGCGTAAGTTCTGATACATGGATCTTCGCATGCAGAGTTCCAGGCTGGGTGCCTGGTGCTGCCTCTTCTTCCAAGGCCTGCTTGGCTCTGGCAGGATGCCCAGGACCCCAGATGCAGAGCTGGTGCTGTACTTATACCTCGATTATATTGACCGATGGAGACTTCTTCTATGAGAGAAAAATCTGCTTTCAGGCCCTGCTTTGCTAAGCCCCTGGGATGCAGACCCCCCACGGCAGAGCCCCCAACCTCCCACGGCTGGCACTAAGACCAGCAGACCTCCTTCCTCCACAAATGGGCTGCCAGCTGCAGCTGAGCCCTCTGCCCTGAGCTGAGGTGTGGGTGAGCTGCAGCAGAGACCTGGCTACAGCAGCTCCCTCAGAAGAGCAAGGGAGCTAACCCTGGAACCCTGGCCTTTTGCATTTATATGCTCTCCTAGCAGAAAGGTTCAGGTTGCTCAGCTGCATCACCTGGTGCCTTGATTTGTGGAAAACCGCTAAGCACCCAGGCTCACACAACCCTGAAATAAATTAGCAGTGTCTCTCCTGAGTGTGTGATTACTGACTCACTGCACACCAGGTGACGAATCTGCTTTCCAGACAACACCTCCAGGTGAGTCCCTTCAACCACACACTTGCCTCCCCAGGAAGCCTTTCTGCCCACTGCTGTGCCCCAGTACTCCTGGGTGAACCAGCCTCCCCTGCTCCTCACTCTTCAGCCTCCAGGGCTTGCAGATGTCTGGTGACTTCCATCTGCTCCTTAGTGGTAGCCACGCTACACCTGATGCCACTGGACAGGAGGCAGGCGCAGAGTCAGAGCGGAAAAGTTAAGTGAGGGGGTAAGAGGACATTTGCCATGGGGCAGAGAATCCTCAAAGCATGGGATGACTGGCATGGAGGGACAGATGAGGTCTGCTGAGTGCCAGTCACGTCTCACTGCCATTCCCTCATGACAGCTCTGGCACGTGCCAAGGGAGCTAAAGGCTGCAGGTGGCGAGGTGGATGTTCTCAAAAACTGTTGCAAGCATGAGCAGGCACTTTCCTTTACACTAAAAGGAGTGTACTCATTGAAGAGCACAGCAGATACGTGAATTCAGAGAAGTTGCTAGGAAGTGAAGGGGTCCTGGTTGCTTGCATGTTTTATAGCTCAGCCCTTTCACACTGAAGCAGGGTGCAGAAGGTGAGTGCCCCCATGGCCACACTTCATAACAGGGCTCAGATCAAGAGCTGCACTGCTGTCTGCTACTTTACAGCAGCTTGGCCCTGAAGGCAAGCGAATACTTGGCCCTGAGGGCAAGCGAATGCAGAGCTTTTTCTTTTCCATACCTTGTTCCCAGCTTTGTAATTAAGGACTACAAGAATAAGCTTGCAGTGTTGTCACCTGCAAAGTGCCAAGGGTATGGTGAATGCAAAAAGACAAACTGAGGTGCATCAGCCCTGTACAGATGCACTTTGCAAGCAGCAGGAATAGGCTGCACCTGCCTTCGCAGCCCTATATGAGTAGGATCAGTTTGGAGCAGGGATCCAAAAGGATGGACCTTTTTGGCAAGGACTAATCAGGAGGCTAGACAATCTGGAGGAGGAGGTCTGGGGCCTTGAAGTCCATACAGGAAGTTTCTGCTCCTGACATCTGCTGGAAACCAAGATGTGGAAGGAGAGGGGCAGTTAGGCAACACAGTCAGTAGAGTTCCCACCATCGACAGAGGAGGCAGATGAGACACAGGGAACACCTAAGGCAAGGTCCTGTTAGAGCTTGCGCATCAGGCTTATAAATCATTGTCTTTGTCAAGTAACAAAGGGAGAAGTGTCAGGTGGTGAGGGAACAGCCAGATGAAAGTACTGCTCCTTCCCCATCCATAGCCCAGCACAGTACCTCCATTAGGGTGGGGAAGGGCCTCTGGGGGTCCTTCCCATGAACGACTTGTGTGGTGATGACCTTGAACAGGCCCCAATGAAGGCAGAAAGCAAGCAGTGATAGACCAGTGCAGGAACCACAAGAACAGCTGCCCAGCTTGTCTGCCTCCTGCCTGAACAGGCTGGAGTTAGACCTGTCTATGGGATGCAGAAGAGGTGCAGCCTTGGAGCAGCATGGTGAAGGGGCTGTTACAGTGCAAGGAAAAGTACCACACTGCCATGTGGGATCCATCCCAGCTGATATATCCTGCTGTGTCTACCAAAGTTTCTCCTGCAATCACCCATGGGGCACACACACTGCCCCAGAGACACCAGGGCTCACTGCACCCTAAAAACCCTCAGTTCTTAGGGTGAGAGCATGAGCTGGGGTGTTTGTTTCTGGAGGTAGCCAGAACTTGTCCAGGCAGCTAGCCACAGCAGATGTCATATGCCGTCCCTCCTGCCAGCCCTCCCCACTCACCTTGCTCCGCAGCAGCCCTCCGCTCGGTCGCTCTGGCGTGCTGTGCTCCGAGGATGGCTTTGTCTTTTCCTTGTTGTTGTTGGAGTCGTTGTCCTTGATGATGTCATACTGTCTGCAGAAGAGGGCAATCACGGCTGCCAAAAGACAGGGGATGAAGGACTCCCTCACACTTGCTGCCCACTGCCTCCCCTCCCTACAGCATCCCAGCTGGAGAGCAGCCAGGACCAAGGCACCCTGGCATGCTGGTCACCCACATCTTCCACCTGCGTCAGCCTGGACCACCCCAGACACCTCTGCATGTGTGGCCAGGGCAGTCTCCTTGGGCAAGAGAGGCACATATGTGACTAAAGCCATCAGGGCACACGTGAGGGGCTTGGTGCCTACAGCTCTGCAGCTAGGACTCTGAGGCCAAAGACAAATATTGAGGCACTTGGAGAGGGACAGCCCTTGAGGTCAGGGAGCAGCTGAGTGGGTTTCTGAGTGCCTCCAGCAAGGCACTGAAGTTATTGGTTCAACGCTCATCACCCTCACAAAAGCCAGCCCTTGGCTTTGTCCTGTCTTGCAAACTGACTGTGGGGTCAGTCACCCTGTTGTTGTTTTGCAGCACCCATCTCATGCAGCACACGTCCCACACCTTCAGACCCTGGATGCAGGACTCTGGAGCAACGCTTTGAACTGCCATCATTAGATGTGTTGGACCCATTCAAACCATAGTGCGTTATCACAGCCACCCACAGACTGGACCTGATTTCTTCCTGTTGGCACTCTGACACACCAACCTGCACGAGGTGTAAGCTAGCAGCAGCCACCTAACATTGTCTTATATTTTCTTCCAGTGCACTAGGAAAGTGTTCAAGGTTAGGACAAGGAGAGATTCCTGCAAGATGCCACTAGAAAATCCACATTTACTGGGAAGGGAGTAGGGGACAAATGACTTCCCATTCACAGCAGCTGCACGCAACCAGTCAGGAGCTGACTGTTATCTCCTAGGCTTCCTTGTCCCCAGGGCAACCTGCTCTTTGATGGAACACTGGCTTTAATCAGGTGCTGTACAGGACCCATCCTACAGTTCTGGCAGATGGAGGCACAGCCGCTACCAGCCAGTGCAGCAATGTTATCAGGTGTCAGACAAGCTAGCTCAGGCCTAACTTACATGATAGTTAACGTCAGCTGGGATGCTCCCACGCTGTAATTCTGTATTGCTTTGGTCCCACATTGTCTCCAGCTCTTCCAGCAGAGCAATCAGGCCAGCCAGCCCACATGCTCCAGGCCGTCACTGCTGAGCAGTGGTTGTGGGTGCTCCTTTTACCCCACTGGCGTGAGCTCCTACAGACTCAATGGACTTACTAGAAAGAATGCCAGACCAATACGCCTCTGCACTCTCTTAAGCCCCAGCCCCCCGTACCCCCTGGATCGCACCTCTGCCCCAGCCTGCCAGACATTGCTTGTGGCACTCACCTGCCCACATGAGCAGCACAGCCACGATGATGATAATCTCTCCTGTCTGCAGCTGCCTGTCTTTGTCCAGCCCTTCCATGGTGATGTCACCTGCAGCAAAGAGAACCCAGGCAGGGCTGGCAGCAGATACCCTCCCACCAGAACCTACTTCAGGAAGAGCAACACTCAAGGATCTGAGAAGGAGCTCCAGAGGAGAGAGCTCCTCCTCTCTGAAACAAGAACAGGTGTGGGATGACATCTTGGCTGGGGAGAGGACATGCAGCCTGTGGCTTTCCTGTGTGAGATAAACCACCCTCGCTACCAAACCCAGTCGGGGATTCTAACACCTTGTTTGGGTTCAAATAGGGACTGCACAATGCATGTGAGTAATCACTGAGGTTACTCCCGATGTAGGGACCAGGGCAGGTTAGGAAGGCCCTGAGTTGGACACAAAAGTTCTGAGAAAAGTCATCTGCTTGCCCTGTTTTACTCCTCTCAAGCCCCCCTTTTATGGCTAGAGCTGGACACAGACTCCTGTGACCAGTGGACCCCCTCTGGGCATCCTCTCTTTTGGATTCTTGGATCACCTCTCATCGGCCAGCATGTAGGCAACCCCAAGGCAAGAAGGTGCAACACAGATATGAGTAGGAAAGGAGACTGTGGGCCTCTGTCATTTGTCCTTTGGTAGCTTGCAGGCTGGGAGATCTGAGAGCCTGTTCAATATTTGCTTCCTACAGGCAGTGAGCAGGCCACAGCAGTTGTCCTGTCCACAGCCTGCTTAGCTGAATAGGGTGCCAAGATGTGGGATAGGAGGGCTGTACACCGGGGCTTGGGCACATTTTCATGGCCATAGTGGACACAACAGCAGCCTGTACAACACTGCTACCCGTCATGACCCTGTGGGTCCCAAGCCGCCTGCCGCTTAGGGCAGCACCTTCCTTCACTGGCTGCTGCATCCCTGCCCGTGTACTGTGGAGACCTCCAGGTGTGGCTCCACCAGTGGCACCTGGGTGAGCTGGAAGGAGCTGCCTCACCTTGGTTGGAGCTGTTGGAAGGGAGGCGGTCGGTCTCCTTCAGGGTCCGAAAGTGGACACGCTTACTGGCCTGGCTTTCCCCATACAGGCCGATGCTCTGCACCTGGATGATGTAGTCGGCATCCTCCGCCAAGTCCCACAGCACGCAGGCCCGGTTGGTGGTGTTCACCTCCCGGATGAAGCGCTGCATCTGTCCATCTTGCCGCTGCCAAAGTGAAGAGCTGTCATCCCCAGGAGGCTGTTCCCAGCTGCACCAGGCACAGGCCCCTGTCTGCAGGGCTGTGCTGGGCACACTGTCCTTACTCCTCCCTTCCCGGGCAATCATCCACCCCTGGGGTGGGCCAGGCTGGCCAGCACCTTGCTATGTAGCATCCCTGTGTGGCCTGAGAGCCAGGCACCTCCTTGGAGAAGCCACCATCAACTGGGGCTGTGGAGGTGGAGCAAGGCAAGCAAAGAAGGGTTATGTCATGGCTGAAGCACCATCCTTATCCAGATAAATTGTAGGGAAGTCACTGGACGGGCGGCTACCCTCAGCGCAGCCCATGGTCTGCCACCTCCCACCAGGATGGATGGCTCAGACAGGGTGCCCTGGCAAGGGCTGCTCAACAGCAGAAGTGTCCTCAGGCAGGTGCCAGAGGAGCTCCAAACTGCAGCAAGAGGGCTGACATAGGAGCATGCTGGTAATCAGTGAAAGGGGTCCCCAGCCCGCTGGGGACAGAGCCTGGATACCTGCTGTAAGATGGCATAGCCGATGACCACATCTCCTTCTGGGACGTCCCAGGAGACTGTGGCAGAGTTTGCCTTCAGCTGCGTCACAGTCACGTTGACAGGGGATGGTGGCCTGTCTGGGTGAGCCAGGGATGGACCAAGGCAAGGCACAGGAAAGAGGCAAAAAAAGATGTTTTAGAACAGGCACTCACCCCTGCACACCACCATGGGAGGCCTCTCCCACATCTGCCCGTGGCAGGACGTTGGCCAGGGCTACACGGAGCAGCTTCTCCGGTGAATCTGCCCCCAGGAGAGGAGTGGCACAGCAGGCACACAAGGTTGAGCCCCTGCCAGCAGCAACACATGCACAGCACAGTGCTTACTGGGCTAGCGGGCAGCTGCCTGCTGTGCGTGTGGGAGGTGTGCTGCACAGAGGCTCTCCCTGCCCAGGCAGCTACCTCTCTGTGGCACCTGCTGGCTTTGTCGGTCTTCACTCGCTGGCAAGGACTCCTCCCTGCCTGGCTACTGGTGAGGAACATGCTCACTGCACACCTCACCCTCTGCAGTGTCCTACAGTGGGGAAGGAGGACAGGCTCGCGAGGCATCTGACTTGCTCTTCTCTACAGGGCTTGCTTGCAGTGGCAGACATAGCCCATTGCTCACAATATACGTTCTGCGTAAAAAGGATTAGCAGTGCTGACCACATGCCCAGGCCGCCAGACCCAGCTAAAGACACGAAGGGCCCCCAATAGGTTCCTTCCACCTTGCAGACATTGAAATGGGAAATGCATGAAGGCCTGTCCTGAGCAAAAAGGAGTTACAGAGATTAAGAGACTGTCATGGCAATTTAAGCAGTCCCTGCAGCTCAAAATCACATGAAAAGTTCCTGCAGCCTGTCCCAGAGTACCGCAGAGACCCTGCTATCAGAGAGGAAATGTCATTCGCATTAGCTCTTCACAAGGGCATCTGCTTGCAGATCTGAGGTACCTTCACTGCTGCTCAGATGTTCGTCTGTTGGAAGGTTTACTTCATTCAGCTCCAGCACTAGCAGAAGCAGGGCTGCCTGGCATGACATGCTCCTGCTCAGCCTGGGCACAGAGTAGATTCTTGGCAGGGAAGTCCCGTGTTTCTGTAGGGTCCAGAAAGTCCAAACAAATCCTACATTAATGCAATTCTTCAGCCAAGACTGTGATGGTAAAATCAGGCTCCTCTAAGCTCTAGGGCTGCCCCGTGGATGTGCACATCATGAATGCCTGGCACACCACCCAGAACTGCGTAGGAAGCAGCCCAGACACAGTATTTATATATCAACTGTGACAGAAAAATGGGGCAGCTTGGAATAAACACACTATGCAACTCAATCTGGCCATTTCATCTGCCTGGCATTACTCCCTGCTCTAGAGTGGGGAGGAAAGCCCAATGCAGAAGGCAGAGCTGACTTTCCCAGCAGTGCAATACCATCAGCTGCAAAGCTGGCAGCAACACTTAGCCGTTGCTATCCTCTGGAAAGCTGGCCTGATTGACCTATGGTCTGCATCATCACCATTTTGAGATTTCACAGCACTAAGAGCATGGCAGGATCCTCCTACACAGATACGCAGACCTGCATACAAAGCCAAATTTTGTCTGGAAGTTATACACAGGAACTCATGAAGACACCGAGGCTGCTCTTCGTGTGTCCTCTCTCCTTGTAAACAAGACAGTGTCCTTCTACAAGCTGCTTGTGTAGCACATGTTCAATGTTGTGACTTATATGGATAGAAAAAGAGCCCCAGAGGGCACCTGAGAACAAGAAAAAAGATGATCGTAGACACCAACAACCACCACAGTTAGTAACAAGGAAAGGTCATCTCTGCAGGTCAACTATTTAAATGCTTGCATTCACATTTGAATATACCCAGCTCCATGACAGATCTAACCTAACCAGGCTGTGATTCCCACTCTGAGAAATGCAGTTTTGTGGTCGGCCATGGGCGACTGAGAGAGCCCAGAAAACACGTTCTCAGAGAGGCGCTGGGGCTGAGTGCATACCCTACAGAAGCCTACTGCATCACCAGGAGACAGAGTCATTGAAGACAACATGAACAAGGATATCACAGGAGGCTGTGCTCTGTCTTCCAGAACAGGAGGCTGGAAAACTGGAAAGGATTCAAAGATATACTTGAATATCCTTTGTCCCATAAAGAGTGTGTCTCCTTAGAGTTTTGCCAGTGGGACTCTGGTTCATCACTCTAACCTGTGAGAGGGAGTCTCTGAACCATGTCCCTGCCTGCACATCCTTGTCTCCCACAAGCCAACAGCAAAACAGCCTGAATACAGCTGGACTCCCCAGACCTGGCCACTGACTGGGGCACGTGTATTCTGCGCACACAGGAGCTGAGCTCCCCACAGACGTGGTCTGGTCTTCCGCTCCAGCCACTGCCAGTGTGCAAGTTAGCTGCACAACTAACAGCTGAGCTGTAGACAGAACCCTGTCAGCTAGCCAATAACTACTCCCTTGCACTGTTCCAGTGAGAAGCATTTCCAAGTGTGTGCATGTTGGGGGGCTGTAACGTTTCTGCTAGCCTTCAGGTATAAGAAGTACAGTTATTCAAGGCTACCACTATGCTAGTAAATGTAATGAGGTCAAGATCAGCCCAGGAACCCAGTGGTGGAGACTGTTCCAGGAACTACTTTGGTCTGGAACAGCCAGCATGTGCCCAAACCACTCTTGGGCATGGCTCAGGAGCTAGCACAAGCCATGAACCATTCCTAGTAGGTAGCACTGATGAGCTCCCTTCTTTGGAACTCATGAGCTTAATGCTATAGATGTGACCAGACCCTGCCAGCTGGCCTCTGGACAAGAACAGGACCTGGTGCTTCACAGGATACATCTACAGTAATAAAAAGCGAAGCTACCTAATTTATATCTAACAGAATGAGAAGAGATCTGAACATGTCCAAAGTGGGCAGCTGGACTTCCCAACCTCTAAGTATATGTGAGGAAATTAAAGGCAGGGTCTGACATCTGTGCGACGCAAAAGCCTGTGGATGGAACTTGTATCAGGCTCCCTCCTCTGCACAAGAATTTTCTAGGCTTCTGCAGGGAGCCCAGCCTGGCCCAGACCACATTTTCGGGCTGGGGATGCTGAGACATGGCCCTGGGGCTGAGTCACTCTATGATTTGAGAACGAGGGCACTGCATTGATCCACGGGCCGTGCTGCTGGGTCCACACAGGGCTGACAGTATTGCTTGAACTGTACTTAGACAGAGCTTGCAGAGGCCATGTGTAGGGATCTTCACTCACTGGCAGCAGAAGGGCATCCCAGAGGGGATACCGCCCTGGTACCAAACTGAAAAGCCAGTACAGTCAAAGCCAGCATGATCTGCTATTACACCCAGACCCAATCCCCAAATGACCCAAAAAGAGAGAGGGGACAGAAAAAGCACGTGGGGACATGGGGGAATCACAGCATGCATGGCCAGCCAGTGCTTCAGACCTCATGTATCGTAAACACACTTTGTGCAGGCTCCAGGCAAGCAGACCTGAACCTGTGTGATAGTGAGATCTGAAGGTGTCCCAGCTGCAGTTCTTCAGTGGAAAATGAGCATCCCTCGGTCAGTTGGCAGTTCAGCAAACTGCAGAAAAGACATTTCTGAGCACATGGGATTTGCACATCTAGTAGGAAGAGACAGGACAAGAAGTTTCAGAAGTCGAAACTAGAGAAGTTCACTCTAGAAACACGAGGCAATGTTTAATCCCAAGGAGATGCAAGATGAGACCTCACTGAAAGTTGTTATGACAAGACCTCCAAAGCACAGCTCACACCATAGAAAGCTTTGCGTATGATCCCCACATTAAGCCTAATGTTCTCCACCCTGCTCTGCAGCTCAGGTCAGAGCAGTTTCACACCAGAGCTGTTACCATAAAGATCTGTGAGTGCAAGGGCTCCGAAAAATGTATTCTCTGAAGCCAACTATTGAAAACATTCCTGTAAAGCCAAGATGCTCCAACACCCTGCTGGACTCTCTGGTAAAAGCATGCCACAGTTAAGCCCTGCCCAATGCATTAATAGCTAATGATTTTGCATCATTCATAAGTTATCCAGCTTCACTTTTTATTAAAGCCATATTAAGAAATGGGCACCACCACAGAAAGAGCAATCACTTAAGGCCTGGCACACCCTCTTGTCCTGTCAGTTCAGCAGTGGGTTCCTTTCAGGCCTGCTGAAGAGGCGGGAAGAGTTGGCCCTGTGTGCCGGACCCAGCAGCACTGCAGCCTGGGGCTGGGCAGCAGGGAGGGCTGAGCTGTGGGCAGCTGAGCACTGGACTAGATCTGCCACGCAGCCTGGCTTTGTAGGTTAGAGAAGGGGCTAGACAGACGCCCCTCAAGAGTGATGTTGGTAGAGGTGGTGCTGCATAGGGACGGGGCACAGCCCCACTGGCACACTCCCCGTCCTGTTACGACTCTGGAGAGGGGACCTCACCTGTCCCTTGGCCCGTGCCCTTGGGACTGCTGCTCAAGGGCACCCAGATGTTTGCCCAGCTTATCCCTGCAGTAGGGAGGTAAGCATCGGACTGCACATTTAAAAATAAACGTCCCCTTTTTAACAACCCAGACCGCGTTTCTTCCTGAGTCTGTCAGGCCTTGGAGTACATATTTTGCAAGGAGACTGAAAACATGGCAGAACATATTAGAACATGTCTGATACTCGCAGTTCAGTTTAATACATCAGTAACCCAACAAGGGGCAAATAGACAGCAGAAGGCTGCCACTGACACGGGGTCATTCAAATGAGTCAGGGGAAGAAAGGACAGAGGTGTCCTGGGTGCCGGCAGACCTCGGTGTCTTACCAAACACGGGCCCAGAGAGAGCAAGGCAGGAAGGCACACCGGAATGCCTGTCAACCAAGAACCACCTCGCAGCCCAGCGCCGGAGCAGCCCTGCCCAGGGTCATTAGCTCTCTCAGGACTCGCTGCTCACTGGTGAGGGGCAAGGATGGGGAACGGGGAAGCCCTCCTCTGCGGGGGCACAAGGAGAGCCCGCGTTTCCCCACTACCGCGCCCAGAAGCGGGAAGCTTCGGGGGCCAAAGCTCCAGGCGGCAACTCCAGGTGCCCCCGGGAGAGGCCGGTGCCCTCCACGGAGGGCAGCACGGCCACAAGATCGCACTCCGTCCCGCGGGGAGGGGACGCGACACGGCCGAACGCACGGCCGGTTTGGAGGCCACGGCGCCCCGAGGCCGGGCGCAGTCCCGGCGGCGTTGCCCGGGGGCTGGAGGGGGCAGGGCCGGGCCCCACGGGGTCGCGGCCGAGGCCATGCCGGGGACGGGGGAAGGCCGGCGACAGTGTCCGGCGGAAGGCCCCAGCCCACAGCAGGGGCCGGCGCCCGGCGTCCCGCGCCGGGGCCCGGCGAGGGGCGGCGGACGCTCCGGACGGCGCCCGGCACGTCCCCCGCCCGGGGAGCGCCAGTCCCGCGCCCCCGCCCGGCCCCGCCGCAGGCGGCAGCGCGGGCGCCCGGGGCGCGGGGCGGCCCGCCGGGCCCCGCGGCAGCGAGCGGGGCGACGCGCCCCTTCCCGTCCCGTCCCGTCCCGTCCCGTCCCGTCCCGTCCCGTCGGCCCGGCCGCACTTACTGGCTCGCACGAGGCAGAGGTCGCAGCTGAAGAGCACCAGGACGGGGTTGAGGAACGCCGAGAAGCGGGCCATGGCGGCGGGCCGGCGCAGGGGCGCCCCGGACTGCGGCCCCGGCCCGGGCGGCGGCCCCGGCACCTGCCCGGCTCCCTGCGCCGCGGGACGGAGCGGGGCCGAGCCCCGGCCGCAGCGCGGGGTGGGGGCGGAACGACGGCCCGGACCTCCCCCGGCCCGCTCCGCCCAGAACCGCCCCCCGCGCGGCACCGCAGCGGCCCCGGCACCGCAGCGGGTCCGGCGGCGTCCGCCAGCCGTACCCCGAAACGGCCGGCGCCGCCCCCCGGAACCGCCAGAGCCGCCTCCGAGCGCCTCGAACCGTACCCCTAAAATCACCAGCGCCGCCCCCCGAGCCGTACCCCCAAACCGCCAGTTCTGCCCCCCCACCCCGTGCCGTACCCCGTAACCACTAGCGCTGCCCCGTGTGCACTACCCCAGTAACCACCAGTGACACCCCAGGCATGCTGTACCCCCAGTAACCAGCAGTGCCGACTCTTCCCCGTGCAGTCTTCCCTCACGCAGTGTGCTGACGCGTTTTTTGTTACACAACGGCCCTTCTCGCTTGTACTGTCCTGGTGTGGCACTTCCCATGCACCCACGCATTCTTTCACAAGCCCACGGCTCCTGCCTTGCGGGTTTGCACTGAGGCTGCACGGCCCAAGGTAGCACAATGCTTTCTCGGTGCCGTGCAGGGGCTGGCTGCACGCTCTCTCCTGCTGCGATGGTATCGATGTGTGGAGAGGGGCCGGGCGCTGTGAAAAAGGATGGTGTGAGTCTCCAGGAGCCTGGAAGGCTCCTGTGCTGGGCAGGCCTCAGGCTGGCTGTCCACTTGCTGCGCAGAACACGTCATGGGGGCACACAGGGCCGTCCCACACAGCCCCTGCCCATGCTGCTGCACACAGCTGTGGCAGACTGAGGGGGCCCTCGGTCACCATCCTGTCCTTGCAGAGGGTTCTTGTGCATCTCTGGGCTGTGCTGCAGAAGGCTTCTGGAAGGCATGTGGGAGAAACCTTTCCTGTCCTTCTGGGGCTTCATTGCTCCACGATGCTGTCACTGCAAGATCGAGCCATTTGGCACAGGTGTAGGTGGTGCTGGCCAAAGCCTTGGCCCATGGAGCTGCAGATGCAGGGTGGTCACCCACCAGCCTGATCTGTTCAGTGCAGCTCTGATGGCGTCGCTCATGTATGTGGTCGTCAATCAACAGGTCTATCCTTGCAAAATTCCCCTGACCACAGCCACCCCAAGGGTCTGCCTGGGCCTTTGGCGAGATCTGGCCCTGGCAGAGTTCTGCTTGCTCGCCAGGGCTTGTGCCTGGGGGCAGGATTTGTGCCAGGCTCGCATGGAAGAGAGCTGCAGTTGGAGGTACTCCTGCATCATGGCACCTGAATGCTTGGTAATGGTGACAGCCACCCCAGAACAGCCTCCCTTCTGCCCCATTGTGCTGCAGACCTATGTCCAACCATGGGCTCTCGTTCACCTGCTAGAGAAGTGAGAATGGAGGCAGTGACACTCTGAAGTATTGCTGAGAGCAAGCTTTATTAATCTGTGGGATGCTGGCTATCCTGGAGGTAACTCCCTCATCATCATAGTCTAGGCTGTTGCTCCCTCAGGCTTAAGTGCAGTGCTTTCTGCAGGGCCAGCTGTGCTGCATTGCAGTCCACAAGCTGTGGTTAACTGTAAATGTCCATGTTCAGGTGCCCCTTCTTGCTTTCAGTCTGACCGAACAGGTGTTGCGTGAAGCTGCAGGATGTTGGGCATAATGGGTTTTACTTGTGGGACCTTCCTTGCCCTTTAGCGCTCTGCTGCTGGGGGCAAACCGGAGAAGCAGATGGGTGTGCAGAGCCACTGGGGCACTATGACCAAGAAGGGCCATGGCTCAGCACAGCATGGCTTGACATGCACAGCAAGGCACAGTGCAGCACGGCATAGCCAGGCGCAGCAGTGGAGGGGAGCATAGCAAAGCACAGATAGCTCAGCATGGCATGGCATGGCAGGAGATGATATGGCATGTTATGGTACAGCAGGACACAGCCCGGTGTGACATGGTGCAGCAGGGAACAGTGTTGGTGCAGGGCATGGCACGGCACGGCACAGCACAGCCAGGCGTATCACAGTGCAGCAGGGCACAGCATGGCAGGGCACGGTACAGTGTGGCAGGGCACAGCACAACACAGCAAGGAATGGCATAGTGCAGCATGGCATGGCATGGCATGGCAGGGCACAGCACAGCACAGCATGGGAGGACAGGCTGCCAGAGCTGCCAGGCAGAAGGCAAAACCAAGGGGTAGGTAGGGGCTGCTGGAAGATTCGAGTCAAGCCTGGGTCTGGTGAAGTTGCAGGGGCTTCCGTACTAAAATAATGGTGCTTTCTGCTGCAGCACCAGGCAAGGACTGAGGAGACAGTCCAGGAGGTGGGAAGAGGAGCAAGCATGGCTTCTCCAGCTTATGAGGAAACCTGACCAGCCGTCACCTCCGTGTGCTGAGGAGGCTGTGTGCACAGGGGGCTGGAGGGTTTGTCCCTGAGCATATGGATGATGTGAAGGGCCTGTATCCAAGGTAGGGGGCCATCAGCACAGGGGTCTCCACATGCAGGCAAGTGTCCCGGGCAGTGGTGCCATGGTCATGCCCTAGTGGCGGTGAACACTGTTGGCTCACTGGTGTCATGACTGCTGGGGCGCTGACAGATGCAGATATTCAGGCTGGTGCCCCAGTACAGTCCCACCAGCAACTCTGCAGCTGGGGATGCTCTGGCCCCTCCAAGGTGCTGCTCCGTGTGAGCATGAAGGCACAGGTGTGAGTTGTGTCCCACCTGCAGGAGAGGCAGCACTGGGCTAGTGAAGCGGTAGGGAAATAAGGAAATGAACCTAAATCATCCTCTTATTGCCTTACAGACAGTAAGCCACTGTTTTCTCTGGGTAAGAGACTGGAAGAAGGAGTCAAGCCAAGTGGGAATCTATGAACTCCCTTGGTCCCAAGTGGCTTGGTCCCAAAGTGGCTCAGCTGAGCTGTGACTTTGCGCAGTCTCGGGGACTCCTGAGGCTCCTCACTGTCCAGCTGATGTCCTTTGCTGCAGCCTGTGTTGTCCTGGCTGTGTAGCACTGCTGGAGCTAAACAGCAGTCAGATCAAGCCCTGGATGTGGTCAGCCTGCAACAAAGGTACATTGATGTATGTGTGGGCATATGCATGCATAATTCAATGCACTAGGGCCCCCAAAATTATTTCCTGGTCACTTCAGGAGGTCTTTCCTAGTTATAGCAGAATTGGTCTGTACTTTGGGGAGAGCTGTGGAAGACCAGGGTAGTGCTGCTGCCATGGGAAGGATTTAATCTGCAGTGTCAGTGTGTAAGAGACAAGTTCCAGTCAAGTGGAAATGGAAGTCTAGTAGAACCCAGATTAACTTTGCAGCTATATGGCAGGTTGGGTGGTCTTTTGGCCCTCTCTGTGTTGTTCAGTGCCACTCTTCAGGTGCCTTTGGTGGATCAGGAGATTACCTTCATCCCATACTGAGCTTCCTTGTCACTGCAGTCAACAGTGGCAGGATGAGGATGAGTCTGATCACGCTTTCCCAGCAAAGTCCTGAAGGAAGGCTCCTTCTTCCTCTATCTGCGTGCTGGGGAGGGAACTTCAAGGAAAGCCAAGGGTAGAGCTGGCAACTGCAAGAATGTGACTGCAAGAGGTTTTAGATGAACAGGTTGCTAGTTGTCTCTTCTCTGCAATATCTGTTCTTACTTGGTCACTGTAGCTGAGACATGATCCACACTTGATTATTGCAGAGCTGGCTGTAGACCTGATGGTTGGTGTTAATATTAACTACTCCATGGCCTGTCCTTGCCACCAGCCAAGGATTCAGGCTCTTTGCCACTGGCTGCTCTGTAGCATAAGTTCCTCTGTTTAGGCAGCCCAGTAAGCAGCAAGCACAAATGTCTGTACTGATGTCAAACAGCTTCTGGTCATACTGTGGCTCTAATGCAAACAACCTAAGTCGGGTCCTTCCTCCCATATACTGAATCAGTGGCTTAACTTCATACCATGCTTTTTTCTATTGGTGATTGGCTTTTATAATTTTTTGTGTTTACATTTTAGTGGATTAGTTTTTTACCTGCATACTAAGCTGTTACTTCAGCTCCAACTGTTATCAGCACCATGACTTTGCTTCCTGCTATACATATGTTTGCATGCTCTACTGGACATTTCTCAGCATGTTCTTGCTACGCTTAAGTAGCATCTCTCACAGCCTTTGGAACACAGTCATGAACACTGACTTGTTGTCTAGCTGCTTATCAGTTGCATGGGTTGGGTCACTTCTGTTCAGATCGCACAGCTGCAGTAGTTACTCATTTGCTCCCTGGCTTGCCCGTCATTACTGTAGCCTGCACAGGTGTGGTCAGATGAAGCTGACATGGCAACTTTTAAAAGACATGATTTGGAAAGCTCAGCACTGTAGGTATTAGGTATCAGTGGATAACGCTGTTCTTTGATAGCAGAAACAAGTGCCCATTAGCACTGTGGGACAGTCTATTCTGCACCCCCGCCCCCGAAGCCACTTTCAGGGGATTAGGTTTCTTTGCCCTTTCCATACACTCCAGGCTGCGCCCCTATTGCTCACACAGGAGGAGAATCATGCTGTGATCAGTGGAAGTTTATATCTGACCACCCTTGGCCACCACTCTTGGCTGAGTGGCATCCCTAGGCTTCGTACACCTGCCAGACTGGTTGTCCCGCACACATGGAAATGACATGCCGTGCCACTCTAGGCAATCCTGGGGGCTCAGCAACCATCTCTTCCCAGAGCCACACCACCCCTTGTGCACTGCATTGGGGAAGAACCCTGTGACTGTGCATGGGGAGAAGCACAATGTGCTCTGGGAGCAGAGGAGACCACTTATATCCATAGGTTCAGTCTATAAATAATAAATACTGAGAGTGTAAACTCTCCACACATATTTTATTATCATTTACGTGTTTGGGGTTTTGACAAGGCAAAATTCAATTTGCAAACACAAATCAGGAACTAATACATCTAAATTTTATTATATGCTTTGCAGTGCCTTGTACTTGGAATTGCGTGGGGAAAACCAGCAGGCTTGAGATCCCATCCTCACCTCTGCAACCTGGGCTGCAGTCCCCCGCAGCCCCCAGCCTGCCTTGGTTCCCTTCAGTTTCTCTCCCTGCTTGCCAGAGGAGGCATTTTAAGTCCCACTGGGCCAGCCAGCTCACCCCTGCTGATCCCCCCAGGGTGCTCTGCCCACCAACCATCCCTTCTACCTGTCTGCCTTTGGCGTGCATTGCAGTGTTGTGCTGCTGCCCTGTTCGCAGCACAAGCTGGCCCATGAGCGAAAGCTGCCCGTGGAAGAGGAGCACATAAGCCACATTGGCTGCTTGACTGCAGTGTGTCTCATGGGCTGTGTGGCTGCTGCTTGGTGCAGTGGTGCCTCTGTGCTTGCTCCTTCCTGTGTCCCATACACCCTGCCTTGCACGCATGCACAGGTTGTAGGAGGCTCTTTCAGGGATGAGAGAATTTCCCAGAGACTCCCTGGCTCTGGAAGCCTTTAAATACGCTCATTATAAGTATTTAGTTTTGGCAGTCACTGAGGCAAATGTGAGGCTCTGGGAGAGGTGGTGGAAGCAGGGGAATGCCTTGACCGTGGCGCAAGAACCTCCTGTACCTGCATCATGTCGCCCTGCTGTCATCTTTCTCTGCCCAATACTGAATTCACCAGGAAGGGTTCCCAGAGCGTCAGTAATTTATCTCTGTGTCTACGTCCATGGCCCTTGGGAGCTGGGAAAGGTTTAGATTTATGATATGCCTGTGCAGAAACTGCCCATACTTGGTCGCATATAAATGTTATTGATTAAGTGAAACTCACAACAGATGCATGGATTTTTTGTCCCTAATCTAAGCCTTCGCCAGCTTTTAACTAACATGAGCTGGGTGTTCACAGATTTATAAGAAATTTATGAGAAATTAACGTGACATGACCTGCAATAGCTGGGTCCTCACCTGGGAGTCCTGGACCTCTGTGACTGTTCTCTTCTTGGGACACCGCACTCGTGCAACTCTTTCCCTAAGAAACACCAAGTTTATGAATGTCTGTCCAAGTCTCCAAGTCCTCCATCCTCTCTCCAACTAGCAAGTCTGTGTAGGCCCTGTTCTGCCTGTGCCTGCCTCCAGAGACTGGCAGAATGGTGCTGTCCAGGTTGAAAACCTGGCTGCTCCAGCTCTCTGCTGCAGAGCTCCCCATGGCCCGCTGTGACCTGAGCGAGGCTCACTTTGGGCAGGATTATGCCTATGGAAACAGCTGCAGCTGTGACTCAGGGTGACCTTTTCCAGGTGAGCGTTGTCCTTCAACCAGCTGCAGTCTGGCCTAGAGGAGGGCTAGGTAGGGTGCAAATGCCAGATCTACACCTGCACCCCCAGATCCTGTCTCTTGGCTGGTCCCATGACTATCACATGCTCTCTCCAAAGCTGCTGTGGCTGCTGCTCTACATTGGCTGTTGTCTTGGCTCCTGTTCACTGGAACATGATGTCCAAGGTATGTTGGGAGGGTTCATTTCAGTCAATTCAACTATGTCCATGTGCTGACTGCTGTACCTTATTTCCCTCCCATGGAGGTAGAATTAACTCATTGATCCCTGTTGTGGTTTAACCCAGCAGGCAGATAAACACCACAGAGCTGCTCACTCACACCTGCCCCGCCCCCACAGTGGGATGGGGGAGATAATCGGAGGGGCAAAATTAAGAAAACTCATGGGTTGAGATAAGAACAGTTTAATAATTAAAACAAAATTATTAATAATGAAACTAATAATAACAACAACATTAATTATGATGATGTAATGAAAAGGAAAACAATGAAAGAGAGAGAGAAACAAAAACCCAGGGAAAAAACCCCAAGTGATGCAACTGCTCACCACCCACCAACCGATGCCCAGCCAGTCCCTGAGCAGCGATCACTGCTCCCAGGCCAACCCCCCCCAGTTTATATACTGAGCATGACGTCACACGGTATGGACTATCCCTTGGGCCAGTTTGGCTCAGCTGCCTCAGCTGTGCCCCCTCCCAGCTTCTTCTCCCCACGTGGCAGAGCACGGGAAGCTGAAAAGTCCTTGTCTAGTACAAGCACTACTTACCAACAGCTAAACCATCAGTGTGTTATCAACATTCTCATGCTAAATCCAAAACACAGCACTGTACCAGCTACTAGGGAGAACATTAACTCTGTCCCAGCTGAAACCAGGACAATACCTTTTGATAACGATATTATGGAGGGCAAAGGTACAGCAAATCACAGATATTTTCTATAAAGCTGCTACAGGAAATTCCCTCATTGTCTTCAGCCAAGGAATGGGCTCAGATCCATCACCAGGTTGTGGATATCAATCTTTTGAGACTTATGAAGTTTATGAAATGTGGAAAGCCCCTCTGCTAATCATTAATAATTCCTGATCCTCCTTTGTGTTCATTTGGTAGTGGTGGTTTTTTACCATCTGCTGCATAATTGGTTTTGGGAAATTCAATGCTGCCCAAGAACAGATATTTATACTTTTGATTATCACAGGGTATTGTGAAGTCAAGAGTTCTGCTATGTAATTATGTGCAATGTGAAAAGTAATTAATTCTGTTGGTTTTATACCAGCTGCCCAATTATTTCTTCTGGCACTTCCTAGTTTCTATTGTAAGAAACAGTTAATAATTATTTGCTATATATATGCACTCTGCCATTTGTGACAGTGCAGATCCTTATCATCTTTCCCACATGATAATTTCTTTACTACCCTTTTAAGATGGGACAACTAGACAGCATATGGTATTTGAGATGCATGTCCTGTGCATTGATACATTGATAACATTACCACTTAGCCTTTTCTGATTTACACCACACAAAGGCATCAGAGCCAAGAGCCTAGTAAAGCTAAAAAGGGATCTGACAGGTATGTTAATAGCAAAAGTATCCAGTATTATCATAGTCATTGAGCCCATGAATTATGGGAACTAGAATCAGCCTCTATCAAAGCCCACTCCTGGGGAAGCAGTTTATTTGTTATTGCTCATTCTACAAATGAGGGTACAGATGAGCAGAGAAATGTACAAAGCACTGAACGTGGGGCAGGAAAGCCAACCGCAGTAAGAAAAAGGATGAGGAGCACTGGTCAAACACTGCATCCCAAGTTGAATGCTGCCCTGTAGTGACCAGCTGCCATGCACAAGGAGGTGTCATGCACCCACATAAATGGGCACACAGCCTGTAAGAAGCCTGGTCTGGCTCAGATGCCTAATCTTCTGCCTGGTAGTGCTGGTACCTCTTATGGGGCTTGGTGACCAGTCAGGTTCTTGGCTTCAAGGAGGGAGAAAGCTCACCTGAGAGTCCTTAAGAAGGAGGTTTGGGCAAAGTAGTTTATGGTGAAAGCCTAAATTAGCCTGGGTTGTTTAGCCTAGAAACTATGAAGCTGAGGGGGATGTGCTGACAGCTTCTCTTTATATGCCTGACAGCTGCTGAGTACATACAAGGCTGCTGCAGAGACTGGAATGGTCTGTGTCTGGGGGTAGGGCTCGAGTCCGTGTTGGCCTGGCCTGCACAGAGACCAGGGGTAGTTGCTCCTCTCAGCGTAAGACTGGGGGATGCTGATGTGGTTTCCAGCCCGCCATGCTCCTCCTCCAAGGGCTGTCTTGCTGCCTTTCCTCTGATCTCCTCCTCCTTGGCTTCTGACAGATCCACAATAATTTGCCATCTGCATCAGTAACACTGGGCTCTGCCCATTGTGTTTGCTTGTGCTGACTGTGCAATTGTTCCCATTATCTAGGAGCAGAGCTGATGTTCCCAGATCAAGAAGAGATGATGTGCCTGCCAGCCAGCCCGGCTCCATGTGCCTCTCTTCAGCACGGGTGGTATATCAACCTGCACCAGTTGGGTGGTGTTCTGCAAGGCCCGGTGAAGAGCCCGGGTGGCATGGGAAGCAGGGCAAACATGCACAAAATCTGCATGTCACTGCCTTAGGGGCAGGCAGATGTCAGGGACATGGGACAGGAAGACAAGGCACCAACTGGGTAGCCCATGTGAGGGAGGGCCCTGTGTGATCGGGCTATTAGATGCGTCAGGCATGGCAGTGGTGTGGTGGCAGAGAACGTCCCTCTCCAGCACAGGGCACTGCCCTGGGGTAGCCCTTTGCAAGGATGTGGCTGGGGACCAGGAGTGGCCAGGGATGTCAGTCACCAGACTATCTTGTTACATGACGGGGACCCAGTCACCCTGTCTGGACGGAGCAGGATTTACAAGACTGTGCAAATGCAGATTGGACCCTTATACCAGATGTTTCTGTCAGTGATGTGGCCCGTCCCTACAGCAGGTGGTTGAGCTCCAATGCACTCTCATTATGCTCCACAGCATCACAGAGCCATTGTGCTGGACCCAGTTCCCTGCAGTGGGAATATCCCTGTAGGCTGAGATGAAGGTGTGGCCTCTTCCATCCACAGAATGCATCATCTGATACCCTCCGTAAAAAACTAGTTCCTACCCTCAAGGCTCTAAGTGCGGGGCAGCAGTCACGCACAGTTTTGTGGGCAGGTAAGGACTGATTTCATGGGTGGGTCATTCTCTTTCTCCTCCTGCTGTGTCCCATCCCCTTTCAGGCTTTGCTACACAGGGATGAGGTCCCTGGCTGGCAGCCATGCACACCCCCACTCATCCCAGCCACTGCTCCTGCTGCTGCTCCTTTCTGCCTTGTGCAGTGCCTTGGCAAGGCCACACTTCTGCAGATATTGCTACACTGCAGGGCCCCTTTGGAGCCGGTCTGTGCCAAGCCCCTCTGCACTGTTAGAGCAAGGTCTGGGAAATGGTGCCAAATACAGGGCCATGCCAGCGCTTCTCTTCTCCATCACCCCACAGCCATGCAGAGCAGTGCAGGTTGTGCAGGTGTCATGGTATGGTCCGCTCAGAGCTGCACATTTCTAGACTCAGACCACAGCTGAGGACCTGGGCCAGCTGCACCCCTGCCTCCCTGCCCCAAAACTGTGGTTGGCCATTTTGGCAAGGCTAGGATTTTGGCACTGCACAAGGAATAAGGGCTGTCCCTGCTCCTGAGCAGAGTTGCTGAGATATGGCTTGGGGGTGGAGAAATCTCACACACCTGGACACAGGCAAATTGCAATGTAGCAGCTGGTGATGGCACATGGGGCTTTCAGGTGAAAAGAAACCCAAGACTTGGTGCATCCGCTTGTCTGCTTCTGACAAAGATGGAGAGACGCACCAGAGAAAGGCTCACAGTCCTCACCAGAGCTGGCTGGGATTGCATCTCTCCTTTCTTCTGCAAAGGTTTCTCGTGAACCATAGAATCACAGAATCACAGAATGCCCTGAGCTGGAAGGGACCCACAAGGACCATCGAGCCCAGCTCCTGTCCCTGCACAGGACACCCCAAATTCACACCATGGCTCTGAGGGCCTTGGCCAAGCACTGCTTGAATATCGCCAGGCTGGTGCCATGATGCCTCCCTGGGGAGCCTGTGCCAGGGCTCCACCACCCTCTGGGGGAAGGACCTTCCCCTAATGCCCAGCCTCACCCTCCCCTGGCACATCTCCCTGCCGTTCCCTCGGGGCCTGGCGTTGGTCACCAGAGAGCAGAGACCAGCCCTGCCCCTCCTCCTGCCCTCGGGAGGGGGCTGCAGAGGCCATGAGGCTGCCCTCGGCCTCCTCTGCTCCAGCTGAACAACCCCAGGGACTCCAGCCGCTCCTCGTACGGTTTCCCCTCTAAACCCTTCCCCAGCCCCGTGGCCTCCTCGGGACCCTCTCCAGTAGCTTTATACCCTCCATGTCCTGCGGCGCCCAACGCTGCCCACAGCGCTCGGGGTGAGGCCGCCCCAGCGCGGGGCAGAGCGGGACAATCCCCCCCCTCGCCCGGCTGCGATGCAGGGCTCGATGCCCCCCAGGGCACGGCTGGCCCTCGGGGCTGCCAGGGCACGCTGGTGGCTCGTGTTCAACCTGCCGTCGGCCAGAGCCCCCCGGTCCCTCTGCTGAGCTGCTCCCCAGCCCCTCGCTCCCCAGGCGTCTGTACAGCCGGGGCTGCCACGCCCCAGGGGCAAAACCCAGCACTTGCCCTTGTTAAACTCCACATGGTTGGCAATTGCCCAGCTCTCCAGCCTAGCCAGATCCCTCTGCAGGGCCTCTCTGCCCTCGGGAGCACCAACAGCTCCTCCCAGCTTTGTGTCATCAGCAAAGTTCATTAGTATTCCTTCCAGTCCCACATCCAAGTCATTAACAAAGAGATTAAAGGCTACCAGCCCCAAGATGGATCCCTGCGGAACCCCACTAGTGACCGGCCACCAGCCCGATGTACCCCCATTTACTATCACCCTTTGAGCCCGACCCGCAGCCAACTGCTCACCCACCGCACTACGTGTTTACCCAGCTGTGTGCTGGGCATCGTGTCCAGGAGGAGCCTGTGAGGGACAGTATCAAAAGCTTTACTGAAATCCAAAAAGATCACATCAACTGGCTTTCCTTGGTCAGCGAGGTGGGTGACCTTGTCGTAGAAGGAAATTAAGTTTGTTAAACAGGACTTTCGCCTCATGAGCCTGTGCTGGCTGGGAGCAATGACTGCCTTGTCTTTCAGGGGTTTTTCAGTAACTCCCAGAATAATGTTCTCCATAACTTTACCAGGCACAGAAGTGAGACTGACGGGCCTGTAGTCCCCGGGGTCCTCCCTGTTGCCTTTCTTGAAGACTGGTACAATGTTTGCCAGCTTCCAGTCAACTGGGACCTCTCCAGATTCCCAAGAGCTTTGAAAAATCATTGAGAGAGGTCTCGCTATGACATCAGCCAGCTCTATAAGTACCCTTGGATGAATACCATCAGGCCCCATCAACTTACAGGGATGTAGCTGGAGAAGCAAGTCCTGCACAAGTTTGGGGTTGATTGGGAGTTTATAATTTCCTGTGGTTTGTCCTCAGCCATGCACCAGGGCTGTGCAGATTCTGCATCTCTGCAACGTTGCATGGAAAATGGTCACTGTGGGGGAGGTTCGCCTTGGTGGCTCTGGCAACATGAGGTGCAGACAGGGGCATCTGAGCAGCACCTCCTGAGCATCTTTTACCTAGCCTGTCTCAACGGCATACCTAGGTCACAGCAAGGCTTGTCTGGCCCCTCGCGACTGTCCTGTGACTACAGAAGTCTGGAAACCTGTTTGCATCTCTGCAGAAGGCCAATGTTTGCCCATTTATGTACTGTATCATGAAGCAGTGTCTCCTGTAGGTAACTAATGAAGATCTTCTACTAAAGAGTTTCAGAATTATAGAGACATCTCATGTAAATGCAAATATAAGTACTTACATGCAAATTATATCTGCAGTCAAATGCATTTTTAAACCACTTCTCTGCTTCTAGAAAGTATTTTTATAAAATAAGAGAGGATTATTATTAAAGAAGAGCTTCTTTAATTACATCAGCAGTAAAAGGAAGACTGGGGACACAGTGGGCCCACTGCTGAGCAAGGAAGGGGCCCTGGTGACACAGGGTGCAGAGAAGGTGGAGTTACTGAATGCCTTCTTTGCCTCAGTCTTTACTGCTCAGGCTGCCCCTCAGGCATCCCAGCCCCCAGAGAAGAGAGGACAAATCGGGAGAAAGGAAGACTTGCCATCGGTTGAGAAGGATCGGGTCAGAGATCACTGTGCAGACTGGATCCTCGCAAATCCACGCGCCCCCCATGGGATGCACCGGCGAGTCCCGAGGGAGCTGATGGATGTTCTTGCTGAGCCACTCTCCATCATCTTTGAAAGGTCACGGAGGACAGGAGAGGTGCCCGAGGACTGGAGGACAGCAAGTGTCACTCCAATCTTCAAAAAGGGCAAGGAGGAGGACCTGGGGAACTACAGGCCAGTCAGCCTCACCTCCATCCCTGGAAAGGTGATGGAGCAGTTCATCCTGGAGGTCATCTCCAGGCATGGAGAGGACAAGAAGGTTATGAGAAGCATTCAACGTGGATTCACCAAGGCAGGACCACGCTTGACCAACCTGATAGCCTTCTGTGATGGTGTGACTGGCTGGGTCAATGAAGGGAGAGCAGTGCATGTTGTCTATCTCAACCTCAGTAAGGCATTCAACACTGTCTCCCATAGCATCCCCATAGGAAAGCTAAGGAAGTGCGGGTTGGATGAGGGGACTGTGAGGTGGGCAGAGAACTGGCTCAACAACAGAACTCAGAGGGTCATGATCAACGGGGCAGAGTCTGGCTGGAGGCCTGTCACTAGTGGTGTTCCCCAGGGGTCTGTGCTGGGTCCTGTCCTGTTCAACACATTCATCACTGACCTGGATGATGGGACAGAGCGTCCCCTCAGCAAGTTCGCTGATGATACCGAGCTGGGAGGGGCGGCTGATGCACCGGAGGCTGTGCTGGCACCCAGCGAGACCTGGCCAGGCTGGAGAGCTGGGCCCAGGGGAGCCTCATGGGATTCAACAAGAGCAAGTGCAGGGTCCTGCCCCTGGGGAGGAACAGCCCCCCGCACCAGCACAGGCTGGGGGGGCCCTGCTGGGGAGCGGCTCTGCTGAGAGGCCCTGGGGGTGCTGGGGGGCAGCGAGGTGACCCTGAGCCAGCACCGGGCCCTTGGGGCCAAGGGGGCCAGCGGTGTCCTGGGGGGCATGGAAAGGCGTGTGGGCAGCAGGGCGAGGGGGGTTCTCCTCCCCCTCTGCTCTGCCTGAGTGAGGCCACAGCTGTGGGGCTGCGGCCAGTTCTGGGCCCTCCAGTTTAAGAAGGACAGGGAACTGCTTGAGCAAATCCAACGGAGGGCTGCCAAGATGATCAGGGGACTGGAGCATCTCCCTCGTGAGGAAAGGCTGAGAGACCTGGTCTTCTTCAGCCTGGAGAAGAGAAGGCTGAGGGGGGAATTCATCAATACCTATAAATATCTAAAAGGAGGGTGTCATGATGATGGGACTAGGCTCTTTTCATTAGTGCCCAACGACAGGCCAGGGGGCGATGGGCACAAGTTGGAATACAGGAATTTCCACCTCAATATGAGGACAAACCCCTTCCCTGTGCGGGTGCCAGAGCAGGGGCAGAGGCTGCCCAGAGAGGCTGTGGGGTCCCTTCCCTGGAGACATTCACCCCCCGCCTGGACGCGGCCCTGTGCCCCTGCTCTGGGGGTGCCTGCTCCAGCAGGGGGTGGGATGGGGTGAGCTCCAGAGGGCCCTGCCAGCCGCCACCAGTCTGGGATTCTGTGATTATTCCACTGCAGTTTTGAGTTCTTGAAGACTACAAAGACAGATAACCAAATACTTTAAATGTCTAAGTGCCTTTTCAAATAGACAATTTTTTATAATTAAGTCTTAAAATGAGAACAATTCAATCATGTATGTGATTAAATGTGTGCTGCAATGCCTTCTCTTTCATTACAAATCTTTATCTCAAAACACAATGGCAAAGCAGAAAAAAACCCTGGGATTTAATTCATTGGCATATATAATCTCCCAAATCTTTGACTTAATGAAAAAAAAAATTACCACATCCAGATTCAGGGAACTGATCTGGAGAAATATATTTGCTTTTTAAGAGATCATAAATATCAGTGGAAGAACGAAGCTGACAAAAGTTGGTGAGGATATAAATTATCTGCATGAAGAATAAGGTATAGCAAACTAATAAGTTCAGTGTGGGTGCATGCTTTGGGAGACTTTTATAAAAGCATTAGATCCCACTGTATCTTAGAATATTAATTTTCTCAAGTTCTAAATTTTATGTAATATATTTTGTTTAATGCTGCCTCAAATGCAGCTGTAGAAAGAATATTTTTAAGCCAGTTGCAGAAATCTGTTAATTATTCATCCTGTAACAGCTAAGTTTAAAGTTATTTGACACTGTACAGGTGGTGTTCTTTGACTCAATGTCCAAGTGAATGCCATAATGTATCTTAGCATGTTAAACGTGTTAATAAGTATAATCTTAAATAACGCAGTGACGTTTATAGTTGCATCTGTAATGACAATATGGAAAGCGCACATTCAAAAATACTGGACATGAAAGAAAAGTGTTTTTTTAAAATGATGTTCTCCAATATTTTTCATGAAGCACAGCATAGTCAGCCAGTCCAGGGAGGTGATTGTCCCAGTCTGCACTGCCTTCCCATGCTGCCTGGCTTAGCAATTTGCTAGGCACAGCTGCACCCTGAGCAGCAAGTGCTGCACGGGGCTGGGTCCTTGCTGTCCTTGAGTTGCAAAGCTTGAGGAGGGGGGATGGAAGGGGCTAGAGTGTGCCTATCTTCAGGTATCACTAGTCCTCTCTGCATCACCTCCTTGAGCAGCCTTCCCTGACCTTTTGGTCCTGCATGGAAGACTGGCACCTTGCAAGGCGAGTTGGAGTGTCACCCCCAACCTGCTTAGAACAGAACTGCAGGTAGCCATACTCCTTCCATGTACTATGCCTGTCTTCACTGGGGTGCTGGCACTGAGACAGATAACAGAGAGGCTGAAGGACTGAACTCCAAAATGTTCTGGTCTGGGTGTGACGAAATGCTCCTCTAGCCTTGGGGTGCTCCTTAACCACTAGCCTTCATTTGGCTTTGCATTTTCCAGCTCAACCCTGTGATGGACATGGCCAAACACATTTCTCCACTGCATGCGCTTTCTTTGTTCAAAATATCTCTTTCCTACTAATGTCCTCAGGTGTGTCATCAAATCACGCCATGTCTCCTCCCTGCCAAACTCACATGCTGAGCCCTCAGGTCTCCCGCTGCACTTATTTTTGTCTTTCTTCCCAGCAGGAGAGGGGCCCAGGGGAATGCAGAGGCATTTTGCAGCTTTCTGTGGCTGTGCACAGAGTCTTGCAGCCTTTTTTGGAGAGCAAGGCCCCCAGCCAGGGCCAGCACTAGCAGGGTTTGGTAAGGCTTCTGCCCATCACAACCAATGGGGGTATGACCAGACCAACCACAGCAGCAACTCAGCCTTCTTGAACCTCATAAAACTGACCTCAGCCCATCAATGCAGCCTGTCCCGGTCCCTCTGCAGAGTCTTCCTGCCCTCGAGCAGATCGACACTGTCACCCAACTTGGTGTCACCTGTGACTTACTGAGGGTGCACTTGATCCCCTCGTCCAGGTCATTGATAAAGATATTAAACAGAACTGGCCGCAATACTTGGCCCTGGGGAGCACCACTTGTGACCAGCTGCCAACTAGATTTAACTCTGTTCACCACAACTCTTTGGGCCCGGCCATCCAGCCAGTTCTTTACCCAGTGAAGCGTACGCACATCCAAGCCATGAGCAGCCAGTTTCTCCAGGAGATTGCTGTGGGAAATGGTGTCAAAGGCTTTGCTGAAGTCTAGGTAGGCAACACCCACAGCCTTTCCCTCATCCACTAAGCAAATCACCTTGCCATAGAAGGGGATCCCATCAGTCAAGCAGGACCTGCCTTTCATAAAGCCAAGCTGACTGGGCCTGGCTGCCTGGCTGTCCTGTACATGCCACATGAGGGCACTCAGGATGATCTGCTGCATAACCTTCCCCGGCACTGAGGTCAGACTGACAGGCCTGTAGTTCCCCAGATCCTCTTTCTGGCCCTTCTTCTAGAAGGGTGTCGGGTTTGCTAACCTCCAGTCAACTGGGACCTCCCTGGTTAGCCAGGATGCTGCTGAAGGATTGAAAGTGGCTCGGTGAGCACTTCTGCCAGCTCCCTCAGTACCCTTGGGTGGATCTCAAGCAGCCCCGTACAGTTTTGAGTGTCTAAGTGGTGTAGCAGGTCACTAACCATTTCTTCTCGGATTATGTGGGCTTCATTCTGCTCCCTGTCCACATCTTCCAGCTCAGGGTGCTGGGTACCTGGCAAACAACTGGTATTACTATTAAAGACTGAGGCAAAGAAGGCATTAAGTACCTCAACCTTTTCCTCATCCTTTGTCACTGTGTTTCCCCCCCACAGCTAATAAAGGATGGAGATTCTCCTTAGCCTTCCTTTTGTTGTTAATGAATAGAAACATTTTTTTATTGTCTTCTATGGCAGCAGGCAGATTAAGTTTTAGTTGGTCTCTGGTCCTTCTAATTTTCTCCCTACATAACCTCACAACATCTTTGTAGTCCTCCTGAGTTGCCTGCCCCTTCTTCCAAAGTTCATAAACTCTCCTTTTTTTTCCTAAGTTCCAGCTGAAGATCTCTATTCAGCCAGGTGCGTCTTCTTCCCTGCTGGCTTGTCTTTTGGCACATGAGTATGGCCTGCTCCTGCGCTTTTAATATTTTCTTCCTGAAGACTGCCCAGCCTTCCTGGACTCCCTTGCCTTTCAGGGCTGCCTCGCAGGGGACTCTGTCGACCAGTCTTCTAAAGAGGACAAAGTCTCCCCTCTGGAAGTCCAAGGCAGCAGTCCTGCTGACCCCCATCCTTACTTCTCCTAGAATTGAAAACTCTATTTTTTTTTGTGATTGCTATGCGCAAGACAGCCTCCAACCATCACATCATCCACAAGTCCTCCTCTGTTCACAAACAACAGATCCAGTGGGGGACCTTCCCTAGTGGGCTCACTCACCAGCTGTATCAGGAAGTTAGCTTCCACACACACCAGGAACCTCCTACTGTTTCCTCTCTGCTGTATTGTATTTCCAGCAGACATCTGGTAAATCGTTAAAAGAGGGTGCAGGAGACAGGAGTTCAGTGTCCTGGCAGATTCTCCAGCTCCACCCTTGCTGATACCATGCTGCAATGTCTGAAGTCCCCCACAGTAGATGAGCCCAGGCAATAAACAACCACAGCAAGTTTTGCTTCAGGACACCAGTGGGGAAAACTGCAACAACCATGTGCTGTCCTACAATCCTCTAGCTTCCCTGCTCCACAGGACACGTACTACTAAGAGTACGTGCCCAGGCAGGAACATTTGATGGCTAATGCCCATGCACAATTTCTCTTTTTATCCCATTTCATCAGCATGAAGGCCTTTGTGGCTCTTCATGGCTGAAAGGTGGAAGTGCCACCAAGATCCTGCTGGAGACCATGCTGCTGGTAGTGTACAAGACAGTCTCCGGGGAGAGTGAAATCTCAGAGGAGTGTTGGGTTGCTGAACACTGGCAAGCAATTAGGCAGGCAGCCTCCCCATGATACACAGCTCTTATCACAGCTGGCACTGATCTATGTAAAGATCCCTTTAGCTGGCTGCTGCTGCTTGCTGTGAATGGCACCTGGGCTGGCCTCTTTCCAGAGAGGACACAGCACCTGGCCTGGTTTGACTGGGTGCATAAGCTCCTGTGATTGCTGACTGCACCCTTCCTCTGTCTAGGTGCCTTGTGGAAATCTTGAGAATATATGAACGGACACACAAAGTCACCTATGGTCAGAGCAGGAAGATAGCTGCTCTAGTGAAGCAAGCAGGCATGAGGTGAAGAGTCCTGCCAGTCCCCTTCCACCCAGAGTAGCAGTGCTAGCTTTGGGCCTGGAAGAAAGGGTTGGCGTGTCAGTGCACACAGCTCAGACAAAAGCCAGGTAAGTGCCTGGTTCTGCAAGCATCCAGAGAAGAGAACTGCGCCTTTGGGAAGTGCAGGAGGGAAGGTCCACCATAGCCTGGATCTATGCAGTGCACCCCATTTTGGCAGCAGCTCCTCTTCTAAGCTCGCCATCCCCTGAGGGTGTTGGTAGCTCCCACATGTCCCATAGGCTGTGCTCTTCTGTCCATGTCTTACAAACCTCTGGCCACCCATCACAGTATCTCCTTACTCCAGACCACTTCTCACCTGCTCACCTAGTGCTTGGCTCTGCAAAGCTCCTAGCAGTGCCAGTCAGTGGTTGCCCTGTGCTATGCCTTCTCCAGTCTGCAGAAGGCGGCCTGTGTGTCCGTGGTGGGCTGGCACGTGCTGGGTCTCATTGTGACCATGGAAAGTGTGGCGTGCATCCCAACCTTTGGGACAGGCAAGAGACTATGCTGTGTGGCAGAGACAGGGCATTCCTCAGTGAGACCTCATTGCTGTATATTTAGCAGGGCGAGGGTTGGACAGCAAGGGCAGGGGATTGCTGATAATTGTGAATGACTTGAGGAGGACCGTGTGATCACATCCCATCCAGTGAGACACTGTCATTAAAGCTAGATCTATCTCTATCCTCCCTTCTGGTATCCTTGCTACAGGGACCTGCACATTTGCCATTTGCTTCCCCTTTGGCTTGTTTGCCTGTTTTACTGTAATGTTCTCTGCAGACAATAAGGATGTGCAAGGCTTCCTGATTAGGGATCATAAAAACATCTTTAACAAGGAGACAGACCTAATGGCACAGGTAAGAACTGGCTTTGCATGCGTAACAGGGAGACCCAGGATGATGGAATTGCTAGGACTTTGTCTTGCTGGCTGGTGGCCCTATAAGTCTTCTGATAATACCAGATGGCTGTACAGGACTGCTGCACTGTCACTCACTGGATTCCCAGGGAGGAGAAAAACAGTAAGCAGAGATCCCTCTGTTCCACACTGTGAGAATCTGGCTGGTTACCTGCAGTCTGAGTCCCCCCAATTGACCCAGCCCGTCACACCATCATAGAAGGCTGTCAGGTTGGCCAAGCATGATCTTCCCTCCATGAATCCATGTTGACTATTTCTGATAACCTTCTTGTCCTCTCCGTGCCTGGAGATGACCTCCAGGATGAACTGCTCCATCACCTTTCCAGGGACGGAGGTGAGGCTGACTGGCCTATAGTTCACACTGGCGTGGGCCATCTCTCTCTCCTGCCTCTGAATGTGCAATGTTCTTCTCACTGCAATTCACAAGGCACTCCCAGGCCAGGTATCTGGATAGCTTCCTGCAGGTTAGCCATGACTCCGAGGTGTTGTTAAATGACCTCTGCAACAAAGAAATCTCTACACACATTCTGGTAGCAATGGAACAACCAAGGTATCTGGGATCCTGTTCACCACTCACATGCCCCATCTCTCCCCTTACAGCGCAGGACACCAGGAAGGCCAGCCCTGGCTGCAGCCTGTCTGGATGCTTTTGTGTCAAGCATGAGTTAAATACCCCACTGTATGCAAAAGGTGGGAACTGGCTTTTGCATGCCAGACTGAGCAAGGAACCCTCACCAGAAACAGCAGAGAAGCACCAGTACAGCCTTTCCCTGGCAGATCGAGAAGGCAGTGCCAGTGGGCAGGGAGCTCTTGGGCTGTTTGTACCATGCAAGAGCGTGCTGGTGTCCCCTGGGTGTCTGGGTAGTCAGGGTGGCCCAGCTGATGCCATGATGTTCTCTCTCCTATCCTTGCAGGTTGTCCCCACAGCTGTCTTGTGCTTGTTGAAGAACTGCTCGGTGCAGGAAGCCTGAAGTGCTTGGACCCCTCCCATTCCATCTGTGCAGCCATCAAGGCTCCACTGAATGCCCCAGGGTGCAAACGGGGAGCAGACAAATCTGATTCTGCAAGCAGGATCCTGGCTCCAAGGAGGCTCATAGGATTTTTGGTTTTGGGTTGTTCCAGGCATATCCTCTGGCTGGGCAGCCACACTGCCTTTCAGCTGAGGTGTGCTGATGCCCTGAATAAAAGCAGCAGATGTGGGTTGTAAATTAACTTTCACAGCAATGGGAGGGAGTAAGGTAATGTTCTGGAATCTCCTGCTTTCATCTGGGTTACTGGTTTCACCTCAGGTGAGATGTTAAACGGTCTAGGCGGCCTGCTATGAGGTTGAGACTTCACTGACACCCCAGACTGCTCTGGGAAAATTCAATCTGTAGACTGTAGGGTGGGCAGGTGCAGGGCATTGTTATTGATTGCTTGGGGTACTGAGGTTCAGAGCTGTAATCTCTTAGAAGAACACTTGTGCTCCCTGAATATGTAGGAGGAGCAGCATAGGACTGGAAGGGACCAACGGAGTCGGTGAATCCTGTCTCTGCTGTCAGGAACAACATGCTGTATCACCTCTTTCATTACCTGGTTAAGATCCTTCACAAAATTTTGATTTCTTAATTCCTCTTTTACCACTGGAACACATTCACACCTTGCTCCTTTGAGGTTTGCATCTCTATTACTTGTTTTAGCCTAAACTCACCAATGACCAGTCAACGCTGGCCCCTTGAATGAATAGTTGGAAATCATGTGGTTGCTCAAAACCCTGTCCAGCTTGACCTTGAACGCTTCCGATGATGGGGCACCCACAGTTTCTCTGGGCAACCTGCTCCAGGGTCTCACCATCCCCATCATAAAAAATTTCTTACTTTTGTGCAAACCTAAATATATCCTCTTTTAGTTTAAAACTAAACCCCTTGTCCTATCACTGCAGGCCTTGGTAAAAAGTCTCTCTCCATCTTTCTTATAAGCCCCCTTTATATACTGAAAGGTTGCAATAAGATCTCCCCAAAGCCTTCCCTACTGCAGGCTGAACAACCCCAACTTTCTCAGCCTTTCTTCATAGGGGACGTGCTCCAGCCTTCTGATAATTTTCATGGCCTTCCCTGGACCCACTCCAACAAGTCCATGCCTGTCTTGGACTGTGGGCCCCAGAGCTGGACACAGGGCTCCAGGCAGGGTCCAATGAGAGCAGAGTAGAGGGGGAGCATTACCTCCATTGACCTGCTGGCCATGCTTCTTTTGATGCAGCCCAGGATACGATTGGCTTTCTGGGCTGCAAGCACACACTGCAATCTCATGTCCAATATTTTGGTATCCCCAAGTCCTTCTCTGCAGGGCTGCTCTCAATCCATTCATCCTTCAGTCCATATTGATACTGGGGATTGGTCTGACCCACGTGCAGGACCTTGCACTTGGCCTTGTTGAACTTCGTGAGGTTCACATGTGCCCATTCCTCAAGCTTGTCAAGGTCCCTCTGCATGGCATCCCTTCCCCCAAGCGAATAAACTGCACCACTCAGCATGGTGTCATCTGCATACCTGCACTTAATCCCCCGCCTACATAATTGATGATGATACTAAATGGCATTGGTGCCAATGTAGACCCCTGAGGGACACCACTTATTACTGATCTCCATTTGGACATTGAGTCGTTTGTTGTCTGCAACGTTTTGGATGTGGCCATCCAGCCAATTCCTTATCCATTGAATAGTCCATCCATCAAACCCATATCTCTCTAATTTAGTGGCAAGGATATTGTGTGAGACTGTGTCAAAAGCCTTACAGACGTCAAGATAGACGTCATCAATTGTTCTTCCCTTATTCACCAACACAGTCACTCTATTGTAGAAGACCATCGATTAGTCAGGGACAAGTTGCCCTTTGTGAAGCCATATTGGCTGTCTCTAATCACCTCCCTGTCATCCATATGCCTTGACACAGCTTCCAAGAGGATCTGCTCCATGACTTTACTGGATACAGAGGTGAGGCTGACTGGTTGGTAGTTCCCAGGCTCCTCCTTTTACCTTTTTAAAAAATGTGTCATGTTTCCTTTTTTCCAGTCACTGGGTGACTGAGTCTCATGACTTTTCAGATACGATGGACAGTAGCTTAGCAACTACATCTGCAAGTTCTCTCAGAACCCTGGGATGCATCTCATCAGGTCCCAAGGACTTGTGTATGCTCAGGTTCCTCAGACAGTCTTGAATCTGATCTTTCCCTACAATAGGTGGGACTTCATTCTGCCAGTCCCTGCCTTGATATCCAGGGACTCAAGAGATGTAGGAAGAGCAATTGCCAGTGAAAACTGAAGGGGGAAAAAGTTGCTGAATAACTCGTCCTTCTTTATCTGAGTTGTGACCAGAGCTCCCGTCTCATTTATTGGGAGGGTACAATTTCTTTTGTCTTTCTTTTCTGACTAATGTACATAACGTAGAAGCCCTTATTATTCATAGAATCATAGAATGATAGAATCATTTAGGTTGGAAAAGACCTTTAAGATCATAGACCTAGCATTAACCTAGCATTGCCAAGTCCACCACTCAACCGTGTCCCTAAGCGCCACATCTACATGTCTTTTAAGTACCTCCAGGGATGGTGACTCAACCACTTCCCTGGGCAGCCTGTTCCAAAGCTTGACATCCCTTGAGGCCATTCTTCACATCCCTTGGAAATTTAGTTCCAGCTGTGCCTTAGCTTTCCTGGTCCCATCCCTAAACTCTTGGCCAGTACCCTTATATTCTTCCTAGGATGTGTGTCTCTGCTCCAACTGCCTACACATTCCTCTCCTGTTTCAGTTTGACCAGGAGGTCCTTACTCAGCCATGCTAGTCTCCTGCCTTCCTTTCCTGACTCCTTGCACATGGGAATTCATAGTTCTTGTGCTCTAATAAAAATGCATTTAAAGAGTTGCCAGCTCTCCTGTTCTTTTTTACTCCTGAGGGCAGCTTCTTGGGGGTCTCATCCACTAGTCCCTTAACTGAAAGTTCACTTTCCTAAGGTTTATGGTTTTGGCTATACTTTTTTCCCTCAAGACCATGAATTCCACCAGGGTGTGATCACTGTAGCCCAGACTACCATCAGTCTTGACCTCTGCATGGGTGAACAACAGGTCCTGTATATAGATATAAGTTTATATATATGTATGCACACACACACACACACACACACATATATTTTTAAAGAAGATATCACACTCTGGCACAAATTAAAAGACAGGAAACCTGCAGTGAAGTGAACACATGGTCATGTGATGCTTACATGCAAAGAAATGGGTTGCAATAACCATCACACGGAAGGTTGCTGAGACCTATAATTGTATAGCTGGAGAAGAAGCATATATGCAAAAATAATATCCAGTGTTAAATAACTAAGGGCGGTCGGAGTCTATCCTGAAATATGGCATTTGTTGTAGCCATGGCAAGATGTTTTGAAGAGGAAAGAGCATCAATATACAGTTCGCTTCAGCAGTAAGAAGTTGTGAAGTATTCCTGTAGGCTTTCAGGACATCCCCATTTTAAATGCAGCAGTCCTTTCAGCAGGTAATATTCAAGCCATTTTTGAAGGCGTCTGAGGGCTGCAAAGACAATGTACAGAGGTTACTGTGTGCCTTTCATTTTATAATACTGGATTTCATCTGCTGTTCCATCTCCCAACCAGTTAGTATTTTAAGTTGCTTCAGCATTACTTTGTCATTACTTTTCAATTTCTACTGCTCTGTATAATCTTCAAACCTGGCCTTAGTCCCTGCCCACTTACTTCCTAGATCATGAGATAAAATTTTGAACAGCCCAGTGTTAATATGGATCCCTATGGGATTCCCTCAGTGGCCTCACTCTCCTGAAAATGTCTCCTCCAAATGCTTCCTCTAACCACCAACAAGACAACCATCCCATTTAATGCATGGCAATCTCACTTTTTTAAGAGGTCTGAGTGAGGGATCTTGTCAAAATCTTTTGGAAATTCAAATAGCAGCTGCAGCAAGAAATAGTCAAAGACGTGGAAAAGTCTTCTTTTTAGGTTGACCTGTTTTCAAAAACTTTAAACAGTTGTCTGAAGTCTGTTTCCCTTTCACAGATGTCCTGGTGTCTCCCTCATACCCCACATCCTTCCTCTGCACATCAGTCCTCCTCTTTGCTGTAACCCTTATTGCCACATGGACTGGCCTCTGGTTTTCTTGAGGTGAAGCTGCTGTCAACAAAAATGGCACAGCATTTACCGCCTGTCCTTGTCTGGGGAACAGGGATCGTTGGCTGCCCATGTGCGATGCCCTGGCCACCAGGCTGGGCCATGACTGCCCCAGAAAACGCAGGGCCATCCAAGGGCAGGTTAAGTACAGGCCTCTCCATCCACTGCAGCACATACGTGCACGAGCTGCAGCATGCAGAGGGGCAAGAGCCCGCCCTGAGGAGCAGGAGCTGGAGAGAAAGCTGCAACACTGGCCGTGATTCTCCTAACCTTTTGTTTGGTTCTGTCTCACCCAACAATCACTAAGATTGTTTCTTTTTTTATGGTTAGTCTATGTTTAAATAAAGGTGTTATTGGAATAACTAATTGGCTTTTGTTACCTGCTTGGGAAGAAAAGCAGAGAGGCTTGTTTCTCATGTGCAATCACACTTTTTAAAAACAAATGTCTCTGATTTAGAAGACCTCTGAACATAATTCAGATAGAGTTTTGGACCTGACACAACATGCATAAAAAGGGACATGCGCTAATTAATGTCTCAGCGGAGCTGCCCGATATAACTGCCACCCCCCTGCCAAACTTACTGTTAATCCTGCTGTATTTTAATAGTGAAATTGACCTACTTAATTTTGAAGACAGCTGGCTTTCAGAGTCAAGCAAAACTTTGAGAAATACTGTCATGCTTAGTGTTGGTTTCTTTACTAGCATCACAGTCAAGCAGCGCCCCAGAGTGACGGCAACCCTCCAGCTGTACATGGAATCACAAATCCATAGAATGGTTTGGGTTGGAAAGGACCTTTACAGGTCATCTAGTCCAAGCCCCCTGCAGTGAGCAGGGACACCTTCAATTAGATCAGGTTGCTCAGAGCCCCTCCAATCTGACCTTGAGTGTTTCTAGGGGTGGGGCATCGGCCACCTCTCTGGGCAACCCATTCTAGTGCTTTACCACCCTTTAGATCCAGTCTAAATCTCCCCTCCTTTAGTTTGAAACCATCACCCCTTGTCCTGTCACAACAGGCTCTGCTAAAGAGGTTGCCCCCATCCTCCCTATAGTCCCCCTTTAAGTACTGAAAGGCCACAATAAGGTCTCCCACAGCCTTCTCTCCTCCAGGCTGAACAACCCCAACTCTCTCAGCCTGTCCTCATAGGAGAGGTGCTCCAGCCCTCAGATCATTTTTGTGGCCTCCTCTGGACCTGCTCCAACAGTTCCATGTCCTTCCTGTGCTGAGGGCTCCAGAACTGGACACAGGACTCCAGGTGGGGTCTCACCAGAGCAGAGTAGAGGGGCAGACTCACTTTCCTCGACCTGCTGGCCACACTTCTTTTGATGCAGCCCAGGACACGGTTGGCCTTCTGGGCTGCAAGCACACATTGTTGGCTCATGTCCAGCTTTTCATCCACCAGCACCACCAGTCCTTCTCTGCAGGGTAGCTCTCAATCTATTCATCCCACAGCCTGTATTGATACGGGCGGCTGCCCCCACCCAGGTGCCTTGTTGAACCTCCTGAGGTTCTCATGGGCCCACTTCTCCAGCTTGTCCAGGTCCCTCTGGATGATATTCAGTCCTTCTGATGTGTCAACTGCACCGCTCAGCTTGGTGTCACTGCAAACTTGCTGAGGGTGCACACAATCTCGCTGTCTATGTCATCATATTAACATATTAAACAGCACTGGTCCCAGTACGGACCCCTGAGGGACACCACTTGTCACTGGTCTCCATCTGGACATCAAGCCGTTGATCGCTACCCTCTGGATCAAACCAATCCCTTATCTGCCAAACAGTTCATCCATCAAATCTGTATGTCGCCAATTTAGAGAGAAGGATGCTGTGGGGGACTGTGTCAAGAGCTTTATAAAAGTCAAGATAGGTGACATCTGTTGCTTTTCCCTTGTCTACTGATACAGTCGCTCCATCATAGAGAGCCCCTAGGTTGGTCAGGCAAGACTTGCCCTTGGTGAAATCATGCTGGCTGTCCTGAATCACCTCCCTGTCCTCCATGTGCCTTAGCATAGTGTCTTGGAGGATCTGTTCCATGATGTTCCCAGGCACAGAGGTGAGGCTGACAGGTCAGTAGTCCCCAGGGTCCTCCCTTCTACCCTTTTTGAAGATGGGCACAATGTTTCCCTTTTTCCAGCCACTAGGGACTTCACCTGACTGCTGTGACTCTTCACATATCATGGAGAGTGTCTTGGCAACAACATCAGCCAATTCCCTCAGGACTCTGGGATGCATATCGTCAGGTTCCTCAGGTGGTCACAAACCTGACCTTCTCTTATAGTAGGAGGGGCTTTGCCCCCCTGGTCCCCATCTTGTGGTCCATCGACTTGGGAGGGGTGAGGAGAGAGGATACCGGTGAAGAATGAGGCAAAAAAGTTGTTGAGTACCTCAGCCTTCTCCTCATTTGTCGATACTAGGTCATCCTTCTTGTTCATCAGGGGCAGGGTTGGGGTACGCTTTCTTTAACCTTCCTTTTCTGGTTGACATACCTGTAGAAGCCCTTCTTGCTATTCTTTGCATCCCTTGCCAAATTCAGCCCCAGCCATGCCTTGGCCCTCCTGAACCCATCCCTGCACAGCCAGGCAGCATCCCTATACTCTTCCCAGGACACCTGTCCCTGCTTCCAGTGCCTGTGCATTTCCCTCTTGCTCTTTAGTTTGACCAGCACGTCTTGACTCAGCCATGCTCGTCTCTTCTCTTCCTTTCCTGATTTCTTACACACGGGAACTGAGAGCTCTTATGTTCTATGGAACACGTCCTTTAAGATCTGCCAGCTCTCTTGTTCCCTTGCCCCTGAGGAGCGTTTCCCAGATGGCCCTGCTGACTAAAACTCCTTGAATACCTGGAAGTTTGCTTTCCTAAAATTTAGGGTCCTGACTATACTCCTTGCTTTTCCCATATTCCTCAGGACTGTGAAATCCACCAATGCGTGATCACTGCAGCCCAGGCTGCCTCCAATCTTGACATCACCAATGAGCTCATTTGCATTGGTGACCATCAGGTCCAGTATTGCATCCCCTTGGGTAGGGGTGTCTATTACCTGGCTTAAGAAGTTATCCTCATTGCATTCTAGGAATCTTCTGGATTGCCTGCAGCTCGCTGTGCTACTTTTCTGTGATTCTGTGATTTTCCAGCAGGTGTCAGGGTGGTTGAAGTCCCCCAGTAGGATGAGAGCCTGTGAGCGTGAAGCCTCCTGGAGCTGGAGGAAGAATGTTTGTCAGTAGGCTCCCCTTGATTAGATGGCCTGTAGCAGACACCAGCCATAAGGTTCCCTTTGTGGCCTCTGCCTCTGATTCTTACCCATAAGCTTTCAACTTGCTCATGGTTATTCTTCAGGGACAGCTCTTCACACTGCATCGATTTCTTGATGCAGAGAGCAACATCTCTGCCCCTCCTTCCTTGCCTGTCCCTTCTAAACAGCCCATAGCCATCGACAGCCACATTCCAGTCATGGGATTTGTCCCACCAAGTTTCAGTAATGGCAATGAGGTCATAGCTTACCAGCACTTGCCATGCAGGTCACTGAGGACAAAATTGTTCTGAGACCTGGTCCCAGGCCCTGGCTCTGCTCCCAAACCCACTGTCACTACACAGTGAAACATTCAAGTTACAGGTAATACTACTGCAAGGAAAATGAAGCACTGGAAGAGCTTGCCTGGCAAAGGTGGGGTGTTCTCTCCAAAGGAGATTTTAAAGAACAAGTCAGATGTACTCCATACCGATATAGCTATATGGCTAAGCGTATGATGTCTGCTGCATGATTTCGCTTCCATGTGCCACGCACAGCAGTCGGGCTGTTTCATGCAGGCAGGAATGAATGACAAATTGCTGCTGTTGTCTCTGCATAAGGTGCATCCCCTGTTTCACAGGTCCTCCAAACCTCAACAGAACAGCTCAATTGTTTGGACATTCTGGCAACATTACAAGAGTGTAAACATCTCTAAAGCTACAGCACTGGATAACTTGCAGGGAAGGATGGTAAGTAATCTCCTGAAAAGTTCCTTGAATTATTATTAATGGCTTTTAACAACTCTTGGAACAACGGGAAAATCCTTGAGGGTGAAGAAAAGAAAAAAACCCAACCCCTGAAACAAGAAGATATTCTCCCTCCTCTTTGAAGAAAAAAAAAAGAAGAGAGAAACAAAACTCTAGCGTTGCGCCAGTATTTTAAAAATGACAATCTGTGTGGTTAGCCTAAGTACAGCTTATCAGTCTGAAATCCCCCAGCAAACCAACAGAACAGTTGACATTAAAAGGATATCGTAAGTAAAACCAACGACCATGGTTTCACAGAGAACAGTTTTCTAAAAATGTTATTTTTTAATTAATTACATGTCTGGGTTGGTAGAAGTAGCTAATGACATAGATTTCTGTAAGGCATTGTTCTTGGCCCTGCATGTTATACAAATATTGGTGGAGCACATTAAATACTAGTTAGTAAATAACTGTAAATAAGGATTTGTCCTAGAGAATCCCAGAGTCTGCAGTTATTTGGCATCTTTATCAAGAACGTTAATGAAATTATAAAACAATTGCACAGAAAATCTGCAGATTGAAAAAGCTGATGACAAATGAAAGCAATGAAAAGATGATACAAAAAAGTTTCCTGGAAAAGTTGCTCAAGAAAAAATACAGTTATTAAGGTCTCTGCTAGGGTAATTCTGTGAAATATATCATAATGTTTTAGAAAGGACAGAGGAGTTCATCAAGTGCTGTCTGGCCTTAAAGCCTGTAGACTTGAATTTCTACAAAGGAAATGGGCCCTCAGATGCATTTTCAGAACAATTTAAAAATGATTAAGAGGGTAAATCGCAAACTGAATATAAACAGTGTAATGAAGCAGTTGATGAGGGAAAAAAGAGACAGCTAGGAGCAGAGCAACATTATCATTGTATTCTACATAAAACAGACTGTTACAGAATATTGCAATTGGTTCGTGTCTCTGGACTTCAAACGCCAAAAATACACTGATCAATATATAAAATGTCAGCAAAGAACAACAAAAAACCAACCAACAAAACAACTGTTTTGACTGAGACTAGCAAGCCTCTTCAGTTCATACAGCAAATTATGTATGGAGTTAATTATGACTACATATATACAGGAAGAAATTTCTGATACCATAAAGCTATTTAAGTTACCCGGACTGAGCAACATGAGATGCAGAGGCTGAAATTAAAAAAAAAGTTCAAATAAAAGGACACATCATTTTTAGTGTAACTAATCACTGGAACAAGTATCAAGTGACTAGCTGGTCTCTTTTTATCACTTCCCACACCCCTCAAAACTGAATCTCTTTCTAAATATCTGCTCAAATAGAATTTATAAAAGCAAGGCCAGGTTTGCTGGGGCAATGAGTGTTGACCCTCAAGGGTCCATGTTGGTACCAATGCTAGTAAATATCGTCAGCAATTACGTAGGCGGGGGATTAAGTGCAGGTATGCAGATGACACCATGCTGAGTGGTGCAGTTTATTCGCGTGGGGGAAGGGATGCCATGCAGAGGGACCTTGACAGGCTTGAGGAATGGGCACATGTGAACCTCACGAAGTTCAACAAGGCCAAGTGCAAGGTCCTGCACGTGGGTCAGACCAATCCCCAGTATCAATATGGACTGAAGGATGAATGGATTGAGAGCAGCCCTGCAGAGAAGGACTTGGGGATACCAAAATATTGGACATGAGATTGCAGTGTGTGCTTGCAGCCCAGAAAGCCAATCGTATCCTGGGCTGCATCAAAAGAAGCATGGCCAGCAGGTCAATGGAGGTAATGCTCCCCCTCTACTCTGCTCTCATTGGACCCTGCCTGGAGCCCTGTGTCCAGCTCTGGGGCCCACAGTCCAAGACAGGCATGGACTTGTTGGAGTGGGTCCAGGGAAGGCCATGAAAATTATCAGAAGGCTGGAGCACGTCCCCTATGAAGAAAGGCTGAGAAAGTTGGGGTTGTTCAGCCTGCAGTAGGGAAGGCTTTGGGGAGATCTTATTGCAACCTTTCAGTATATAAAGGGGGCTTATAAGAAAGTTGTAGAGAGACTTTATCAAGGCCTGTAGTGACGAGACAAGGGTTAACGGTTTAAACTGAAAGAGGGTAGATTTAGACTGGACAATAGGAAGAAATTTTTTACGATGAGGGTGGTGAGACCCTGGAGCAGGTCGCCCAGAGAAGCTGTGGATGCCCCATCATCGGAAGCGTTCAAGGTCAAGTTGGACAGAGTTTTGGGCAAGCTGGTCTAGTGAAAGATGTCCCTGCCTGTGGCGAACAGGGTGGATTAGATAGTCTTTAAAGGTCCCTTCCAACCCAAACCTGGATTTGCAAAATGTTAGACTAACTGAACTGTTAACAATGGATTGAACAGAAGACTCATGGGTAGCTTGAACAGTAAGCCTTAGCATGGTAGGTTGTAGTACAATTAGCTGGTTTTATACATTATTTATAGCCCTGGATACACATGATGTTGTGAATTCCCCAATTAAAATACCTTCCTTGAGGCTATATTTTCCCATGCTCTTAGAGTAGTAGAGCATAGCTGCAGTCACATTGGGTAGCCTGCCATAGTCCATCTACAGGAGGATGCAGGTGCTCCCGAACAGATCACACTCCTCAAAAGCAGTGGACCATGCTGGTGCAGCAGTCCCACCACCTCTTAACGGCTTGAGCCAATTCAACAGCATACTGTAACACTGATGGAACATGAATGGACTGTTGGATGATTTTTTTACCCCCCACGTGCCATGTTATGTGGGTGAACGTTGTTGATGTAACTCTACAAAATCCGGGTGTTCATGAAGTGTCCGTGTCTAGAAAGCAGGTCTGGTTAGTTACACATAAATGACAGTAAATAGGACTCGACTGAAATCCACTAAGAAAAACCTCCTTTAATTCATGGGTTTATCATGTTGCCCATCTGTTGGGTGGGAAGGTAGTAAATATGTGTGGTCAAAGTACAGCTGTGTGGAGTCGAGTACTGAGGAGAAATGGTGCAGACAACCGAGCAGCACCAGAGCATGCAGGACAACCACGTGGACAGGCTGGGGGCTTGTGCAAGTAGGGATGGTACCAAGAACACTACACACCAGACAGACAAGAAACCACATTCTTGCACTGGTGACATTTTATTTTGTCACCTTCTGATCTTGCCCCTCTTACTGCAGACCTTAAACACCCTGCACCAAAGTCCACATATTTATACTCTCAGTGCAGCATTGCAACCACAGACACAGATAGTTCAAAAGGCAGCCTAACTACTGCATGTAAATCACAATGGAGCACTGGCATGCTGTCTCACTACCATGGAGGTGTTAATCCCCGTGAGAGACAGACCATGGTCAGCTGGAGTCTGCTTTGCTTATTATACGGGAGAGCCAGTTCTTGAGAACACCCTGGCCATACTGCACTTCCCACTGTCAGGGCCAGCGTGATTATTCTGATAACAACACATACGTACAAACCTGCCTGTTCACCAGGCACTGCAATGGCTTCCCTGTGAATTTCAGCATCAGCAACTTTGGTAGACAGTGAAAATTCACAGGGAGGTAACATGGAGGCAGCCGTCTATTTTCTTGCCTCCAAAACTGCAAGGAAAAAGTCAAATTTTGCAACTTCCTGGTACAGTGTGTCTTCGGGGAACAGAAATTCTGGAGAACCCATTCTCTGAAAGACAGAATAGAACTGCCTGTGCTGCTGCTTTCTAGTAGCTTCTATGACATCTGTTGCATTTATTGAGCGCAGGAAGATACTCCCTGTGATCCAGAGTTCATGCCAACACATGACTTAAAATAAAGAGCCCTCTCCTTTTAACCTTTTCTACACAGGGAAGCCACTGCTAGTATACCTCATTCACACAAAGGACGGAGTATTGAAAAGAAACAGGTGATATAAGACAATGAAGGTGGTGTCTACAGTGCAGAAAAAAAGGACACTATGGGAGCATGGGCATGACAAAGAACAACACACTGGCAAGGTAGTTCAGTGGAACCTGGGTTTCAGCATTAGCCAGACTGCTATTGTAGGTATGCACTGCCTTGCAGTAAGAATGTTTCCCAGGTGAGTCTGAAACAAGCAGTCTTCAGAGGGCCCACAAAGGCCATCTTATTACATTAGTTACTGGGGGTCTCTGAAAGGCCAGTGAATCTCCAAAAGATTGGAGAGTATTTATTCCTCACTGGACTGGAAGACCCTCTACATACATTCAATGCCCAGTGCTGGAGCTTTTAACTGAAAAGCTTTAGGATTACTCCTCTTCTAGGGATTTACTTCCGGCCTCGCTTGTGACTGGTTTTTAGAAATTCAGCTCTCCGTGCAACTTGGGGTTCCCCCTCCTCACTACTCGCGCTCTCATTGTCCACCCGCTGCGGATGACCTCTCTTACTTCTCCTCATTTTTTCAACGCCAGCAGTGGGGAGCTTCTTGGCAGACAGGGTCCCACTTCTCTTCTTTTTGCCCCGGGTCAAAGAATGTTTCTTCCGTTGCTTCCTCTGCTCTTCTCTTTGGCGGATTTTCATTAGCTTCTCAAAGCTTTTGGTGGTAGTTGTGTTCACATCAAACCAGTCCTGGAGGGTTTAGAAGGCAACAGGTTGGTACTGATGGTGGCAATACCATATAAGGCCTATTAGAGCTTATAATAAAGCTGCCTTGTGGGACAAGGGTTTCCTGAAATGTGAGATCTGGAAAGGCAGCTGCCTAATAAAGCTCCGTTCTTCAATGTTCCTCCTCAAGTGTCACTCTGTCTCAGAGGATTCAGATTTGATTTAGCAGTTGCCTGGCTAGAGGCATGGGAAGTGCTGAATAGCTGAACTAAGCAGCAGCAGCTTGGGACAAGACATATGACACGACACAGTTGCTCCCCAGAACAATGCGTAAGATCAGCTATGTTTAAGGAAATCAAAGGCCACTTGTGTCTGGAATCCTGTTCCCAGCACTAAGCAAGGAAAAAATAAAATAGGGCAAGCATCCAGCATTTCCTTCTCAAGACACTCTCCCCACCTCCAACAACCTGGGGTTTGAGGACTTCCATTCTGCCTGCCTTACCTCAGCATGCACAGAGTTGATGTGATACTTGACCCCACTCTCTGAAATGAACTCCTTCTCACACAGGAGACACTTGTATTTACCAGCCACAAAGTCTCCCTGGCACCAAAACAAAAAAATCCATCACCAGCTGTTTCCTAGAAGGCCAATACACCTATATATTGTATTTGAATCTTGCTCAGATATAACCCAGCAGTAAGAAGTAGAAACTCTTATTCACACCACATAATGCTTTAGCTACAGGAGCACTGACATTATTGACCAGTTACGCCCAACAAAGCATAGGACTGCTCTGTGAGATGTTACAAGGTCTCCAGCACTGTATGTAGCTGTGAATCTACAGGACAGAGTGCAGTTTCATTAAAATGCACACCATCAAGATGCTTTTTCCTTGCCTCAAGCAGTGTTTGCAATGGCAACCCCATTAGCACATAGGGAAGCACTCAAGCTGTGAGGAACTCAGATTAACAGATGGCAGGACAACAGCTTGAATGAGGAGATATCTGAGGGACAGGGACAGTCAGGCTATTGGTATAAAAGATAGTGAGTACAGAAAGGCTACCAACCAAGGTACACGTGCCGAGGTGAGATTTGAGTCCTGAGACACTGCCATATACAGATTCACAACCCTGAAACAGTAAAAAAATGCATGTCAGCAAAACTTTAGTAAGAAATCACTTCTTCCTGCATAAGAAAGTCTCAATTTCTGGAAGACAATTCCAGAAGGGATAAGAGAGCTAGGGGGATGGAGATACCAAGTCCTACAAGACCAGAAACTTCTGTTGAGAAGACCATTAAGAGGGACTTAATCTTTCAGTAAGTTAAGGGGGAATGGACACAAATTGCTCTTGGGGAGATTCTGATTGGACACGAGAGGGAAATTTTTCACAGTGAGGACAGCCAACCATTGGAATAATCTCCCCAGGGAAGGGGTTGACTCAGCCATATTGGACACCTTCAAGGTCGTCTGGACAGGGTGCTGGGCCATCTTGTTTAGACTCTGCTCTTCCTAGAAAGGTTGGACTAGATCCCTGAGGTCCCTTCCAACGCGGGATTCTGTGATTCTGTGATTTCAGTAAGTTAAATATTTCCAGTTTTTGAGCACACTTAGACATAATAAAGAGACTCCTGTCACAGTTACATTCACCCTCTACCAAAAGCCTGAGTGAAATGATGCACAGGGGCAAATACAAGACACTTCAATCTCTCCTGCCCTGGTCGTGTATCTAGTGGCACAGAGCAGAAGTACTGCATCTGACAGCAATGGTCCCAGTTAAAGGGCAGCTTTACAGGCCTACCCCATGTGGAGCTTTAGACATTAGTCTCAGAATACTAGATTGTGCTCAGCTGACAGCCCAGACCCTGAAACAGGAGGTAGGTGCAAGACAGGCTTCTGGGCTACTGGTAGGTGGAACAGGACAGCTGCTTTCTGGGGACAGCTCCACATACATCATCCTGTTGCAATTTTTGTACTTGGAAATGATGCAAGCCTGAAAATTGGGGAGAGAGTGCTGGGGGAGGAGTAGGGCAGGGGGAAGGCATTGTCTCTACACCAAACCCAGATGGAAGCCACCACTGACCCTTGGCTATTCAGCATTGTGCACCATAGTTTCCACCAATGGGCCATTTCTTCTCACTGGATCTGACTAGTGACTGTTGTGTGGGATTGTAAGAAACTAAGTGCACATGCAAAAGCATCCCTAGACCAGGACAACAGTGCCAGGCATGAGTCTTTTGTAGCCCATTTCCAGCTTTCAAAAGAAAACTTAATTGCTGTGCCAGATGAAGTCTCTCTATTCTTTCATTTCCATCTCTACTCCTCCCTTCTATAATTAGATTTAGCACACCTCCTAGACAGGCAGGGGCCTGTAATGTTTCCACTGCTCAAACCTCCAAATAGACCAGCTCTAAGCTGGATGTGAAAGCTGTACCAGTCTGACACCAAGTTACTGGCTCTGAAGTGGGCAAACACATCCCCAGAGGGATCACCCCCAGGGCAACAGTCCAAACAGGGTCTGGGTTACACTACCCAATCATACTGAGATGGAGCAGAATTTGTCTCCCACAGACAGACAAACTGCAGCGTCAGGGTTGTGGAAAGCTGTTGGCTCATACAGACCTGAAATCTGACCCCTTTGAGGCTTTAGAAACGCTTAAGAATTACCTGATTTGGGCAATGGACTCTTCGGTACATCTTTATCTCTGTTTTCCATTTGCACAGCACATCTTGACTAAATGTGGGCAGTCCAGGACGAGTATATTTCAGCTAAGATAAAGAGATGGAATTGAAAGCTGGAAGCAATGTTGGCCACACATAATGCCAAGTACATCCCTTCTCTCCTAGGCTGTGAGACAGAAGTGCTACATCTTCTCCGACTCAAACAGCCAAACTCTCAATAACCGATCTTTTCCCATCTCACTGACTCTACAAACATAACTGAATAAAAAAAAATCCACAATACTAGAATCCAAAACTTCCTGTAACTTTGACTACAACAATTGCTTTAAATTTACTTATCCTAATAAAATAATAAATCATCCTTTTCCCTTGGGTTTCCCTTATAGCCTAAAAGATGCCCCTGGAAACTCTGAAGCCTGAAAGCTATGAAATGCCACTGCATGGAAGCAGGGGTCTGCAGCCTATGACTTGTGGACAACATACTGCCTATAACTGCCTTTGTTGCTTGTGCCCACTGAAAATTACAGCAATAGGACTTGAAAGTCATTATAGCCTACCTGGATAAAATACTTATACCACAGAAATTGCTACTGTAGCAATACTGTAATCTAGTCCAGAGAGAGCAAAACCTGATTCTTCCCACAAGATATCTTCAATATTGCTTTCCATTGGCCACTAAACACTGGGGACACTGGAGAGATGCTAGTGCAAGGCTCATCTGATGTGAAGAAAGACTCAAATCCTATATAGCATTTTTAAGGCCTTGTACCTTCCGGTCATCTGGAATCAAATCTTGCAGAACTTTTCTCTTGGGCCACTCCTTGGCCAGCTCTTCTCCAGCTAGCTCATGGAGATAGTAGATTGCCACCTTTGCAGATCTCCTCTGAACTCTGCCTGTGCTATTTGGCTCCCGTTTTATTTCCTTCAGGCTCTCTGTTCTTCTCTCCTCATGGAGGAAAGTGACCTGCAATGAAGACCAAAAAATGGTGTCTCCCCACTAGTTCCTATTTCAGTTACACTAAATACTGTGAATAAATATTCTGCCAAATCCCTCACAAAAAGGCTGCCGCAGATGTGGTTCACTGTCACAGACATAGCACAGAAGTGCATCCCGCTAGCAAGACAGACCCCCAAATCTACTTGGGGGGGGTCACAGCAGTAAGGCTCAAGCAGAGAGTTACATGCAGCCATTGGTCTTGAAAGGATATCACAGCATTCACAGTAAAACCTTCACGGACAACAAGCATAGTACTGCCTGTTCTGCTCCAATGTTGCGTCTTTTAAGAGCAAAGAAGAGCATCTCAAGCTATACATGTTAGCATCATTCTTTCATGGAGCAAAAGTCAGGCTGGGGCAAGTTTACTGCTGCTATAGTAATTTACTATTGAAAACTTCATCCCAGTCACAGAGCAGCAACAGCTGCTGCTAGAAAGGAAGTATCAAAGACAGAATACTGCAGAGAGACAGAAAAATGCAAAGATTTGCTATCCCTAATTACCCACTCAAGCAGCAGACAAAAGCATACGCGTGTCTCAAGTCGAATGACCGAAGTACCGCCACACTATCCTGATAACTGTGGCAATTTGCACTTACCAGCGCATGCTTAGATCGGAGATGGTAGACAAGTCCTGCCTTTGATTTGTATGCTTTTCCACAATGAGGGCACTGCACAGTCATTTTCTCCAGCTCAGAAGCAGCCTTCCCACATTTTTTAACATGGTATAGGTATCCATTTATGCTAGTGAAGCTGCCTGTGCAGCCCTGTCAATGCAGAAGAAAAATGCATGGAAGAAAAATGCTTTCCAAGTGATCATGACAACTGTGTATAGAATCCACAGTTTGCTGACCAAAGTACTATCACTTTTCCTGCCGGACCAGAGACAACCAGGTAGTAAACTTTAACGTTAGTCTATTCAGATAAACAAAACCTGGGACAAAGAATTGGCTGCAACTGGGAGAAACTGTTTCTTAGAACTTCTTTGTAGGTAGTGGGCATCAGAAAGTTTCAATTTATGGAATGAAGAAGCAAGATGTTAAATGGGGATGCACAAAACAAAGATTTTCACATACAAATGGAGAAGTGTAGAAAAAAGAGGAGGATTTTATACTTGGTTGGCTGGTCAAACTGTCTAGAACGCAGCAATATTAGGGTGAAGGTAAATAAAACTTTCAGCTATTCCTAGGATACAGCTATTGTCTCATGCTGCAGTGGAGGACAACAAAAACTCCAGTGGTTCCTGCAGATGTCACTTTCTAGAGTATCTCCTAACCTTGAATCCAGTGATCAACTTGACACTGAACTTGGAAACAGGACTCTGCTCTGCTCCGGTGAGACCCCACCTGGAGTCCTGTGTCCAGCTCTGGAGTCCTCAGTACAGGAAAGGCATGGACCTGCTGGAGCAGGTCCAGAGGAGGGCCACAAACACTATTAGAAGGCTGGAACACCTCTCCTATGAGGAAAGACTGAGACAGTTGGGGTTGTTCAGCCTGGAGGAGGGAAGTCTATAGGGAGACCTTAATTCCAGCTTTTCAATACTTAAAGGGGGCTTACAAGAAAGGTCAGGACAGACTTTTTAATAGGGCCTCTCATCAGTATGACAAAGGGTAAGTGGTTTAAAACTAAAGGATGGTAGATTCAGACTAGATATAAGGAAGAAATTTTCTACGATGAGGGTGGTGAAACACTGGAACAGGTTTCCCAGAGATGTTGTAGATACCCCATCCCTGGAAACAGTCAAGGTCAGGCTGGACGGGGCTCTGAGCAACCTAATCTAGTTGAAGGTGCCCCTGTTCACTACAGGGGGGTTGGACTCAATTACCTGTAAGGTCCCTTCCAACCCAAACCATTCTATGATTCTATGATACTCTGCCTTAAAAGCATAGCTAGGATCTTGAAACAAATACAGCTTTGGCCAGCACCAAAGCATACCCAGCAGAACTCTCATAATAGTTTACATTCATGCATCTGCTGCTGTTTTATTCGGGATACTTAGCACAATGCAGCTTACCTCCCTCGTACACTTCAGTTTTCTCATGCGCTTCAAAACCTTCCGAAGGCGGTCTCGCTCAAGCTGCTCATCCAATTCTCCTCCCTCGTTCACAACTGGCTAAAGCACAGCAGAAAGATGAAAGAAAAACACAGGATGCTTAGCATTTTCAATTCTTCTTATAGGGAATTCACTCCTCAACATACTACCGAATGAAAGGTTCTAAAATAATTGCATCTTTGCAACTTATGATTTTACAGAAGTGTATCCAATACAATGACCACTGTCTATGTCCCAGAACCATTTTTAAAAGGAGTAAAATGCCTTAAAACCACTCTGCAGATGAGTTTTAACATTTAGATAGCTATCCATGAACAAAACCTTGATAAGAAATGGTCCCAAACTATAGCTGCTAGGAAGGACAAGGGTATGTATTTCCATAATTACTCTTCTCCCCTTCGGCCTGCAGAGAGTACTTACTCACCTCTGTCATGCATCTTTAACATTTACTGGTCCTACCACTTCCACTTAGCCTAACTAAAGCTGAGCAGACTAACTGCCTGTAACGGTTATTAATCTATTCTAAACTACAGCTCAAGTTCTTCTCTATTCTCTCTCTGATGGTTATTGTATATTATTTCCTACACTACCTTATAATAATATTACACCTGGACTGAATAAAAAGTTAGAACTGAGTGACAGACGTATTCTTCAGGGCCAGAACATGATCCCTGACCTATTTAATTTACTAGTACATGTGTAGGTTCAGAAACCACAGTACTGGGAACTATGTAAAAACTAACAGTAATGAATTACCTAAACCTCACCCACATTTCTGAATGACCTTTCCAAAAGTTCTAATTCTTCACAACTACAGGAGACATTGCCTTCTTTAAAGTAATAGCAAAGAGGAAAAGCAGATTGTAGCATTAGTATCTTTACAGTAAATAGAGACAATAACTAAACTACTGCTTCTGCTTTTTTACCTTTGAACTTGTAAAGAACTGAAATCTAGTCTGCTCTGGATGCAGAAAAACTCCTACTTTCTAGCAAAGGACTGAAAATTGCAGCCTAATGAGCAATCATTTTTTTTTCTGATTGAAAATGCCTTTTGTGTGTGACATATAACCACCCTAAACAGAAATTCATCCTCTCTTTCTAAGATGTAGCATGCCTACCATCTCTGGTAACATTCTACTGTTTTTTTCAGATGTTAAATCTCACAGGAAAATTAATAGGTAGACAAGATTGAACGGCTACCGCATTTGAAAAAACACACCATGTTTTTGTGTGCACCAGGGAAGGAACAAAAGACTGTCTTGCCTGTAGGATTTTTATATGCAAGGCAGTTGTGTTACCTGATTGTTATGGTCTGCCATGACATGGTATTTCATCCCTCCTAAAGACTTCAGCTGCTTCCCACAGTGATGACATGTGAACATTTCCTAGAAATAAACAAGGGCATGGGGCATTTAACTGTAAATTATCCAAAGCAGTATGAAGCTCTTTGGGTGAAAGGAGCAGGAAAGCAGAACATTTTATCTGGGCCTGCTAGTTGCCCATTAAGAACAGAAGAGATTTTATGGAGCCTAAAATTTAGGGGAACAACGAAACAGATACACCTTTGTTCACTACCCCAAACCTCCAGCAAAAGGCTAAGAAGCACCAAGCACAGCCTCTTAGAGATGTATAAAGGACTCTTGCTTAGAGGCACGATGATGAGATGAAACTGGTTTTAAATACAACACAAAACAGTGTGCCGGCATTTCTATTAGCAAGCTGAAGAGCAGTAAAGAAAAATTGCTCATTTCTCATGTTCTTACCTGCCTGCAATTTACCATATGTTTCTTCAGTCCTTCTACAGTCTTTCTCACCACAGCCCGGCATGTTGGACACGTAACTCGGCCTTTGTCCTGAATTTCCAAAGACCATTGCTCTTCCACACTACCTGTCAAAACCAAAGGTTTGGAATAGAACTGCAAACACAATATCTTTTTTTTTTTTCTTTTGACATGTACTATGCTACCAAATTCATGTCCAGCTACACTTCAATAGGTTTAACTCATTTGCAGCTTTAAATGTGCCATGTGACAAGGCATACATTGCTCCTTTTGAGAGATCGTTTTATAAAGACTCTTTAATCCTACCATTCCCTTGCAAGAAGTGTTCTTCCACTTGTTCAGTAGAGATTTCTCCTTCATTCATTTTTATTACACAATTACTTTAGCATGCAGAGTAAACTTTTCTTTCAGCAAAAGGCTTTCCACAGTAAAAGCAGTCACAGATGTGACTGAACTGTTTCAGACAAAGTCCACGGTTCAGTTCTACTAACCAAATCTTTAGAACGCCACTTACGTTAGCCAGCAGTTTTGGCACTGAAAGAGAACAGAGCTGCACCACCAAGGCAAGTTACTCAGCAGCTGAGGAAAAGTACCCTGTGTGGCATGGTTTCCAGTTCTTGGCCCTTTCTGAAATGCTAAGCAAAAGCTTGGCATGATCCACAAGGATTATGAAGAGAGTGGCTTAGCTGCCATCTGCTTGAATTTTTATCATAAGAAGATCTAAAGGCTTTCCTTTTTACCCAGTAATAACAGGCAGGCGTTGTCCCTCCCCAGGTGGCTGGGGGAAAAGTCTGTGTATCAAACAGCACTTGGCAGAAAACTAGGGTATTTAATGAGTGCTGTGAGCTACACATACCAAGTCATTCCACTTGCTGAATCAAGGCTAATGTTATTTTTCTAGGATGGACTGCTTGGGTCTCTGGCTACCAGGTTACCAGAAGAGGTGATTTGGCTGCAACAGCTACAGAGTTTTTCCTGCAAACATATTCTGCTGAGTAAAAAGTATAAGTATTTTTGAGTTTTATAGTGAATTTTAACAGGCTTTTGCTCAGTTCAGAAAAGTGATTCTCCCCCTTCACTGCTCCATTATGCAGTGGTAAAACCACGTGGAACCACACTATTAGGCAGTATGCAGTCCCTCCAATCTTGCTCTGCAGTACTGACACAGTGCCAAAAAGACAGCAGTCAGTTCTTCCTTGTCAACAGTGAGGTGAACAACAAAATGGAAACACCAGAAACACAGCTGTTGCTCAGATTCAAATCCTAGAATCACATCTATCTTCTAGGTGCTTTATAAACAATTCTGAGCAACTACTACTTCTTACCTGTGCCAGTTTCTGGTTCTCTCTTAACACAGTGGCCTTTCATTTTGGAGTTCTGTTGTGTTCCAGCTTGCTGTTTTTTTCCTGTTATACACAAACAAGAAAGACAAGAAGACTTAATTCTGTGAACCTTGTTACAAAAAGGCAGAGATTTTTTTGCTAGGAGGTTGCTGTTTAGTCTGCTGCCTCAGAGCTACTAATTCAGAAATGTTCAATGCCTTTTTTTGTTTTTTAAAGGAATTTCAAGATTATGTTCCCTACACCCTCTCAAAATCCATAGCTATTTACAGTTGCATACATTAGTCCCACTCAGATATCTGTAATCTGTATGGTTGTTCATATACAAAGCTCGGGGAATGGGAATTCTTCACACTGAAACATCCTGTGTTCACAGTATGGCTGAGCCAATCTAATGACTTGCTGACAACCATATGGACAGTCCCATTCCTCTACTCATTCTTGTTTCCATTAGACTAAACAATTCTTATTGTTTCAGTATTTTCTTATAGGTAATGCTTTTTGCTCTCTTCTTGTTCCTGTTCTCTTCAGTTGATCCACATATTTCCTGAACTGCAGTGCCCACTGCTGAAAACAGCACTCCAAGTGTGGTCCTGCATTAGGGCAGAATTACTTCACATGTCTGAAAGTCTACATCCCTGCTCAAACACCTCAGTGTAACATCTGCCTTTTTAAAAAGAAGTATGACACTGTTGGTCCCTATTTGGCTTTTGATCTGTTACAAATCTCAAATCTTTTTCTGAAGAGCTGTCACCTAGGAGATTGCTCTTTGCCTTTCAGCTGTGCTAACATTTCTTCCTAACTACAGTATCTTTAGTTTTACACACTACATTCCATTTTATTTTTAAAACTCTTTCTCTAACATCAAGACCACTTTCGGTTTTAGCCTCTCCTCCAACACACTTGCCATCTCTCTCAACTTTGTGCTGTATATATATACTTCCAAGTCTTTGGCAACAAAAACAATAGTTAGAATTGAACTTAGGACACATTGTGAACCATCATTCTATACATTTTTCTATTTCACAGAAATCACAGAAACATTAAGGTTGGAAGGCACCTTCTGAGATCACCTAGTCCAACCCCTGTGTTCATGCGTGGTCAGCCAGAGTAGGTTGCCGAAGAACGTGTCAGTCAAGTTTTGGGCAACCTGTGCCAGGGTTTGACCACACGCATAGTGAAAAAAAAAAGTGTATTCTTGTCTTTAGATGGATTTTTTTTATTTTAATTTGTGCCCATTGCCTCTTTTCTTATCAGTGAGCACTACAGAGAAGAGTCGGGCTTCCTTTTCTTCATTCCCTCCCATCAAGTATCTGTACACACTGATAAGATTCCCCCTGAGCCTTCTCTTCTCCAGACAGAAGAGTTGCAGCTCTCTCAGCCTGTCCTCATAGGAAAGATATCACAGCCCCTCAATCATCTTTGCAGCCCGGTATTGGGGAGCCCAGAACTGGACATGGTGCTCCAGATGTGGCCACACCAGTGCTGAGCAGAAAGGAAGGATCACCTCCCTCGACCCACTGGCAACCATCTTCCTAATGTAGCCCAGAATGCTGTTAGCTGCCTTTCCCACAAGAGCATGTTGCTGGCTCACGGTCAGCTTCCTGTCCTCCAGGAACCCAAGGTCCCTCTCTGCAGAGCTGGTTTCCAGAAAGTTAGCCCCCAGCATATACTGGTACATGGGGTTATTCCTGCCCAGCCACAGGACTTCACATTTCTCTTTGGTGAACCTCAAGAGATTCCTGCCTGCTTAATTCTCCAGCTTGTCCAGGTCCCTGCGAATGGCAGCACACCCATCTAGTCTACCAACACTCACAGAATCCCAGACTTGTGGGGGCTAGAAGGGATCTCTGGGGATCATCCCGTCCAACCCCCTGCTTGAGCAGGCACACCCAGAGCAGGGGGCACAGGACTGCGTCCAGGCGGGGGGTGAATGTCTCCAGGGAAGGGACCCCACAGCCTCTCTGGGCAGCCTGTGCCCCTGCTCTGGCACCCGCAGAGGGAAGGGGTTTGTCCTCATGTTCAGGGGGAGCTTCCCGTGTTCCAGCTTGTGCCCGTGGCCCCTTGGCCTGGCGTTGGGCACCGCTGAAAAGAGCCCGGCCCCATCCCCCTGACACCCACCCTTCAGATATTTATAGGCACTGATGAGACCCCCCTCAGCCTTCTCTTCTCCAGGCTGAACAAGCCCAGGTCTCTCAGCCTTTCCTCACAAGGCAGATGCTCCAGCCCCTGATGCCCTTGGCAGCTCTCCGCTGGACTCTCTCCAGCAGTTCCCTGTCCTTCTTGAACTGGGGGGCCCAGAACTGGACACAGCACTCCAAATGAGGTCTCACTAGGGCAGAGCAGAGGGGGAGGATAACTTCTATCGATCTGCTGGCCACACTCCTTTTAATGCAGCCCAGGATACTGTTGGCCTTCTTGGCCCCAAGGGCACGGTGCTGGCTTATGGTCACCTTGCTGCCCACCAGGGCTCCCAGGGCCTTCTCAACAGAGCCACTTTCCAGTAGTTCAGCCCCTAAGCCGTACTAATGCACGGGGTTATTCCACCCCAGGGGCAGGACCTTGCACTTGCTCTTGTTGGATTCCCTGAGGTTCCTCTCAGCCCAGCTCTCCAGCCTCCTCCCAGTTTTGTATCATCTGCGTGCTTGCTAAGCATGCACACCATCCCATCATCCAGGTCATTAATGAATATGTTAAACAGTAGTGGCCCCAGTATTCACCCCTGGAGTATACCACTAGTCATGTGCTTCCAGCTAGACTTTGTGCTGGTGATCACAACCCTCTGAGCCTGGATATTCAACTGGTTTTCCATCCACTGCACTGTTCATTTATGTAACCTGTACTTTGTCAGCTTGTCTATGAGGATGTGCGGGAAACAGCACCAAAAGCCTTACTAAAGTTGAGCTGAATAACATCCACTGCTCTCCCCTTGTCCACCAAGCCAGTAACCTCATTGCAGAAGGCTATCAAGTTGATTAAGCATGATTTGCCCTTCGTGAATCCATGCTGACTACTCCCAATCACTATCCTGTCCTTCATGTGTTTGGAAATGCTTTCCAGGAGGATTTTCTCCATCAGCTTCCCAGGGACTGAGGTGAGGCTGATTAGCCTGTAGTTCCCCAGATCTTCCTTCTTTCTGTCCTTGAAGATAGGAGTGATATTTGCCCTCTTCCAGTCTTCAGGAACCTCTCCCAGTCGCCATGACCTTTCAAAGATAATCAGGAGTGGCCTCACAATGACATAAGCCAGCTCTCTCAGCACTCAGTGCAGCCTGTCAGGCCCCACAGCACTTAGGTATGTCCAGTTTGTTTAAGTGCTCTAACCTCATCCTCGTTCACTGAGCATAAGGCTTCCTTGCTCCAGACTTTTCCTCTTGTCTCAGGTACCTGGGATTCCTGAAGGATTCCTTTAACTGATAAAAACTGTGGCACAGGAAGCATTGAGTACCTCAGCTTTTTCCATGTCATTTGTCACCAGTTCCCCTGCCTTGTTCAGCAGTGCATTCACGCTTTCTCTCGTCTTCCCTTTGCTGTTTACGTACTTGTAGAATCCTTTCTTTCATTGGCTTTCACATCCCTTCCCAGATTCAGCTCCAGGTGGGCCTTGGCTTTCCTAACCTCATCCTTGCAAGACTGGACAGCAAACGTATCCTTCTCCTGTCACCTGTTCCTACTTTCACCACTCGTACACTTCTTTTTGCACCTAACCACTGATTAACAACCCTTTGAAGGCATGAAAGACCTATGATATCAAGCATCTTCCCCGTCTGTCTCTGTGCTAAAAGAAAATTACAGTCATCGGGTTTGATTTCTCCTCCTTAACAAACCCATATTGCTGTCATCATCTACTTATTAATCTCTAGATGTTTACAAGTAATTTGTCTGATTATGTAGTCCAGAAACTTTTGGGAAACTGAAATGAAGCAGACTAGCCTATACTTCCCCTACCTCATTTCCTCTCTCCCTGTTTGACTCTTAAGAGAGACTGAAATTAGGACAGAAACTAGTCAACAGCCTCCTATAACAAATTACCCAGAATCAGAAGTAGAGTTAGAAGACAGCAGAGGATAGCATTTGGGCAGCAAGGAAGTCTGAAGTACCTGGAGGCTTGTAACTAGGAATTACAAGTTATTTGTATTACCTGAAATCTTCTGCTTCTTCTTGGGAGAGTCTATAAGATCTTCGTGTTCCCCTTGCTCAGATTTCCTCTTGCCTTTCAATAGTACTTCTGCTAATGAGTAAGAACAGAAATGCTTCAGTCTCGTTATTCAATCAGGATAACAGATTTGAGTCTGCTGCTGCCTCAGCTTATCCTCATATTCAATACTTTTTTTTAAAAAAAAAGGTTTTGTGAGGCACCTGGACACACAGTGAGCTAGACGCAGCCTTTTGACTCTGTAACATTTAGGCGCTCCACAGCTTGCACAGAAGATATGGAAGAAACCGTGCCACAGCATGGTCTGGGAAAATAATAGTCCTCAGGAAAAGAGCCAGAAGGTGCTAGATTATGTCATAAAAAGCTCATCTGCGCACACACAAAAAGGAGCATAGAGAAACAATGGCAGGTAGGGAAACCCAAATAATATCCTACCTCCCCTTACTATTTCCAGGCCTATCAAAGGCTTATCTCCATGAACACAGAGAAGTACAGGAGCACAATGGTTGACAGGGGAATACAAATTATGGGCTCAAAGAAACAGACACCTTCCTCCCAGGTCTGTTCCAGGAGACCCAACAGGAGTCAGTGGGAGCCACCTTCTGAAGCACCCTTTGGAAGGGGGGAGCAGTGAGAAGGGAGAGTATGGTGTTAATGCCCAGGGTTATGTGACACATGAGATGCTAGCGAAGAACAATTCAGGATTACACAAGACTGGGATGTTTAGAAGCAGTATCAAAGGAAAGGAAAGGGAGAGAATTAGCTGATTTGGGGAGGATCAAGTGTGGGAAAATAGAGGTGTAAGAGAATAAAAAGGACCATTTGCTTGTAAACAGGTGGTTGGCCAGTATGAAAGTCTGGTCATGCCTGACACCAAATCTGAGGGACCAGGGGAATGCAATGTCTATGAGTGTGACCCTGTCTGTAGGGAGGTCTACCCAGCAACCGGCATGGCTCTGCAGGCCTCAGGGGCTAGTACGTCCACGTACCAGCAGCTGAGGAGATTGGAATCCAAAGACCAGACACTGACTAAGTGTTTAAAGTCCAGCTACAGGAGAGATCCACATTGCACATACGTGTGCATACACAAACATACACATACATATATATGTACTACTTTTTTATATATGCTTCTTTTCTCTCACTAACACATCTTCATCCTGATCAGCCAGAGACAGAAACAGGATGAAGGCGGTTGGTGCTGTTTGTGCGCATGCCGAATGTGCCTCTCTGTGTTGATCTGTGTGGCTGGCTGTGTATACATGTTGTATATGTATGTTTATACCTACAGGAACACACGCTTAGTCTCACTACTGGTTTGACCTGCAGCAACCTCGCTTCTATGAAGCTACCAGATTTGGCTCTCCCCACAACAGGACAGAATACAGATTCTGGCTTAGAGATGAGACGAAAGCTCATTAAAGAAGAGCAAAGTTTTGGCTCTCCACCACACAGAACAGCTCCTAGGCCAGGAAATCTGAACGTTCCTACAACACCATAAGACCCAACCCACTCCAAATCAGAAAACCATAAGTGAGAAAATAAAAAATAAAAACATTCATAACAACAACAAAAATCTACCGATGACAAAAGCCATGTCTAATCCAGAATACTGCTGAATGGTCCCCTTTTCTACATCTTTACTGTTGCTTGTTCTACTTCTAAAGCTCTCAACGCATATTCCTGATATGAGCGGCAGAACCCTTATACATATCACTCCTACAGATAAATCTGAGTTCAGTCACAGAATCATTAATTTTAATAGACAAGTCACTCAAAAGGAACTGTATAACTTCCTCTGTAGTGGAGAAAGTTTATTTCTCCCAATACATGAGCAGCATTACCAAGCTTGTAATTTGTGGCTGAACTGCAGCATGTCTTTCAGAAGTCGTCTAATCTCATAAAAGAACCAAAGAGAAAAACATTTTGCACCGTGCCAAAGGTGCCAAGTACCTTTTTTTTCTGAAGATTTGTTAATGCTGTTTTTTATTCCTCTCATTTCCAACCAGTAAGCAGGCCTGCGAATGGTCCGCTTGCTTCTGGACTCTGCACTTCCGTTCACTGGACTCTTCGGTGAGGCAGAAGAAATGTTGCTGACTGTCTCAACATAGTTACTGTTCAGTCCTAGGACAGTAGTTTCCACCTCCTCAAGTTGCTTAGACCTGGAAAATATCAACCTGAAATCCTATGCATATGTATGCATACACTCACACACAAAGCTACAATAACTTGACAGACATCTCTTGCATCTTCCCCAGTACTCTAAAAATTCATCTCACAGTTCATTGAATCTCCTAAGTTTTGTGAACTGACAAGTGCCAGCAAGATAAAACATCCTAAATGTTATTTTTCAGTACATCTTTTAGAGAATGACATTAGAAAGCTAACTGAGAGGAACAGAAAAAAACACATTCATCCTGCCTCAAACCTTCAACTTAAGAAACAGGCACAAGTTAATCTCAATTTAAAAATATTCATTTATCCGTTAGCAACTGATGTGGAATGTAAGAATTCTTCTGCAGCCCATCATTAAAAAAGAGACCTTTGCCATCCTACAAAGGGCAAGATCTCCTTCAGTATGTACTCCCAGAGTCAGACTCTATACAATTAAGACAACGCTAAGAAGAATTTTAACCAGCAAGCCTTATACTGTATCCTAAAAATCATCCTACGTTAAAGACTAATTTAGGCTAGCCAGCAGCACTGATTTTTCTTCCTAGAGATCAGAGGGAACTTTGCTTCACTATTCTCAAATATTTCTCACAGCCCTTAAATCCCTGGGCATTTACGCTGCTGTATATGACAGCAAAATGATTAGGTGTCAAAGAAACATAGAGTATCTATTGTCTAGGAAAATACCATTAATATAAGAGGAAAGAAGAGAAAACAGAAACACTTTTCAACATAACCTACTGCTACCACAGTTCACAAACTTAAATAAGCAGATTGCTTGAATGATGATTGTGATGGCCATCCCAGCAATACCCTCCCACACCCTCAGCTGTGGAGCTCAGTGTTTTAACACATCAGTCCAGAAATTAATAAGTGGGAGACACCGATGGTAGCAGGTCAGATCAGTATATACTATGTTTAAGGAGTACTGCTGAAGGATGGGGTGAAGAATTCTCAAATTAAAGCCTTTCAGTTGCAATCACACTCAAAATACATTGATTTGGGGACACCAATTGGTCTTGAATATAAAATATTTATCTTTTCAGTGTTAAAATGCTTTTGAAAACAATAAATGAAAGCTAATACCCCTTGATGTGTCCGAAAAGCACTTTTGCTACAACCCAATATGCAAAGTCAGTTGAGACTCTCATGACACAAACCAAAATGGATGCATTTTGTAAAGACTAGATATGGTTTTCCAATAGGAATCTCAGCTTTTTTTCTTGCCCTTAGTCAAACCAGACAAGAAACATTCACATACTTTTTGTTTCCCAGAGGCCTCTTGACCTTATGTTGTCTGTGATGTCCAGGCCTGGTGTCCTAACAAAGTAGAACAATTTACATTATCAGCATAATTTTTCTTCTTTTTACATTTTTCACTTTTCAGTTAAACACAATCACCTGCGCTTTGAGGATGTGCATAGCATCCTTTGGAAAGGAAACCACTGTCTTCTGCAACAAAGAAGTGTTTAACCCTTCCAACTCCAGCTGAATTAGAACTGGAACCAAAATAGGGATGAGCCCCTCTACACTCCCCATATGAAAGCAAATCATTCACCTTGCACTGGGGCATGACAGAATGTTCTTTGCCTCCAATTCATTCAGTGGTACCTGCTTTCTGCCTAGACTTTATCACATGATGACAAATATTTTAGATCATAACTTACTACTTTTTACGTAGTACTTATCATTCCCTTAATGAAATAATTCTTGCATTTACCATGCCAAGAATGTTGTCTCTAGTCTCTTTTATGGCCTTTTTCATTTTTTACCTCAATTATTTTTGTCACACTCCATCAGCTGCCCAGATGTTCACTTTATCCACATCACAGAATCCTTTAACAAAGATTATTGTCACTTATTGCTTGTTGCTTCTTATCCTCCTATTAAGACATGTAATTTAACAGATAACCATTGAAAATCCCAAGTCAGTATAAACAACTCATTTGCTGTACATTGTTCCTGGCGTGCAGACAATCATTTATCGCCTTCTTCCAAATACTAATAATGACTCAATGTCGTTCTTCATTGGGAAACCCAGGACAAAAATCTTGGCTATACAGTCTAGAAAACAAAAAACATTGCCCAGTAGAAGTATACGAAATACCAAAACTGTAACCTAGGAACAGAGAAAGTATTTTGCCACATACAGGAACTGGCAAAGAAACTGGAAAAAAAAAAAAAGAAAAAAATAATATGGATAAATTACTTATCTTCTTTAGAAAAAAATGTAACACACATTATCAACTGGACCATGCTATGAAGTATTTTAGTTATCAGAAATAAATGCTAGACATTATCAGGGGAAAACAGTCAACAGGGATATAACAGAATATGAAGAAGTCATAAGAACAGATGACTTGTCAGGAGGAGATGCTGAGAAACTTCAGGTGTTGTATCAAAACTAGGGAATAGGCAGCTTCTCAGGACCACAGTGAGAGACACCCTAATCACCAGGTAAGAAATTCAGCGGTGGACACTGACATCAACTAGATGAATTCTTAAACTGTGACTATGGAATGTCAGACCCTCCTCGGGCCTCCAGCCCTAGCATCTCCTCTCATGAAAAGGTTAAGGAATGAGAGGTTCACAACTGCTTGATCAATGACTTCACAGTCATATCTTGTCTTCTTTGGAAGAAAAGTCAACTGAATGTCTGTGTTTGTATTACGTAGATATGTTTACATGCATCTAGTAGTGCAAACAGCAGTGTTTGGGAAACCCCTACATTAGAAACATGGAGAAGCCTCACTGAGTAGCAGCTAGAAAAAAATTAGGCCTGTCAAGTTGTAACAACCAAAATGAACAAACAGGCAGGCTGCAATCAGCTAGCCTAATCTACCATTAGAATAACGTGGATAATTGACAAACACGGCATTTGTTTGAAGATTATTTTTTTAAGAACTAAAAAATTTTGCAAAGAAGTGAAGAATTGAAGGAATATGAAGAATTTAGGTCACAGTTAAGGATTTGCAATTAAAACAAGGAGAGTACAGATCACCTGTCTAGTCTTCCTTTCTGGGAAGTTGGTAGTAGCAATTATGAAGGAAAGATCTAGAGAAACTGGTGTTTAAGTTTTGAATGTTTTTTATTTATAAAGTATATTTCCCACTCAGAAAATAGAGCCCTAAAGGATGCAGGAATGCCCAAGGGCTGGATGTATGGAAACCAAAAAAGGCAACTTCCTTGCACAGGTTAGAAAAAGAGAAACAGCAGCCTAGAGCCTGAAGAGATAAAGAAACTTAATTTGCCAGTGGGACATTTCTGTGACCTGGAGCACAGCCTGCTCCTAGAGACAGGCTGCTCCACAACAACGCATCTGGACAGACAGCGTGTAAGCACAGCGCAGAAACTCTCACTGAAGTCAGGAGGCTGATGTAGCAACTGCTCGTGAGTCACTCGTACAGCTACAGAGATAGCAGTGGAAGCACCACGGGTCCCGCACCGCCTTGACCGTCCCTAACCACCGCGGGAAAACGCCCAGGGCGCGGAGCCGGCGCGGTGCCGCAGCACCCTTAGGGAACTCCCCGTTTCAGTCCCACGTTTCCATTTCTACATGCACGCTTCATGGACTGCCGTACCCTGCAACGAAGACCTCTGGAACAAACGCACAACCGGCGCCAGGAGCCAGCAGCGCCCTGCTCCGGAGCGCCCGGCCCCCCCCCGCCCGCAGCCGAGCAGAGGTGGGCCCGCCACTCCCGCGGGCCGCCCCGCTGCTCCCCGGGCTCGGGGTCAGCGGGTGACCAGGCCTCCAGACAGAAAGCAGGCGTTTCCACTGTCGCTAGCGGCTCTCTACGCAGCCCGGATCGGGTCCCGCTCGCCGCCCTCCCGCTCGGGGACAGGGCCCGGGCGACGGCAAAAGAGACCGGGGCTGCTCACGGAGCCAAGGCCGCACCACCCACGCAGACCACGGCCGGGCCCCCTCTCCTTCCAGCCCCAAGCCCAGACCGGCCATCGGGGCGAAGCAGAAGTCCCACACGCCCCACCACGGCTGTTCCGTTGGCGCCGGCCCGCTCTCGCCATCCCGACGGCGGAGCCTGTCTCACGGCAGCTCGCGGCAGCTTCCGGCCCCGTGCGCCTCCTCCGCCCCTGAACTACAGCCCGGCCGCGCGCCCGCGGCGCAGCAGACGGCAGTACCGCTGGCGAGGACGGCAGACACTCACCGCGCCGCCGCTACCCCGCACGGTGCCGGTGTCGCCGCCGCAGCCCCGCATGGTGCCGCCACCGCCGCCACGTCCGCACTCGCCCCGCCCGCACGCGCACGGCCGCAAGGTCCCGCCCACCCGCTTCCGGCCGCCTCTTAACGGCGGCAGCCGGCCCCCCGAGCCCCGTGGGGGGATGCTGCCAGCCACTCCCGGGCCCCGGCCGGGCCGCCCAGCGCGGGGAGGCCGCGCGAGACCGCGGTGCGCACTCAGCCGGCGGCGGCAGGGCGACTGCAGGGCCCCGCGCTGGCCATGGCGGGGTGCTCTGCGGCCCCCCGGCCTCGCCGCCCTCTGCTCGACCCGGAAGGACAAGTGGGTGCTGGGAAGATGGCGGCGGCGAGTGGGCTGGCGGCAATGTCCCCGGTGTGCGTGCTGGTCCTAGGCATGGCCGGCTCCGGGAAAACCACCTTCGTGCAGGTGAGGGGCAGCTGGGGGGAGCTGTAGGTTTCCATTAGCGTTACCCCCATGTCCAGCGGGGCCTGACGCCTCCTCGTGTTCCCTTAGCGACTCGCGGCCCACCTGCATGGGCAACGCTGCCCCCCGTACGTGATCAACCTGGACCCCGCCGTGCATGACCTGCCCTTCCCCGCCAACATCGGTGAGTCCTGCTGCCCTGGCTTAGCCCCGGACGGTGGCGGGGGATGGGTGGTGTGAGGGAGGGGGTGGTCCCGGACCAGAGGTGGGGCGTCTTTGTGGAGGCCGCCAGAAGAAAGCAAGTATACTTTGCCATAAATAAACAAAACCCTTTTCGGTATAGTGCTTTTCATGTGTTTCGCGAGAGGGGGCGGGGTATGTGAGGTATTTGGCTAGGTTGTTTATATTCTAAGTGATTCCAAGTCGTAACACAAGAAGGACTTCGATTTTTTTTTTAAATTTAACTCTTTTCTCCTACTAATCTTTAACATGCGAATTTTTAGGGCCAAAGGCATTCTGCCTTCGCGTTTGTACCTTTTTTACATCATCTGGGGTGATTTGATGCGTTTGGGTTCTTGTGGGGTGTTTTTCTTTGTCAGTGATGAAAGTATTAGCAAATTCAATCAGGTTCCTTACATCCAGCACAATGGTCGCTATATGTGCTACCAAATAACTTCTTTAAAGCACTTTAAAAGACACGAATTTTAGAGAAAATACCGTAACAATAAAACAGACCTTATGTTTAGCTGTTGCAGAGGGCTTACTAGTCATTAGGTTTGTAAGGGTCCTGTCCCTTTAACTTTCTAAAGTTCGTCAGCCTGCCACTACAGAGGATAAGAAAGGCAGTGTGGATACCAAGGTTGTCTTATTGATGTCAGATGAATAACTGAGGTTCTGGTCCAGTGCTGGATCTCCAGTAATACAGTTAAATATGTATACTTTGTTAAACGATGTTGATCAGATGAGAAGTGAAGAGGTTACTGCGAAATACCTAAATTGGTGGTGTTTTGCATTAATTGCATTGGGTTTCATATGTATGTTGAGAGCATTGCAAATCTGTTAGATTTATTCTTCTTGGGAGATTTTTCCTATTGCTGCTAGTTCTATTACGGAGACAAAAAGAGACTTGTTAGAAAGAAGGGCTTTCGCCTCTCAGCAAACTGGTGAAGAAGGATATTTTAGAAGTGATGTCTTAAAACTATTTATATGTCTTCATCCTCTAGATATCAGGGACACTGTGAAATATAAAGAAGTAATGAAACAGTATCCTTTTTTGTCTAAATAATGATATTTTAAATTTCAGATTTTGTGAAAACAGTCTGTCACTCCTGAACACTACAATGAAGGGGGCAGGAGGTGTTGGGGATTGCAGTAATGCAGAATGTCGTGCAAAGATAAGAAGTTTTTGACTATGTATTTCTTGCATGCAAGGTTCGAAGTGTATGTTCTATGAGATTTGATACTCCTTAGGCCATTTTCTTCTGTGCTCAAAGTGATTCTGCGTAATAATACGTTTTTACAAATAATAGGCACTCTGCCCACATCTTCCCCCCCCGCCCCCTGTTGTTCTTTCAAAGAGCTTGTATGTTCCTTTGTGAAAGCCAGCAGCCTTTCCCCCATGTTTAACAAGTCTGATTTCATTTGTTATAAACAAAAATGCAAATTTCTATTTGCTTGTGGTAGGTGGAAAAAACTATTTCCATGTTTGACTGTAATCAAAGCATTGTTATCTTTCTGAATCTCAGGCATTGGACTGTTGGCTTTTGCTGCACAGTAGTTTGACTGTAGTTCAGTAACATTACACTAAAATGACTGCACTTCCAGAGGGGTATGGAGCTCCTTTCTCTCCTAAGTAATAGCTTGTGCAGATGGAGATAATATACAGTGTTTGGGTTTGACTTGTTAGTGTGGCTCTTAAATTTAATATTTTAGACAAGAATAAAGATGGTGGGGGATAGGATTCTTCATTTTGGGCTATTGTTTGATTTGGAGTTACCAGCAAAAAATCCAAGTCTAAGTTTGTAAGTTTCACTTTGGTATGTAGGTGCATTATTTGCTTTACTGTGTCTGTTAGCATCTCATTAAATAGTGCTTAAGGAGGGTATGTGGCCTCGTGTTTGAATATTAAGAGTAGTGGCCCTAGGAGACAGTATGTACTTAAGAATCAGTGTGGTTCTCATGCAGTAAAAAAAAAAAAGCCTGTGTTTCTTTGAACACAATTAGTATACAGATCTGTATGCATTAAAAATAATTTTGAAACCTTCATCTTTGACACTTTGAGTGTCTTTACAGCATTCATTACAGTTATAATTTAAATTCTGCTAAGAATTTACTTGTGCAAGAAATCTTTTAATTATATTTTGATGTGTAAATTCTTAAAACTAAGTGCATTCAGGGCATTGTTAAATTCTGTTAAATTGTTAAATACTGGCTGTGTTGTAAATCTTTTTGGAAAGACAAAGATGGCTTTGATGTATACACATAGGTATATTTTCCCTTTGTCCAGAAGGGTAATGCTTGAATAATGGCAAGAGGAAGCCACGGCATAGCCCCTTGTCTGACTGAAGAAAAGGACGTGTTTGGGCAAGAGAGAGACTACTTTGCATTTGTTACGCTGTTGCATCACTTAGGCTTAATTCTGTATTAGAAGTATTGTCTTTTGCTGCAAGGTATCCAATGTGCATTGTACCTGGCCAACTATTATCAGAATTTAAAAAGAAGCCCTCTGAGGTCTGCATAATCATCTGTTTTCCTAAATGAAATGCCTAGATATGGGCTGGGCCCAAATGGTGGAATAGTGACCTCTCTCAATCTCTTTGCTACAAGATTTGATCAGGTATGAGGTTGTTCCTATGTGATAACTGTGCTACAAATACTGTGCTGGGAGACTGTGGGGATTTCTGTGTGTTTGGGATCTCAGAGAGCACTGTGTTTGGTTAGCCTCCTAGTATTTCTTCGGAGTTGGAGTATTCTCCATACCGAACTATGTATTTTACAAAGGAGCCAAAGTGCGTTAACTTTCATTTGAGAGATTTCAGTTTTTCAGCTTTTTTAAAAGTAAAATTTAGAAACCACATGTACAGAACTCTCTTTTTTTTTTTTTTTTAAAGTTTTTGTACATAAGTCTATTGTTGCACTATTCAAGGTAAAATCTTTCATATGATTTGAAGTAGGGAAGCTCACTTCTGGAAACAGATCAAAGTTTCCTACAGTTATTTGGTAATTGACTGTTCTTTTAAATCATAATGCTAAATCAGCACTGGGGTGGGAACTTACGCAAGATATTGAGACAGTGCAATATCATAGTAAAAAGGTAGGGAACAACTGCATTTGTTATACCATTTCTTTAGCCAGGTAAAAGAACACAGGAAAAATCAAGGTTGTCTTTGACCTATGCAGTGTCTGAACCTTTTCCACCCTTCCTTAGTAGGGCGTTTTCACACATTGAAAAGCTTAGAGACTTTAATCTTCTTTTGATAAGTACCTGCTGCTGTGCAAGCTACTGTAGTTTCTGTTTTGAAATGATTCTGAAAGTTTCCTGTTGTGAGTCTAAATACAAAGTATACTCTTCCTTCTTCAATCAGGTGATGAAGTTTATTGAAAAAAGACAAAATGCATCCAAGTGAGTACATTCTACCAAGTTCTACTTTTCTGGGATCTGTGTGGGAAAAACACGTGAAATCCTAAAAAGGTTCTCTGCGTGTTTTCTATTTGGTTTTCAGCCTTGGTATAAATTCTATGTGAAAAAGGGCATAGACTTAGAACAGATAAACTAGTCTTTCTTCAGATACCTCAAAGAAATGTCTGCTGATTTGAGTTCTGCTTTTCTTGTCTTCCATTAGACTGTAATTTTTTTCTCATGCACTGTTCAGATAGGCAACAATTAATTCTTCTTCTGAAGAGTTTGCAGTACTGAGTGTCTCTCAAATTGATGCCTTCAACTTCAATAGAATCTGAAGAGAGTATGTGCTTCCTAGTTACAAAATTCACACAGGAAATTTTCAGGCATGCCACAAATCTTGTCACTGTTTGGGAGAAGCTTTTCTGATCTGTAACAGAATAATCATGTGATTTTCCATTACGTGCTTGTGGTAATCTAGTGAGAACAGGACCCTGTGCTTGACTAATTTTCCCTTATTGTTTGTTGGGGATGACTTCTTAAACAGGTATGTTATTATTGACACACCAGGACAAATTGAGGTATTCACCTGGTCAGCATCAGGAACCATCATAACTGAGGCCTTGGTAAGTGTTTTCTACATGACTTGACAGTGAGGCTGTGTGAAAGAAGTGGCTGTTGAACAGCATGTACTTATTGAAATATCTTTTACTTTGTGTATCTAGGCTTCCTCTTTTCCTTCAGTTGTTGTTTATGTGATGGACACTTCTCGCAGTACTAACCCTATCACTTTTATGTCCAACATGCTGTATGCCTGCAGGTAAGAAAAGCTGAAAATGCAGTCCATCTGCTTTGATTGCTGTGTCTCTTTGATACTTATTTTGGAGGGGAGTCACAGAATGGTTTAGGTTGGAAGGGACCTTTAAAGGTCTCTTTGCTCTCTACAGCTACCTGAAAGGAGATTGGGCTGAGGTGGGTGTTGGTCTCTTCTCCCATGTTATGAGTGATAGGACGAGAGGAAATGGCCTCAAATTGTGTCAGGGGTGGTTTAGACTGGATATTAGGAAGTATGTCTTTACTGAAAGAGTGGTCAGGCACTGGAACAGGCTGCCCAGAGAGGTGGGGGAGTCACCGTCCCTGGGGCTGTTCAAAAAAATCATGTAGACATGGCACTTCAGGGCATACTTTAGGAGGCAGTGTTGGTGTTGGTGGCTGGACTTGATCTTAAAGGTCTTTTCCAACCTTAATGATTCTATGAAAGACCATCTAGTCCATGACTGCTTCTGTGGGCAGGGACATTTTTCACTAGATCAGGTTGCTCAAAGCTGCATCCAACCTCACCTTGAACACCTCCAATGATAGGGCATCCACAGCTTCTCTGGGCAACCTGCTCTACTGTCTCACCACCCTCATTGTAAAAAATTTCTTCCTTATGTCCCATCTAAACGTACCCTCTTTCAGTTTAAAACCGTCGCCCCTTGTCCTGTCACTACAGGCCCTATCAAAAAGTCTCTCTCTACTATAAGCCCCCTTTATATACTGAAAGGCTGCAATAAGGTCTCCCTGAAGCCTTCCCTTCTCTAGGCTGAGCAACCCCAATTCTCTCAGCCTTTCTTCATAGCAGAGGCATTCCAGTCCTCTGATTGCTTTCATGGCCCTCCTCTGGACGCACTCTAACAGGTCCATGTCTTTCTTGGACTGTGGGCCCCAGAGCTGGACACAGGGCTCCAGGTGGGGTCTCACGAGAGCAGAGGGACAGAATCACCTCTCTCGACTGGCTGGCCATGCTTCTTTTGATGCAGTCCAGGATCCAATAGCCTTTCTGGGCTGCAAGTGCACATTGATGCCTCATATCCACTTAATCTGCTATTTCGGTTATTCTGTCTTAGTGGTTTTCCCTTTGGATAAGAAAAATAATTTAGGTGTCAATGGACATCTGGAGGTCATTGGGTCAAAGTCCCAGTGAAAGCATTAAATGATCCATGAGACCTTAGTGTGATAAAGGCTAGTTACAACAGATCTAACACAGCGCCTGTTGCTTATAAAATAATTTATCTAAGACGTGTCAAGACAGCCTAGTTTAAGCTCCTTCTTCTAAACACAGAATATTTTATTCTATTTTTAATATTATTGATAATTTCAGTGAATCTTCAGTATTTGTTTGGAGCTCAGCATTGCACGGAGTTCTTGATTTATTGTCTTCCTCTTCATACATGGATGTATCTTTTTTCTTTTGCATTGAAGTGAGGACTAAATACCTATTTAAAGATCTACCTATCTAGAGTTGACATAATTCATGGTAAATGTTGGTGAAATGTTTCAAAAAAACCCTATCAATCCTTGTACCGTGGTCAAAAGCTATATCACTTTGATAGGAGTATACAAAGTGTGTCTTATCACACGCTGCGTTTTCTGACTCTAGTGTTAGGCAAAAGATGCTAGAATATATTCAGTGAAATGAATATGTAAGCTCATGTTTCAAGGCAGTTTTGCTTTATAGATATTTTGAATTATTTGAATTCATTGCTCTGTTCACAAGTATCTCAGAACCTAAGATTTGAGTCAAAATAAAATGCAGAGGGTTAAAAAATGGGATCTGAGAGTCATAATCAAAGTAATCAAAATCAACTGGGTGTGTAGAAGGAGATGTTCTATCTTACAGACATGTGCTTACATCTTGCAGGGGACATACTTTGTTCAACTATGGTAAGGAAGATCTGGGTGAAAATTACATTCTAATTGATGCAGAGGAATATAATCACCTTTTGAAGTCAAATGTATTCAGTTTTGCACAAGTCTTGTCTGCCTTACGCTTAACTTGTTTTCAATTTTAATGAGATTTAAATTATTTTTTAATGTGGGGTTTTTGTGGGGTTCTTTGTTTTCTTTCCCCCCCAGTATCCTGTACAAGACGAAGCTACCTTTCATTGTTGTCATGAACAAAGTAAGTTAAAGCTATAGTTTCTGTGTCCTAGTGGAATATTGTTCTGTTTAGCTTGCTTTGCCATAGTGTCTTTGTCTTACTAGAATAGTAGATTTTTCTAGAAAAGAGAGGCTGGGAGTGAGCTACAGGCTAAAAACTGCATCCAAAAGGGTCTTTAATCTGGTATACAAATGCACAAGAAGAATTGGGGGATAGGCAGTTACCCCCAAACATTGAAGTTAGAGATCACAGAATGCCAGGTTGGAAGGGACCTCAGGGACCATCTAGTCCAACCTTTCTAGGAAGAGCACAGCCTAGACAAGATGGCCCAGCACCCTGTCCAGCTGACTCTTGAAGGTGTCCAACGTGGCCGAGTCAACCCCTTCCCTGGGGAGGCTATTCCAAAGGTGACTGTCCTCACTGAAAAATTTCCCTCTCATGTCCAACCAGAATGTCCCCAAGAGCAACTTGTGTCCATCCCCTCTTGTCCTCTCCATGGGACTCCTGGTAAAAAGGGAGTCTCTATCTTCTTTGTAGCTGCCCCTTAAGTACTGGTACATGGTGATGAGATCCCTTCTTGAAGAATGTTTTCACCTTAACCTTGGCTATAAGGAAACTTACCCTTGTTACGTAAGGGTAAGTTCATTACTGAATCTGCTCTTACAGTCCCCTGCTTTCTCAGAACAATTGTCTTAATCATTAATTATTTCTACTCAGCAGCAGGCTGATGGCACACAGTGTAACACCTGCCTGTTTTGAGGAAGGAGGCCCATGTATTGTAGCAGGCAAAACTTAACAAAAGGTGTTTGGTCCTGATCAGTGACACTAAAAATATGCCAATATTAGCCAGAAAGCAGATACTTACTAGCCTAAGGATACACCGCCACTGTTGTGTAAGGTACTTGTAGCCGTAAAGGAATGTTTTTGAACTTAACAGCTAGCTGGCTCTCTAAACTTAACAATTTAACATATTAAAAGAATCCCATTAGACTTTTGGTGTGAGTACTCTTTCTTGTCCCCACAGACATCTTTTATATTCAAGGAATTGCTCCCCAACATAGCAGGCTTTGTGTGTGTGTGTGCACGTATATACCATAGACTTCCCCTAGAAAACCCATGCTTTGAATGTGAAATTTTACCTCACAGCAGCCAAGTGGGATTAGTGTCTGATGTACTCCAACTACACACATCTTCCCAGCGACCCTTACCATACATGTCTTTGATACCTGCTTGCTTACTTAGCAAGCTTTTGCACACTGCCTTCTTTCTAACACTAGACAGTAATTTTAGAATAAGCTGTTAAGTTTTTTCTGTAGACAAAGGCACGAGGTAGGAAAATCATTCTCTCTTAAGAAAATAGGTTTTTTTTGAAAGAGTGAAAGAAATGAGACTTCATCAGTGTATGTAAGAAAAGGTAGGCCCAAGGCTTAGGATTCATAACTTTAAACTTCATTTTTATCTGGTGTTTAGCCTTCAGTAAGAAGTAAGGCCAACTGCATTTGAAGAATTTTTGACAAGCATTTTAAAACTGACCCTTGATAAGAATGAAAGAATCCCAAGGAACTGATATATGTGCAGTGACAAACACATAGATTTAAGGGATGTTAAGGTTTGCAGAGGGGGAAAAAAGGTAATTTGTAGAGTTGATTTAATTTTATTTATAGAATTTAATCAAGCTAACACTAAATAGTCAGGCTTTGACCCTCAATGGATTCAGCTCTCTCTTGAGAATCTCTTGAGTAATGCTAGGCAATACTTCCGTTATCTATTTTCCTCCTTCCCGTTGGTGCTGGGAAATGAAATATATCAGAGCGATAACACTGGATATACATTTGGTAAGGTATGTTTATAAAACTCTTTAAAAGACTGTTTGCATACTAATACATGTAAAATTATGGAACCATCTCACCTGTTTGTTTCCATCATCTTGCACTGAGTTCACAGCTCACTTTTATAAAGATCCTGTAGGCTGTTAACCAGCATAAAAATGGCTCCCTCTCCCCCCTGACCGCGAAGCCAATGAAGGTAGAATGGGATCTTCAATGAGGACTGTTCCTGTCTGGCCTCAATCATACAATCTAATATTTACAATTTAAGATTTCTTGTACAGTAAGCAATTTTTGGATGCCCCTTTCCAGTAAACCATAGAAGCCTTTAGACTTGCAATTTTTTCCTTAAACATGCCTTCTTAAAACTTGGATAGTGGTTGTTTGTCTTCTCTGTATTCAAGTAGTTGGTTTGATAAAAACAGAGCTTGGAAAACTTCAAACTAGGGCTGAATATTTTGAAAAGATCAGCATTTTGAAAAGTAAGTTTAAAATGGAATTTTTTATTTGTCGACTTAACAGCCTAAGGCTGAGAATCCATTGTTATTACTCTGAAAATTTTCTCTTTCTGAAAATTCTTTCTCCTTCCAGACTGACATAATAGACCACAGTTTTGCAGTAGAATGGATGCAAGACTTTGAGACTTTTCAAGATGCCCTGAATCAAGAGACATCCTATGTCAGTAACCTGACTCGTTCTATGAGTTTAGTGTTGGATGAATTTTACAGTTCACTGAAGGTAAGAATCTTCCATTTTTTACTACCTCTCATAAAAGACTGGAGAAGAGAAAGCTCAAGGAGGATATTATTGATGTGTGTAAATACCTGATGGGAGTAATTAAGTAAGACAGAGGCATGCTCTTTTCAGTGGTGCCCAGTGAAAGGACAAGAGACAATAGACATGAAGTGAAATACAGGAAACTGTGTTTAAACAGAAGAGGAAAAAAGAGCTACTGTAATTTTACTGATTGAGCACTGGAAAAGATGGTCCAGAGAAACTGAAGAGTCTCCATCAGTGGAGATACTCAAAACATGCTCATACAAGATCTTGAGCAACCTGTTCTAGTTAATCCTGCTTTTTGAGTGGGAGAGGCTGGACTAGATGATCTCCAGAGGTATCTTCCAATGTCAAATATTCTGTCCTGTACAAGGGCTTTGCACTGCTCTTTTGAACTGGAATCTGTTGATGAGCCTTGCATTGAGAGCGAGGATTTGTTGGTTTGAACATAAAGTAACTTTAGTTGCTTGTCACACTGAGTGGAAGCCTGAATCATTTAATACCGAATTGTGATTAATCATCAGAAGAAAGCTAAGATAGGCTGGTAAGAGGTAATGTTCTGTGTTGCAGTGTCTCCCATCTGAGATGATTTTTCTTGTTCTGAAAGTGTCAAGTACAGTTGGGCAATTTACTATGTAGGAAGAAGGGAAAGAATCTCAAAAACAAATGAAAAAAAATCCTCTGGGTATTTGCAGATGCAAGAAAAAGTGTGGGTGTTGGGTTTTTTGTTTGTTTTTTGGTTTTTTTTAATTACCAGGTTTTTAGAGGACAAATCCATTCAGTTTCTCTGAAAGCACTATACATTGGAAGATGTTAATGATATCATAGTCTTTGATAAAAGGGTTCAGCTAATTGTGTCCTTCATCAGCTTTATAGATATTGCAAGAAAGGCAATAAAAATAAGTGATTCCATTCATACAGATAATGATAATTTAGCCAAAACAAAAATAAGTGCCCTAAGTGGAACGATGTACAGTATTTCAAAACAGATTGTAGTGGTGCCATATATAGGATCAAAGTACTTCCTAGTTCTTATTTGCTAATCAGCTGTTTGTATGCACGTCATATCTATTAGAACAGTAGACTGGAGAGCAGGGCATATGCAAAGGATTATAGAGTAGAAGGCAGCTTGTACTTAAGCGCAATGAAAGTATAAATCACAGAATAGTAGGGCTGGAAGGGACCTCTAGAGATCATATTGTCCATCCCCACTGCATGAGCAGGCACACCCAGAGTGGGGGCACATGACCGTGTCCAGGCAGTTTTTGAATGCTTCCAGGGAACGAGACTCCACAACCTCTCTGGGCAGCCTGTGCCCCTGCTCTGGCACCCGCACAGGGAAGAAGTTCTTTCTCATGTTTAGCTGGAACTTCCTGTGTTCCAAATTGTGCCCATCACCCCTTGTCCTGTCATGGGGCACCACTGAAAAGTCTGGCCCCATCCTCTTTGACACCCACCCTTAAGATACTTGTATATATAAATAGATTCCCCCAGTCTTCTCTTCTCCAGGCTGAACAAGCCCAGGTCTCGCAGCCTTTCCTCACAAGGCAGATGCTCCAGCCCCCTGATCATCTTGGTAGCTCTCCGCTGGACTTGCTTGAGCAGTTCTGCATCCTTAAACTGGGGGGCCCCAAAATAAACACAGCACTCCTGATGTGGTCTCATTAGGGCAGAGTAGAGGGGGAGGATAACCTCTCTCACCCTGCTGGCCACAGTCCTTTTAATGCAACCCAGAGTATTGTTGGCCTTCTTGGCCACAAGTGCACATTGCTGGCGCATGATCAACCTCACTGCCACCAGCACTCCTGGGGCCTTCTCAACAGAGCTGCTTTTCGAGCAGGTCAGCCTCCAAGCTGTGCCGGTGCATGGGGTTGTTCCTCCCCAGGGGCAGGACCTTGCACTTGCTCTTGTTGAATCCCATGAGGCTCCCCTGGGCCCAGCTCTCCAGCCTGCCCAGCCCTCGCTGGGTGCCAGCACAGCCTCTGGTGCATCAGCCGCTCCTCCCAGCTCGGTGTCATCAGCGAACTTGCTGAGGGGACGCTCTGTCCCATCGTCCAGGTCACTGATTAATATATTGAACAGGACTAGACCCAGTACAGACCCCTGGGGAACACTGGGGTAATGTAAATTATGTAATTAATATTAAATCTTAATACATTACCAGCACAGTGCCTAGACTAATGCTTAAAATCCTTTGGAATACTTGATTGTTTGGATATTTACTGTACTATTGATAAAAATGCAAGGCTGTGTTGGAGAAAGTCTTATATTTGAAAGTGATTTGTTAAGATTGGCTTATAAAAAAGAGGGAGAATTTTCATTAGAGGATGTAAGATTCTTAACGGTCACCAAGTAGTGATTATTTATAGGCTTAATTAATGGTATTTTTAGATAATTGGTTTAATAAAAGCAGAACAAATGGCCAGATTGTAATGACAGACAAGTTCAAATTAGGAAGCAGATATGCATTTTGAATGTATTGCCATACTAGCTGACCAATTCTCTATCTCTTGCTGTTCTGGGAGTTGGACTGGGTACCTTCTAAAATGTGCTTCAGCTAAATACAAAGTATTAGAACTTCAGAGGCAAAATGTCAGTTCTTGTGGTCTATTTGATCTATGATGAGGTGCATCCCAGAGTCCTAAGGAAACATCCTAAGGGATGTTGTTGCCAAGACACTCTCCATGATACGTGAAGAGTCACAGCAGTCAGGTGAAGTCCCTAGTGGCTGGAAAAAGGGAAACATTGTGCCCATCTTCAAAAAGGGTAGAAGGGAGGACCCTGGGGACTACTGACCTGTCAGCCTCACCTCTGTGCCTGGGAACATCATGGAACAGATCCTCCAAGACACTATGCTAAGGCACATGGAGGACAGGGAGGTGATTCAGGACAGCCAGCATGATTTCACCAAGGGCAAGTCTTGCCTGACCAACCTAGGGGCTCTCTATGATGGAGCGACTGTATCAGTAGACAAGGGAAAAGCAACAGATGTCACCTATCTTGACTTTTATAAAGCTCTTGACACAGTCCCCCACAGCATCCTTCTCTCTAAATTGGCGACATACAGATTTGATGGATGGACTGTTTGGTGGATAAGGGATTGGTTGGATGGTCGCATCCAGAGGGTAGCGGTCAACGGCTTGATGTCCAGATGGAGACCAGTGACAAGTGGTGTCCCTCAGGGGTCCGTACTGGGACCAGTGCTGTTTAATATGTTAATATGATGACATACAGTGAGATTGTGTGCACCCTCAGCAAGTTTGCAGTGACACCAAGCTGAGCGGTGCAGTTGACACATCAGAAGGACGGGATGTCATCCAAAGAGACTTGGATAACCTGGAGAGGTGGGCCTTTGAGAACCTCATGAGGTTCAACAAGGCCAGGTGCAAGGTCCCGCACCTGGGTCAGGGCAATCCCTGACATCAATACGTGCTGGAGGATGAAGGGAGTGAGAGCAGCACTACCCAGAAGGTCTTGGGGTGCTGGTGGATGAAAAGCTGGACATGAGCCAACAGCAGCTATGAGGACAGGCTGAGAGAGTTGGGGTTGTTCAGCCTGGAGGAGAGAAGGATGTGGGGAGACCTTATTGTGGCCTTCCAGTATTTAAAGGGGGACTATAGGAAAGATGGTGACAATCTTTTTAGCAAGGCCTGTTGTGACAGGACAAGGGGTGATGGTTTTAAACTAAAGGAGGGGAGATTTAGACTGGATCTAAGGAAGAAATTTTTTGCAATGAGAGTGGTGAAGTACTGGAATGGGTTGCCCAGAGAGATGGTAGATGCCCCATCCCTAGAAACATTCAAGGTCAGGTTGGATGGGGTTCTGAGCAACCTGATCTAGTTGATGGTGTCCCTTCTCATTGCAGGGGGCTTGGACTAGATGACCTGTAAAGGTCCTTTCCAACCCAAATCATTCTATGATTTTGCTCTTTTATTCTGGTATACTGATATTGCAGTATTACAAGTAGTTAGTATGACTAGGCTCAGAATGAGAACTTGGATTATTAACAATAACCAAGTAAACTGAAGAAAGACTTGATCTTTCAAGTTGTCCTATCTATATGTTTAGGCATTCTGTTCTGTTAACTATGCTTTTTGTGGGGTTTTGAGATTGGAGGTATAAGGATGTAAGGTTTTCTTTTTTTCTGTTACTTCCCCCTGTCGAACGCACACCCCCACACCCCCACAAAATTTGTAACAGTGTCATGGTTCAGCCCCAGTCAGCAACTAAACACCCCACTGCCGCTCGCTCACTGCCCCCACCCCTGTGGGATGGGGCAGAGAATCAGAAGAGCAAAAGCAAGAAAAAAATCTTGTGGGTTGAGATAAGAACAGTTTAATCACTAAAATAAAATAATAATTATAATAACAGTTATGATAATGTAATAAAAAGGAAAAGGGGAAGAAAGGGAGAAAAAAACCAGAAACACAAACGATACAACTGCTTACCACCCACCGACCAACACTGCCCCTCCCCCAGCTGGGATTGCTGCCTCCCCCCCCCGGCCAGCCCCTCCCAGGTAACACACTGGGCATGACGTGACATGATATGGAATATCCCTTCGGCCAGTGTGAATCCGCTCTCTTGGCTGTGCCCCCTCCCCTCCCGGCTGCTTGTGCCCCCGGCAGAGCATGGGAGGCTGGAAAAGTCCTTGACTCGTGTGAGCCCTACCCAGCAACAAGCAAAACATCGGTGTGTTACCAACATTGTTTTCATACTAAGTCCAAAGCACAGCACTGGGCCAGCTGCAGTGAAGAAAATCAACTCTATCCCAGCTAAAACTATGACAAACAGACTGGAAAACCCAGGTTCCTGGGTTAAATAAGACAGAGAGACGAAGAAAGAAAGAAATAAAACAAAAGAAAAATCAACAACAACAAAACCCCAAACATTAACAGCAGGTAGAGAAGGAGGCTGAAAGTAGGAATGACAGAAGTATTGCTACACACTGCTATGCCACTGTGATGATTAAATGGGCATTAGATTGCCCTATATTTTTAGTTTATTGTTGTGGGGTTTTTTTGTTTTGGTTTTTTTTTAAGGTACTACTTAGTCTTTCCAGCTCTGATCATTCATCAGTTACTTAAAAACTTGGTTCACTTACTCTTCAGATCTGGTATATGGTTTTCTTTTATAGGTGGTTGGTATTTCTGCTGTGCTCGGAACAGGACTGGATGATTTTTTTGTTCAGCTTTCTAAAGCTGTAGATGAATATGAGAGGTAAGGTGATAACTTTTGGTCCCTGACCCAGTGAATATTTTTATTGAAGTTACTGATTCATGAGGCTACTCCTTTGGTTTGAAAGACTGTTTGATTTTCACAGCTGAGATAGTCTATGGTTTCTCATAAACCTAAGTGCAAGAGTCAGCATAAAAAGGAGCAGTCAAAAGGAACTATTCAGTGGTGAATTTTTGTGCTAACTGTTCTGTGAAAAAGTAAAAGCTATCTGTGCCAGCAGATCAATGAAGTAATTTTTTTCCTCTGATACCATAAAATTATCAAGGTTTGAATTGTCTTCAGGAAGCTAACAGACCAGTTTGGCAGACTGAATAGATGAGAAAGTTGAAATTCAAAAATTCTTTGTGAATGTGCTCCTTACTGGATTCCTCCCCATGAAATACTGCCAGACTGCTCTAAAACATTAGAAAGCAAATCCAGTAACTTGGATTACTTGGAAATACCCAAGCCAGACCATAGATTATTGTTAGAGGAAAACATGTCATGCTGGATTGGATAGCCAGAGAGAGGCTGCTACAGCTTTGTGCTCCCAGATCAGATGAGTCTCCCCTGGTCATTACCCCAGGTCTGCATACTGCCTAGTCTCTGCTTACATGCAAGTACACTTCTTTATTCCCTTATCCCTCTATTTCTCACACTTGTCCTTCTGAAATCTCCTAAATACCTCCCTTTTCCCACCTTTGGTTCCTCCCCTAAACAACCCATAATAAATCCTGTCCTATTCCCAAACGCTCTTTCCCTGCATCCCATAACGTGTCCTGCACCCCAAGGCAGCCACAAGGTGATCCAGAGAGCTCCCGATGAAGCATGGTGATGGGTTTCACACCTGGACCATGGGGCTGGTGGTTCTCCTGGCAGGAGCTGGGACAGAGTATCCTTTCCTTGGAGTCCTTAATTTGGATTCCCTGCCTGCCACCATGCCCCTGTGTTCCTCTGGCCTTGTTGAGATGGGTCTTTGAGGGTTTGGCTCTCCTGTGATGGACCTGGGATTATTTGGACAGAATATTATTTGTGCTTTCCCAAATGTCTCTCTGCTCTTTGGTGATGCTGAGGAGTTTTACCACGTAACCTAATGATTATTCTGGGATACACTGCCTGTATAACAAAACTTTAGATAAGGGTTTTGTGTAAGCCACCAGTGTGCACTTGCAGCCCAGAAAGGCTATTGGATCCTGGACTGCATCAAAAGAAGCATGGCCAGCCAGTCGAGAGAGGTGATTCTGTCCCTCTGCTCTCGTGAGACCCCACCTGGAGCCCTGTGTCCAGCTCTGGGGCCCACAGTCCAAGAAAGACATGGACCTGTTAGAGTGCGTCCAGAGGAGGGCCATGAAAGCAATCAGAGGACTGGAATGCCTCTGCTATGAAGAAAGGCTGAGAGAATTGGGGTTGCTCAGCCTAGAGAAGGGAAGGCTTCAGGGAGACCTTATTGCAGCCTTTCAGTATATAAAGGGGGCTTATAGTAGAGAGAGACTTTTTGATAGGGCCTGTAGTGACAGGACAAGGGGCGACGGTTTTAAACTGAAAGAGGGTACGTTTAGATGGGACATAAGGAAGAAATTTTTTACAATGAGGGTGGTGAGACAGTAGAGCAGGTTGCCCAGAGAAGCTGTGGATGCCCTATCATTGGAGGTGTTCAAGGTGAGGTTGGACAGGGTTTTGGGCAAGTTGACCTAGTGAAAGAAAGACTCATAGAATCATTAAGATTGCAAAAGACCTCCAGGATCATCAAGTCCAACTGTCAGCCCAGCACTACTATGCTTCCTAAACAATACCCTGAAGTGCCACGTCTATACTACTTAAATACCTCTGGGGGTGGTGGCTCCCCCACCTCTCTGGGCAGCCTGTTCCAGTGCCTGACCACTCTTTCAGTAAAGACATATTTCCTAATATCCAATCTAAACCTCCCCTGACACAATTTGAGGCAATTTCTTCTCATTCTATCACTAGTAACTTGGGAGTAAAAGACAATCACCCACCTTGCTACAACCTCCTTTCAGGTAGTTGTAGAGTGTGATAAGGGCTCCCCTCAGCCCCCCCTTCTCCAGGCTAAACCCCCCCAGCCCCCTCAGCCGCCCCCCAGCACACTTGTGCTCCAGACCCTGCCCCAGCCCCGCTGCCCTGCTCTGGACACGCTCCAGCCCCTCAAGGCCCTTCTTGTCCCGAGGGGCCCAAACCTGAGCCCAGCATTCGAGGTGGGGCCTCCCCAGGGCCGAGCACAGGGGCCCCATCCCTGCCCGGCTCCTGCTGGCCACACCAGGGCTGACACAAGCCCGGGGGCTGGTGGCCTCCTTGGCCACCCGGGCACTGCTGGCTCATGCCCAGCCGGCTGTCAGCCAGCCCCCCCAGGGCCTTCTCCGCCGGGCACTTCCCAGCCCCTCTGCCCCAGGCCTGGGGTGTTGCAGATGTCCCTGCTCATGTAAGGGAGGTTAGACTAGATGATCTTTAAAGGGGTCTTCCAACCCAAACCACTCTCATGATTTTAAGAAGAGGGTATCCACATCCACATTATTCTTACTTCATTAAAGAAATATTTCAAAGGTCCCATAATGGTACGATAGTTTGGAAGTCTGTGAACAGTCTTCTGTATGAGGTCCCATTGAACTGTCTTAAGAGGCACAAGTACTGGCAGAGAAAGTCATGTCTGTGATTTGAGGAAAGTGATAAATCTGCTGATTGGGTATAGCAGGGAAATGACTACCTCAGTCAAGCTGGTTTAATTTCTTATCTAATAAGACAGTGTGAGAAAGGTTTGCTATTTTAATGAAGTATGTTGACTTATTTTAGACTAATTTGTTTCAGAATCTATATCTGGGTAAAAAGCCCACTGAAACCTTTTTTGGGAGTAGATACGAGTCTCCAAGATGTTCTTTGCTTAATATAAATCACATATTAGTTCACACTGAATGTATTTTTCTTTTCAGAGAATACCGTCCAGAATATGAGCGTCTGAGAAAAACAGTGGTAAGTATTTTAAACTGTTGTATACTTGGGCAGTGTATCTTTGGTCATTTTTATGTACACAATTGCCTGTATTTTGGGAGGGTCTAACAACTCATTTGCTAATCATACGCAGTGTGGAAAATGTCCAGTCCTGAAGCTCACCATCTGTCTTTTATTCCTAGATGCGGTGGATCACATCTTCACAAAAATAAAGATGTTCTGAGCAACATTTGTTTTACAGTGTTTTAGTTCTAATAATTTATTTCGGCAAATTGTGAGAAAATGATCAGGAAAGATTTTTATATTTTCCATTGAGAAGGATAGAGACTTTTTAAAAAATAACTTTCCAAAGTGATCTGTTGATCACTGTATCTTTCCACACCAGTTAAGTGTGTTTTGACTTAGACAATTAATAACAAAGACTGAATTGCAGTACCAAAACCAGTAGCTGTGCTCACCTTTAATTCAGGCTGTCCAAAGGGCAGTTCTCTGCAGGCACAACTTCACTGAGTTTGGTTCCTGATGCTGCTGAAAGTGTTCTTGAAGTCCGCCATGCTGGAGGCTGCTTTCCATGTTTATCCAAAAGTTCTGTGTAACCTTAGGTATAATGTAAGATCTGCTTATTGACTTCTGGTTTCTGGCTGGGGGATAGACTGCTAGTATTGGGTGAGATTACTCTTCTACTGATGTTTTAAATGTACTCAGAGTCTGCAAATAATTTTGTACCTACAGGAGAAAGCTCAAAATAAACAAAAGAGGGAGCAGCTGGAACATTTGTGGAAGGACATGGGCAGTGTGTGTGTGCAGGGAAACACACTTGCAGGTACCTTACTAGGAAGATTAAGTTTCCTGCAGAAGTTGTCTGAAGAGTTTGCCTGGAGAAGTCATACTGTGCTTTTCTGTCTTCACAGCAAAAGCAATAAAGCAACTGATATTGGTAAAGAGGAGTGGGGCTTTAGTTCCTGTGGGATGGGTCAGACTTAGCTCTTCTATGTGTCAGTCACAGACATGAGAAGAAGAAACCGTGCTGTGTAGATAAAACAGTGTACCTACTAAAAGTAATGAAATACTTCATAAAAGGTGAAACAGTCAAATTAGAATATGAGAAAGCTCTGCTGTTGGTTCAGCTGTTGCTTTATATGAGGTTGAGTGTGGTGCTGATGCAGTCTGTCCTGGATCTTTGGAATCGAGAAGCAGTTTTCTGTCCCATCAGAGTAGGTGTTAGTTGCTGTGTTTATGAGCAAATAGAAATTGTCATTGCATGAACTAACTTACTTGTTAGCACACTGTTTTGTGTATAGCTATTTCTGCTCCCTTCAAGGGTCTGATGATACTTCTGCAATGGGTCCCTCTGAGCTGATCCTAACACGAGGAACTCTTGATGAAGAAGAAGAGAGGGAGAGTGATACTGATGACATTGACCATGAAGGTAAGGAAATGAGGGGTATGATCTGGTCAAAACGCTGCCTCTCTAGTCAGGAAATACCTTCTGTAATTCGTTAACTGGATTGACTGTAATGAGAGCCTAGAAAACAAGCAAACGTTCAGTCAGGTAAATATAGGTGTCTGAATCTGTAGCAGAAGCCCAGCTGCGATGCTGAGCCCACTGATACCACTCTCTAACCTTTGTGGAAGTTGAATTGTAAATTTTCTATTCAAGTAATGATTTTTAATAGGTGTATAACATGCATAAACCAGACAACTTAGGCTTGAAACACACAGTGACCTCTGAACCTGATTAACACACAATATGTTTCATCATCTTTTTGCCCTTACAGTTTCCGCCCCTGGCTCTCTTCCCTTTTCCTGTGACCCCTGGTCTTGGAGCAATTTTCTAAGTTCTTAGTGTGTGATTTTTCTTTTATATAGCTCACAGGCTTAATCTTCATTTTTTCCCTGTTCCATTGATTTTTAGGATCACTTGTTTCTTTTGCTTTGTAATGACATTGAAGATCAAATAGACTTGTATGTGTTGCTCTGACTAGCCTGACTCTAGCTTTCTTCAGTAACACAAGTAGAACAAGTGCTGAAATACTGCTGAACTGTGGATTTTTTCCCCCAGTTACTGAGGAGAGTCATGAAGAACCAGCCTTCAGAAACTTTATGCAGGAGACACGGATGAAATACCAGAGAAGAAGCAACCCAAATGAACAAAACCTTCAGAAATAGAGGGTTTGGAATCCTTTGTAATGGAGTTAAAAGTAAAGCGACAGCATAAAGAAACTTGCATGGAACCATGCGTGAAGTCTTCTATCTGTGGATAGTTTCCTCTGGTATAGTTCTACCTTTCTTCCTGCAGTAACTGTTGGTCATGTGAGTTGAAAGTCTTGTATCTGACTGACTGGCCATTTGGCCATCTGCCACATCTGCCTTCCTGAAGCTGAAGGAACCAGATAGGACTTCCTTTTGCTCCAAATTCTTTAGACATGCCTGTTGAGAGCTTAGATTTTGAGCTCTGACAGCATTATCATCCAGAGTACTTACTGGTCTCCAGAAGTGTGATATGTTCACGTTGTGCAGACCAGCTGTCTGCTGCAGCCAGGACACAAGTGAAATCTCCATTGCATGAAACTTCATCAATCTAGTGTTTGATATTTTGGTTTTAGTTAAATATATTTTATGTACTAACAAATGTGTGATGGTTAATAGCAGGAGATTTCATTTCCCTGTTCTAACGTGAGACTTTTTCTATCCTTACAGCCCATCCGTATGGATGCACAGCAAATGCATCTTAATTACATTACATAGACACAATACAGATGCCTCCTTGGAGAGTCCCGATTAAATAAAATTCCCAGAAGGGAAAGTAATAAAAAGAACCTGGCTTGATTCAGCTGAGGACCAAAGTATGCATTCATAGAATCATAGAATGTCCTGAGTTGGAAGGGACCCACAAGGATCATCAAGTCCAACTCCTGTCCCTGCACAGGACAACCCCAAATTTACACCGTATCTCTGAGGGTGTTATCTAAGTGCTTCTGAAATAGTGTCAGGCTGATGCCATGACTACCTCCCTGGGGAGCTTGCTCACATTGCTGTGTATTGGCTGCATATATCTGTAGATAGCATAAAACAAAGGCATTTCTGTAGATGAGTGCTTACATGGAACGTAGACAAAGACTTGAAGATTGGCTGATACTTATTTTCCTGGAAGGCACCATGGGCACGGATGTTCACTTTCTGTTCACCATTCTGAACCCTGGAATCTTTGTCATCTTTCCCCCAATACAATGCTGTGGCCTTAATAGATTTCTCAGTGGGAATCTGGCAGCAGGGTCTGCTAGCACAAGTTCTGTAGGTTCGTGGAAAACCAGTTTCTGTGAATTTTAAAAGTAAAACTGGCAGGGAAGGGAAATTGACAACCAGCTGTTACCTGCCAGCTCTTATATGGTTACTGCTTTATTAATGTCGAGCTTTCCAAGAATATGACAATTTCAAATTTAAACTAGACTGATCCTAATAACAATGATTATCAGAAGCAAAGCTGAAATAAAGATTTCATAGCATACTGGTAAGGTTAAAAATACATTTGTTGTTAATTGTAGAACAGTTTGGGTTAGAAAGGACCTTTACAGGTCATTGAGTCCAACCGCCCTGTAGTGAACAGGGACACCTTCAACCAGAGCAGGTTGCTCAGAGCCCTGTCCAGCCTGGCCTTGGGTGTTCCCAGGGATGGGGCATCGACCACCTCTCGGGGCAGCCTGGGCCAGGGTTTCACCACCCTCATCGTAGAAAATTGCTTACTTAGATCTAGTCTGAATCTACCATCTTTTAGTTTATAACCGTTACCCCTTGTCCTGTCACAACAGGCCCTACTAAAAAGTTTGTCATGTTTTTTGTAAGCCCCTTTTAAGAATTGAAAGGCTGGAATAAGGTCTCCCGATAGACTTCCCTTCTGCAGGCTGAACAACCCCAACTCTCAGCCTTTCTTCATAGGGGTGGTGTTCCAGCCCCCTGTTTTTGTGGCCTTCCTCCGGACTCGCTCTAACAGGTCCATGTCTGTCTTCTACTGTGAGCCCCAGGGCTGGATGCAGTGCTCCAGGTGGGGTCTCACCTGTTGCAGGAGTCACTTTCTAGCTCAAACAGAATCCAGTATGTAGCATTGTAGCAAGGCTTGCTAAAGCCATAGTCCCCAAGCTGTGAACTTTTGACTAGAAATGCTGACCCTATACTGAACTTTTTCTCAGCTACATGAAGGAAGGCCCTGAAACTAGTGCAAACCAGACAGATAAGGTAGCCACAACCATCAGAAGAAGCTGCATCCATTAAGATAAGAAAGAGAATGTCCTGCCTGGAGACAGAGAAAGGATCCAATAAGGAACAAGAAGACCCCCAGACCCAAATATTGTTATTGGACTGAACTATTGTGTGAGAGGAGGGGAAGTTAAATTGGAAGAGTATAATTGCCCAGGGATTTCTTTGTTTGGAGTCCCTTTCCAGAGGCACCCAGCTCGAGCTGTTCTTTGCTGCTGTACCGCTCAATAAATGCATCTGAGATACATTGGGTCAGAGATGCTGCTTTGGGAAAACCTAGAGTTGAGCCTGAAGGGAGAGAAATCACCTGAGAGCGAGTGTGTGTGCGTGAGTGAGGAGTCGGAAAGGAACACCTGTTGGCTCGGTGGAGCTGCCCACTGCGAAGGGACTCTGGTCCTAGCAGTTAAAGTCTCAGTCCTAGGAGTTAAAGTCTTGGGTGGTGTGTGTGGGACTCCCTGAATGGTGTGTGAGTGCTCAGGCTGCAGCTTTAACAGTTTGGTGACTCAGATGGGACCCTAGGTCACCACTTTCCTATCCTCTTGCCTCCAAACATGCAAGTGCTGGCAGCGGGTGAATTCACCTGGGACCTTTGGAGCAGGAGGCTGGAAAGGGTGGGTGTTAAAATTCCCTCAGCAGACTTGAGACTAGTGATTTGGGAGGTGCGTGGCCTGATCAGCGTAAACCACAAAAGAAGCAGAAAGGAGGTGTGTGGCCTGAACAGCGTGAATCACCAGAAGAAAAAGGTGGTGCGTGGCCTGACCAGCATAAAGCACATGTAATTGAGACCCTGATAGTAGGAATAAGAAATGGGAAATGCACCCTGTGTGGAAAAGGGGATGTCCTTGGCTGAGGTCTTAATGAACTGGGAGGAAGGTTACGGTACACCAGAATTATCGAAAAGGGCACAATCAAATTAATGCGAAGATGAAAGGCCGTTTATTACAAGAATGGCAGGAGGGAGCCCTCTGCCATTATGGCCAACCTGAGGAACCTTCAATCCATCAAATTAATGTATTTGAGATATCGACTGGAGAATAAGTACCCATACCAAATAGATTACTGGTATGTGTGGCATGCATGGTCTGGGTGATATCCTGAAGAAAATGGAATTTTCCACTAAGCAATAACAATGAATCATGTGAGCTTGGCAAAACATAATTTGGCGGCCAGAGAAGGGAGCTGAGAGATAGGGAAGCATTTGTTTTACTACTATATCCTTGAAGAGAGCTGACAGACTGATAAAAGCAAGCATCCCACCTCAGAAGATGCTGAGAACTGGGTGATAAAGTGTGTAGTCAAGGAGAACAACTAATTGGGATGCTGATAAGAATTAAAACTAAGTGTCCTTTAGGTTAACTATCCTTATTATAATACTAAAAATCACACCCATAGGCCAGAAACCCCCCCCCACTCAAATAAGCCCCCCACGCTCTGAGCACGCATGGTAAATTTAAAAGGAGCTATGCCTGTAAGGTGAAGTGAGAAAGAAAGAAATTAACCAATTATTAGCTGAGGGGTGTGAATATTAGCTGTGGCTGACACATTTAACTGTATAAATACCTTGTAGTTTCTTGGTGTGGTGTGCTGGCTTTGTGGAGTTACCACCCAGCACCCATCTTTGCACAAAAATGAAATTACTACAATAGACCTGCTCTGTGTGTATTTTGGCGTTTTACACACTGGGTGAACAAACCTGCTTTCAGGAAGACAGATTTCCTGCCTACAGGAAGACACCGAGAGGTATGCCCAGCCATTCTCGAATGTATGTACAGGGTATAATCCGAATTGGAGTGACACTCAAATACTCTTAAGGGAACTCTTTCGCCCTACTAAAGGGAATGAATAATAATGCTGAATTAACTGATGGGAGGAAACAGAAACCCCTAGCCAGTAAATTATTCAAACTGGGACTATAATCATGCAGGGATCAAGCCATTTCTCAGACAGGGCTCTGAAATGTAGTAGAAGCCATTAGAGCTTGTGGGGAGCTAGGGGTGAACTGGACTAAAGTACAACAATTTTGAGTATTGCTGTGTTTGTATGTGATGGGCACAAGGCAAGGCAAAAAGCTGAGCAGATTAGAGGAGGGGGAAAGGGGCAAAAGAACGGGGCAAGTTTACTGGCTGCAGCTTTCACAAGGAATTTGCAAGTGAGAAACTAGAGACCAGTGTGCAGTGGGAAAGAAGACTGGGTACAAGGTCAGAGCTAAGGCTGGGAAAAAAGGAAAGGGGAATGAGAAGGAATGCTAGAAGGGAGCGTTGTTACTGTGGGAATTTAGGGCATATGTAGTGGGAATGCCCACTTCAGCTGTGGGAAAGGACAGGAGAAGGAAATTATTTATGGGAAGAATTGCCCCAGGAAGAATCACCATCACAATGACTGGAGGGAAGAGGCTCTGTGGGTCTTGAAGGGGAAACAAAAAGATTAGAAATTTTTAATATGTGGGTAACCCAACTGGATCAGCAGGAACATATCATAGGTAAAGTTGAAGGTCATGAAGCTGAATTCTTGGTAGATATGGGAGCCACATTATCCCTCTTGACTTTTACCCCAAAGGGGTCTTGGACCACAGACAGAATTTTAATACATGGAGTCACAGGACAAAGAGAGTAGAATTTGAGTAAACCTCTATCAGTAACCATAGGAAATGAGTATATGTGGACAATTTGTACTGGCAGAGGACTCCCCACCGTGTGTATTAGGGAGCAATCTCTTGCAGGCTGTAGGTGTAGAATTACACCTGACAGATTTAATAATCATGGGAATGACTGTAGTCACTGGAAGCCCAAATAATGAACTAAAAACACCAGAAGTATTGAAATCTACCCACAAATCTGTAGAGTAAAACTCTCATGGGAGTGGGATTACTAGTTTCAGCTCAATCCGTAAACATAAAGGGAGGAGACCCCTCCTCCAGCTGTGAAACAGTATGCAAGTCCCCAAGAAAGTGAGAAGAGCATTCAAAAGCAAATAGACCGGTATTTAGCTCAAGGAATTTTGAAAGAGTGTGTGTCACCATACAATACTCATATCCTCCCTGCAACAAAGAATAGATTACATGGAGCTGGGGACATGGAATACCATTTTGTACAAGATCTATGGCTAGTTAATCAGCATGTGGTAACTCCTCATCCTGTAATGCCTGATCCCTCTACCATGCTTTTACAAGTAGCACATTGGGCAAGGTATTTGTCGTGGTTTAGCCCCAGTCAGCAACCAAGCACCACGCAGCCACTCGCTCACTCCCCCCTTGTGGGACGGGGGAGAGAATTGGAAGAATAAAAGTGAGGCACCTCATGGTTTGAGATAAAGAGAGTTTAAAAGGTAAAGCAAAAGCTGTGCACGGAAGTGAAGCAAAACAGGGAATTAATTCACTCCTTCCCACGGGCAGGCAGGTGCTCAGCCATCTCCAGGAAAGCAGGGCTCCATCACGTGTAACGGTTACTTGGGAAGACAAACGCCATCACTCCGAACGTCTCCCTTCCTTCTTCTTCCCCAGCTTTATATACTGAGCATGACGTCATATGATATGGAATATCCCTATGGTAAGTTGGGATCAGCTGTCCCGGCTGTGTGCCCTCCCAGCTTCTTGTGCACCCGGCAGAGCACGGGACGCTGAAAAAGGCCTTGACCAGTGTAAGCGCTACTTAGCAACAACTAAAACATCTCCGCATTATTACCGCTGTTTCCAGCAAAAATCCAAAACATAGCCTCATACTAGCTACTACGAAGAAATTTAACTCTATCCCAGCTGAAACCAGGACAGTATTTTACTGTGATTGATGTAACCACTGCTGCCTTTAGCTTCCCTTTAGATGAGGACAGCCAGGGTTTGTTTACCTTTATGTGGAAAGGACAACAATTAACCTGGACACATCTCCCACAAGGGTTTGCAGAGTCTCCTACGATTTTTTCATGAATACTGAGAAATTATGTGAGAGACATAACATTACTGGGCAAATTAGCTCTTGTACAATACATAGATGATTCGCTAACAGCAAGTGAAGGTGAGGACACCTGTATAAATGACAGTATATTTCGATGTACTACCTCAGTGGAGGTTCTTGGTTTCAGCTGGGATAGAGTTTATTTTCTTTCTAGTAGCTGGTATACTGCTGTCTTTTGGATTTAGTATGAGAATAATGTTGATAACGCACATGTTTTAGTTCTCGGTAAGTAGTGCTTATACTAGTCAAGGACTTTTCCAGCCTCCCATGCTCTGCAGGGTGCACAATAAGCTGGGAGGGGAGGGGGCACAACAAAGACAGCTGAGCCAAACTGGCCAAAGGGATATTCATATGATGTCATGCTCAGTGTATTAGCTGGGGGGAGTTGGCAGGGGGAAGGAGCAATCGCGGCTTGCGGGCTTGTGGTGTTGGTCAGCAGGCAGTGAGCAGTTGCATCACTTGTTGTTTGGTTGGTTTTTTTATGCCTCCACCCCAAGCCACTCCTTCATTATTTTCCTTTTCATTATATTATTATTAATAATTATTATTACTATTACCTATTTATTTTAATTATTAAACTGTTCTTAACCCATGAGTTTTCTCACTTTTGCTCTTCTGACTCTCTCCCCCATCCCACAGGGATGGGGACAGTGAACGAGCAGCTGTGTGGTGCTTAGTTGCTGACTGGGGCTAAACCATGACAGTTGCCTTTTTTTTTTTTTTAAACTCACTCTCTAGCATCTGTTTTCTTGCTGCTCTCACTGTCACAACACTGATGCCACATGAATACAGCAATTCCTGGCGCTACTCCGGAGGGGGGCATGGATGGACACACAACCCAACCCTATTCCACAGGTTCTGTGTGCTGCTTCTCCTCCCTAGGGAATGGAGTGGGGGGCATAGACAGAAACAACCATCAGACTTTTAAAGCCATCAAGAGCAAAGGACTAAAATGCTTGAGACACTTTGACGCTGTTTGGTGCAGAGGCAATGAATGTTACTGCTGGGGCTGCAAGTGGGAAGAGGGCATCAGAATATAAGCTCTGTACCCCCAGTAAGTAGTTACCGTCTCTGGATCGTATAAAGTGGCCTGACCTATCAGTCATTTTTCGTTCTACTAAATACTCAAGAGACCGATAATTAAGATTCTTGCCGCCCAGCGACCAATATTGGGTACTGCAGGTAGGGAGGCGCGCATGCGCAGTGGCCTCATTTCCCACGGTCGCAGCTGACACCGAGCGACCAGAGTTGGGTACTGAGCCCGGGAGCCGCGCACGCGCGGTGGCGTCCCTGTGATCCCCATTGCTCTCTCCGCAGGTGACAGCCCTGCGATGCTGCGGTGCCTGCGAGGTGATGCCGCCGTGCTCGTTGCTGCTTCCTGGTAAGGAAAGGCCTCCTCCGCTCCTGCTGCAGCGTGGTGGTGTGTCGGACACGATTCCCTGTGTCGGGTGAGGCCTAGGGCTGCCGGCGAGGTGAGCGAGCCCCTTTGGTGGGTGCAGGGGTGTCTCCTTGTGTGCCTGCACTACTGGGGCTGGTGGGATGGGAAGCTTCAAACGACCTGCCGAGGCAGGCTTCTGGTATGCTAAAGGCGAGCGGGTGAGGGCAGCCCCAGGAGTTACCCAGGAGCTGATAGAAGGGAAGAGGGAAAGGAGGAGGAGGATGACCTTTTCCCCCTGCCCAGGGTGCAGAAGATAGCCGACTCCCCAGCTCACCAGAGCTCCCCCTCAGCCTCCCCTGGCCCCCCTTGCCCCGTGCTCCTGCCCCCAGCTCCGGCACGAGCGAGCTAGGCTACGTGCCTAGGAAGCCTCATCTCGTAAGAGCTGTAAGACACCCATGTATCCTCTTTAGGTGGAGGACGGCCTAGAGTCTGGAGCTGCAGAAGAGGCAGGGCGGAGAGGAGGGGAAAGAAGCATCTGAACGGCTAAATTGTGCCAGCAGCGCTGAGAGCGAGAGTCGCGGTGAGTCCTGGGCCACTGGGGCCCCGTTGCCTCTCTTGTGCATCCTGGGCCCTCCCTGTCTCTCCCCTGGCCCCCTCTCTTTCCTTACCTGCTGCAAAATTTTTTTTAGTTTTTTTTTTTTGCACCCCCCCCCCGCCCCTTCTTTCTCCATCTCGCTCTGAGTGGCTCCCTGCCTCCCCGTCTTTTCAGGCCTCCCTCTCTCTGTCCTGTAGCCTGTGGCTACTTGTTCTTTCTCCGCCTCTCTCTGCCTGGCTCTGGCTCCGTTTTTTTTCATTCCTCCTGCTCTGTCCTGTAGCCTGTCGGTATCGTGTCTTTCTCTGGCTCTCTTGGTCTGACTCCCTGTGTTACCGAAAAACGCGGTAAAATCGGAAACAACTCCTCAACGCCGATTTAGTATTAAAGAGCAGGCGTTCTTTATTCACGGTGCCGGATGCACGGGGGATCGCTCCTCCTGGCGTGCGTACCTCACACAGCTTTCCCGTGCAATTTGTAGATCAAAATTTTACATACTCGTATATAGCCATTATCGTCCTGTCTACTGATCGGTACAAACTGGCTCGTTCCGTATGTAAATCGCTGCGCAGGCTCGGTGGTGGTCCGTGAGTCGGTGGTCGCGATCTCCCCCTGCCAGAATTGCCTTTTACCTTCTTGGCTCTTAATCTTGGCAGTCTTGGCTAGTTTTCTCAGTGCGCTACACGAAACCGCGTTTTGTCATCCTTTTCTGACAGAAGCACGTTGTCTGTTGTTCTGCTGACATTAACGATCGCCTAGGGACTAAAATGCAGATCGACAGATGCGCTGATTCGTACGCTCCGTGTTCCCGTAATGGAACACCGTCTCTGGTTGGTTGATTTCATCGCTTTGGTTACATTTCCCCCCTTTGGAAGTTTTGAAATAATCATTTTCTCAATACTTCCATCTTAGATCAATAATATTCCACTATGTCAGTTCAGTGTTTGGTTCATCTTCTCAAAATTTTCACTTGATTGTGGTCTCTAGGGCATATGCAGGTTCCATCTTATACCCAAAATTTTATTAATTTGTTGAACTACCTCTGCAAAAAAATGTGGTCCTCTCCCAGAGGACATTCCTGTTGGCACTCTAAATCTTGGTATTATTTCTTTCAGCAACATTTTAACTACTACTCTAGCTTTGTTGGTGCAGCACGAGAAAGCTTCTGGCCAACTAGAAAATTTGTCCATCATCACTAACAAATACTGCTATATCTATTTTGTCTGGGTAACTCAGAGA